>NC_056743.1:641169981-641482481 GCF_019279795.1 Protopterus annectens
CTCTATTCGTCCCTACCAGCTAATCAGTAAAACAGCTCACTTTACCTATTCAAGCATGTCCAAAGGGCAGTTTCAGGTGTACTCTCCAGTCCAACTGGTGAATCTGGGCATTTTGAGGCAATGTTACAACTGCCTCATGTACACAGACAACCCTCTCCTCCTACCAGCAAACACTAATATATGCGAGAGATGCAATTATACAGCCAAACTGGAGGCAAAGCTCTCAAGAGTGGAGCTGACAGTCAAGAGGAGAAGGAAAATACTTGCAACACACCACCAGTCTCACATAGAACTACTATACCAACACCGGCAAATAACACACATAAATACACAAAAACATACTCAGAGGCTATAAATAAAAATCTGCAAAAGCAACAGAGACCTCCAAAGCAGACATCCAAGCAACCTCCACACCCCATCACAAACCATGAAACACATACTTCACATAATCAATGTGCCACGCAATCACAGCCCTTAAGGCAAAATAACATACCCAACACACTAGTAATAGGCAACTCTATAGTTAGGCACACTGATGTCCCACTAACTAGGCTGGACAAGGAGAAGGTTACAGTTAGCTGCCTGTCAGGTGCCAGGATCCGCCACATAACACAAGCACTCAGGTCACTCCAGAACAAGTACAAATACAACACTGTCATTGTCCATGTTGGTGTGAATGACCTGAGACGTACCTCCCTGGACTACATGAAAAGAGACATGGAAGAGCTCTCTCATCACGTAGTCCAGTCCGGTATGACCCTGACCCTGAGTAGCATCCTGCCCTCACCAAGAATGATGCCATAGTATAAAGAAAGAATGATCAATTTCAACAACTGGCTACGTTTCTCGTGTCATTCAAAGGGGATCCAGTATCTGTCCACCTGGGATGACATGTTCAATAAGCCATGTTGCTTTGCAAGAGATGGCTTGCACCTGTCACCATTAGTCTTTAGAATACTGGCCAGGGCTTTTGCTGCCCCCATAGTGCCTTTTTTAGGCAAGGCTCAAAAGACAAACCCACCACCATAAATAGCACTAATAGCCAAAAACTGAGGGTTAATGCCAGAAGTCTAAACCTCAAAATGCATGCACTCGAGGCACTCCTCAGTATGGAGAACATCGATATCTGTGCAGTAACAGAAACCTGGTTTAAGGCTCCAGAGAGCACCCCAGCACTACCAGGCTATAACTCATACCATACTTTTCGGCCACAGAACCCGGACCGAAACACAAAAGGTGGGGTGTATCCATATTCATCAAGGATAGCCACACCTCCAGGTTAGTGGCACAGCACAATGCTTCAGAGATCATCCATGTGCAATTAACAATGGGCAAAACTGCAATTCAAACTGTAGCTTGCTACAGATCACCCACCATGACCTAGGACCCCCATTCCACATTTCTGGAGACACTGGAAAATATGAAGGTCCTACCAAATGCCCTAATATTGGGTGATTTCAATTACCCAAACATTAACTGGGAGAACTACTCAGGTATTAACTCCCTTGCCCAACACTTCCTAGAATTTATAAACTCGAACGCCCTGGATCAACTGGTCAACATCCCCACCAGAGGTGACAACATATTGGACCTGGTCATCACCAACATGGGCGACTGGTGTTCTACACCGGAGGTCAAATGCTTGCTGGTTAGATCAGACCGTAGACTAATCACTCTGGATATCCACATTCTGCCCCAACCCCCAATCAAGGAAACCACAGTGAAAACTTTTCAAAAGCAAACGTCACGTTACTTAAGACCAAAGTCGAAAGGTTCACAGCCCCTATGCTAAAGGACAATGCTGTCCAAGCTGCTGAATCTTTTACAAAGGCACTCTATGAGCACCTGCAAGAATGCATGGATCATGCTATCCCAAGCAAATCCAAGACTCACTCCTCCAAGAAAAGGAAACCAGTCCGGTGTCCAAGGCTGTGTCTTACATGCGCTCCAAAATGAATTAACCCCTCACCTTAACACACTGTTCAAACTCAGCCTCTCTACAGGCTACATACCCATAGAGTGGTGCACAGCAACCATTACCCCGCTCCACAAAGGCGGAGCCACAACGGAGCCTGGGAACTATTGCCCTATAAGCCTGACTAGCCTGGTCTGCAAGGCTATGGAGCGCATCATCATGGAATTCATTAACAGAGACATTGGGAACCTTCAAACATTGGACCCTACCCAGTGTGGCTTTGTTAAGATCATGCCTCCTAAACCTGGTGGACTTCTTTGAGACAGTTACCAGGGCTTTGGACAAGGGAAAGGAGGTCCACACAGCCTACCTAGACCTCGCAAAGGCTTTCAACACCATTCCCCATTCTGGTATTATAGACAAGCTCACCAGCCTGAACATAAACCCCTACGTCATGAGATGGATTGCCAATTGGCTCACAGATAGAACCCACACGGTGAGAGTTGCAGGTTCTAGGTCTGACTCTAAACCAGTTACAAGTGGCGTCCCCCAGGGCTCAGTCCTGGGACACCTCCTATTCGGTATATACTTCTCAGAGGTACAGACAAGCACAGGAGGACTATGGCTGACCAAGTTCACAGATGACTGCAAACTGGGGGCCATAACTGACTCTCCAACTGATACAGACATCCTCCAGATAGGTCTCACTGAGACAGATACCTGGTGTCAAAATCATGGCCTCAAGCTAAATGCCAAAAAGTGCATAGTCACCCCCTTTGGAAAAAATAAAGTGCCCTTGAACGACCACATACGTGGTAGTCCTCTAAATACAGAAAATGTAATAATGGATCTAGGGGCCCAAGTAGATAGTAATTTCTCCTTTGATAATCATATTGCGAAGGTGGTTAGAAAATCCTTCTATGTGGCCCACCTAATAACAAAAGGGTTCGCATCTAGAACAAAAGAGGTTATTGTGCCCCTCTACTCATCACTCATTAGACCCATCATAGAGTACATTGCCCCATTTGGGATGTACCTTACAAGACACCTGCAACAGCTGGAAAGACCACAGAAGTACCTCACCAAGAGGATTACTGGCCTCAAACCTATGCCTTATGCAGCCCGACTGAAGAAACTCTAGCTGTACTTGGTTGCATACTGCTTACTGAGAGGTGATCTCTGCCTGACATACAAGGCCATGTCCAACCCAGAATTGATGGACATGCTTCACCTAAAAAAAAAACAAATCCCCAAGAGCCACATGCTCTAGGTATCTAAACCTCACCACAACGATAAATAGGGCGTGCTGGAGGGATAGATTCCTGTCCCATGCTTTGGAACAGGATTCCAATCTACATTACGCAGAGCCCCTCACTAACACTCTTGAAGAGAAACCTTGACGAGTGTATGGGAAACAGAAAATTTACCCCAGGGCTCAGTGCAGTGGCTCTGCTGGACAGAGGCACAGGGAACTAATGACTCTGCTGGACCAAGGCACAGGGAACTAATCTAAGGGGGGCAACGAAAGCCAACACATTCTGGCTAGGCTTATGGATGTCCTCAGGCAGATAGCCTAGTACTTAACTATGAATCTAATCATACTTGTTTGCTTTGAATGTCTTTAGGGCCCTTGCAAAATTGGAGATTTTGGCACCTGAAATAGAACTAACCTTCACTTTACTTTTGTCCAGCATTGTCTGAGTACAGTCAGTGTGCCTAACTATGGAGTTACCCACCATCACTAAACTTTTATTAGTAGAGGGTTTATGTGTACTGGGCTTAGGGGTAATTTTCTACTGGTGACTCCCAGCAATGGATATGGTAGTATGGGTTGTGGTGTTTGATTTCCACTGGGTCCTAGTCTTGTTTACCCTGAAATGGGAAATTACTTTTTTACAGCTGGAGAGTATAATAATTTTACAATTATTTCTAAGAAGTGCTGTGAAGGTGTGCAATGTTCACAGACTGTGATTATATGTGAGAGTGATGCTCCATCTTAGCCCAGTATTTGCATCTCTCACAGATATTTTTTGACAACATAAGTTGTAGTTCATTTTCTGTGAGCATCAGGCAATTGCTGCATTGTCTGAGTAGACTAAATGCTATGTGACTGGCAATTGAGGTTATACAAGCTGGCTGATCTTCCATTTAGTCAGAGTATAGAAATATGGGATACAACACTTATCTGTAGAGTGTTTGATTTAAAATTTTTTATGAGTACAGTCTAATAAATATTGCTTAGTATAACAAAATGTTTGCTAAGTAGCAAATAAGTATTGGTAGGGCTTCAACTAAGTTAGAAACAACTAGAGAAATTTTACTTGGTTAGGTGGTGAGTGGATAGTGCTTTAGCACAACCTGCTACTGGGTGCGACTATCTAGTTTCGCTAAAAATAAAAGTTTAACTGAAGTGTATGCGTCTACTGAGTACAGGCTTATGAGGCTCAGAGTAATATAGCTGAGATAAGAAAGCAAAGAAACCAATGGAGAAAACAGCTTTTAGCTTCAAATTCAGAGAAAAACAGTAAAAATGCAGCAAAATGACAGAATCCACTCAAAACTGACTTAAATAGCGAAACACAACACAGAAACTTTTTTGAAAAGCACTACAAACATTACAACACTTTCAATTAATAGTTGTAATTTCTGATTCAGGGAAAACATAGTAAAATTCAGAAAAAATACAGGAACCACTCAAAACTGACTAAAATAGTTAGGGAATAAGTGCACTAAAATAAATGTACGTTCCTGTTTCATGGATTTAAAATGGCATCAAAATACCTCTGTTTGGTTTTAGCTTGTGCACAGGAGCTTCAGCTTCCAAGAGTCTTAGAATAAGGTAACAATGAATGCTCATACAATATAAATTAACAAGGGAAAACAAAAGCTATATACAGTTAAAGTTCTAACTAATAGTGCTTATTTTCCCTGAAATGCAGCAATCACCCCCAATCTCACCAGGTTTAAGCATCACAAGTTCCAGAAGATTCATACATCTGGACAAAAGTGGCTATTTGGTCTAAGTCTGAAAAGTGACATAGTACAGCAAATAAATAGGGCTGGTGTTAGCATTTTGGGGGGCCCCCAACAAGTGTTAAGTTAGGGGGCCCATGGACATTTCCAGTATAAATGCCACCTATCTCTGCCACCCTTCCTAATCAACATTTTACTTCATGCTGTGGAGTTTTAGAAGTAATTAACGCAGACAGAACTGTAGGAATAATGCTTTATCAACATAGTCCTGTGAACCACACCATGTTGGCCCACCTCACAGAGAGAATTACAATCTTAATTACACCTGACAGATTTCACAATGACTGACATTTACTTGCACAGCAACCCTATTTATAGGTCTGACTTTAGGTAAAATGGTTCCCTAGACAAAGTGTCTATGGTGTTTCCAAGTTGCCTATCTTTTCACACCATCCCACACATGTACTCATTATCCAGTGCTCCCCCCTGTTTTCTCACACCCTAGGCTCTCCATATCATGCAGATTGCTTTTTTACTTCCTTTTTCTACATTTTGTTTACTCTTCAGCTTTTTCTAGAATACATGGCTTTCTAGGTGCACTGAAGTGCATTCTGGATTTCTTTAAACTACCTTTTAATCCATTGATGGTCTGAACAAAAATATGACTAAGCAATGAAATTTAAAAGTTATGTACTCACCATAACTAGATATCTGTGTTTGGATCCGATCCTTGGATCTGACTTGGCCGCATATTCAAGACTTTGGATCCAGCTCTCAAGCTTCTCCCTCTACCCATAATGCACTATTCCATCCCCCATACCTCAGATCAACGTTGTTGCCATATAACCCTATAGTTAAACAGAGACAGGTATAGCTGGAAGAGAAAGGAAGGGCTCAAACCTGGAACTCCAGGATCCAAATACAGTCCGATAGGTCTCTCCAGAAATAATGGATGGGGAATGGATGGATGGGAAGTTGAGGAAGAATGAAAATGGACAACACAGATACTTAGTTATGGTGAATCCATAACTTTTAAATATGATGTTGTCCTTTTCATTCTTCCTCAACATATGGGACAGAGTCCCCAGCTACGTTGATCTTGGGTGGCCCTCAAGGAAGGATATTTTGGAGTACTGATGAACCAAAGGTGGCTCTGTTTCTAGAAATAATATCCAATTTGTAATGAGTAACAAAGGTGTGGGTATGTAGCTGCATCACAAATATCAATAAATTTTCTTGATCAAAAAGCAGATGAAGCAGCCATGGATCTGGTTGAATGAGCCTTGGCAGGTTTAGGTATGGTCATGCCTTGGTTAAAGTAAATCCAACGAACACGGTCTGTAATACATTTGGCTAGAGTGACTTTAGAGACTGGATAACCCAGCCTTATAGGTGAAAATGAGACTAGTTGATCTGATTTTCTAATTTGTTTTGTTCTGTGAAGATAAAAGCTTAACTGTCAGTGTACATCAATGAAATGTAGCATGTACTCGCCTTTATTTGAAAATTTTGGAAAGAAGACTTTTAAGTGAACAGATTGGTTAATGTTAATTTCAGAAGCCACTTTAGGTAAAAAAAAGAAGGGTTAATCCATAAGGTAACCCTGTCTTTATAAAAAAAAATTATGTAAGATGTTTCTGAAGAAACAGCCTCGAGTTCAGATATTCTTTTTCACAAGTAATGGCTACTAAGAAGCCTGCTTTCCATGAAAGGGATTTTAAATCAGTTTTAGCTGATGGTTCCAAGGGTTTCTGAATTAGACCTTGAGCACAATTGTCAGATCCCAAGGTGGTGAGGGATCCTTTATCAGAGGTCTTAGAAGAAAAACACCTTTCAGAAAGGCCTTGCATAATTTGGACATAGCCAGCAAATAATTTCTGTTCCCTTTGTAAAAATTAGAAATTGTTGCCAGTTTAAGTTTAATCATAGAAAAACTTGCTCCTTCTTTAAAAAGAGTTGTTAGAAATTGAAGGATTGCTGAAACTGGAGGTGAGAAAGGATCAAGATCATTACTCAGAACCCAAAGGAAGAATCTTTTTCACTTGCACTTGTATACTGTTTTGGTAGATTCTTTTTGAGAAGCCAAAACAATATGTACAGGGGAAGAGAGCCTGGGCTATCTTACCATTATTAGAAGTGGAGAAACCATGTCGTTAGTTTGAGGGCCTGTATGTTGGGATGTTGGATCTTTGATGGGTGAGAGAGGAGATCTGGAGTTGGCTCCAGTATCCATGTAGGATAACGAAGGTGAGGCCATAGGAAGGGGAACCATACTTGCTGAGGCCAGAAAGGGTTAAAGTTATAAAACTTCGAAAAGTGAAAAAAAAAAAAAAGTCACCTAACGTGTTAAAGCAGGGGGGAAAGCCCCCCTGTACACCCCACGTGGGGGGCTGTGCCCCCCCACTCTTTAAATATCCCAACTCCGAGATCGCACTACAGTGCAGTAAAGGGAGGTCTTTCCTTTACTGCATTATAGTGCAGCCTTGGAGTTGTTATATTTAAAGATTGGGGGGTGTGGGGGGTGCATGGGGGGGCTTGTCCCCTGCCTACAGCACTTAGCTTAGAGTTTAGCTTAGAGTTTAGTCTTTTCTTTTTTTTTTTTCACTGTTTGAAGTTTTATAACTTCGACCATATGGTGTCACCCGTATGGTATTCAAAGTTATAAAATTTTGTTCAAATAATATAGACCCTAAAAACAACCATCAATAATTTCCGAATCCTATTTGGTCTGGTGGGACCTTTTGGATGACTCTTTTTTTCTAGCAGTTTTTGAATTTCTTGTGTGGCTGTCTTCCTTTGACTGGGTGGAACATGGGAAGTTTCTTTCTTTTGAGGGAAGGGGTTAAGAAAAAATGGTATGTAATAACATCTGGATATTATTCCTAGCACTCATGAATCTTGTGTTATATTTGCCCAGGCATCTGGGTGCAAGGCAAATGTTCCCTGACTGCCTCCAGTCAGTCCAGGCAGCACTTCAGGAGCTCTGGAAGGGCTTGTATGGAAAATAATTCCTGAAACCTTGATTTTGTGGGCCTCTTCTGCCTCTAGGGTGATGTCTTCCATTAGCATTTTCTCTGCCTGTGGAGGAATTATCACAGTGTGGGTCTTGAAAAGGTGCCTGAGAGTTTCAGAAATGCATCTTCTTACCACCTCTTTGATTCCTGGAAAATGTTCATTGAGGGGTAGAAAACTTGATTCTCTTGGCAGACAGAGTCTTTCCATCTTGCTTGCTGTGGGCAAGTTCTCTTTTACTGATGGCCCAAACAAGGAAATGCCACCGAATGGGGTGTTGATAAAAGATTACTTAAATGGGCTCCACAAAGTTGCATGGCCACATCCAAGCATGTCTCCTTATGACAATGCCTGAACCAGCTGCTTGTGAGGTACCTTCAGCTATGAGACCAACCTCATTGAATCATTTCATATGGATAAGAGAGTGACCAGTTGAGAGGATGTTCTTTTGAAGTCCTCTGCAGCCATGAACTGAGAGAGTATTTGATAGCTCTTTGGTCAAATCTCTCTGAAGTCTACTAAAGTGTGCCAGGTAATTTAGTGACCTCAGGGCAAATGTTGTCAGGCAATGACTTGCTTTCTAAACCTGTTCAATGCTGCAGACTCCCTGTTTGGTAGATGGACAAAAGAGGTCTGTTCTGCTAGCTCTTTCTTTGTGGCTGCCACCACCAGCATAGCATTAACTGGGATTCCTTTGCTACAGTGGAGAACGTCTGTTGGCAGGGTTAAAAAGTATTCAGGTCTTTTCAGGACTGGTTCTGTTGTATCCAGTTCCTTCTTAGCCACACAGAAAATCAAATCAATAAGTTAGTCCACCGGGAGGGTAATCCAAGTCGATAACGGGCCAGAACCAAAAGCCTCCAAAAATACCAATTCTTCTGGAGTGGGGTTTTGGGAAGACCAGACACCTTTTTGTTTTAGAATTTCTAAAATATCTCCAAAGGAGATATCATCTGGTGGTGATCTGGGAGACCCTTCTCCTTCATCAAAATCGTTATCCTCCATGAGTGACTCCATTTTTGGGAAGTCAATGTGTCTCCTTTGCACGTTCCCTTGCGATGCACCTCCTCTGTGGGATGTTCAAGTGCGGTATCAGAAGAGAGGGGAAGTTCCTCTACTGGAACTGGTTGGACACTTTTTGGAACTGGCTGTCCCTGTGGAATAGGCCTATTTGACTCAGAACTCAGAACCAATGAGAGAAAAGGGATAGGATCCAAAAAGTGAGAGGTTGGTTCTCTTGGGAGAGAAAAAGCCCTTTCCATCACCTGAAAAGGTGGTGGACCTGGAGAAGCTTCAACCCACCCTCTTGGAGCCAAAACTCCTGATGTAGGAAGGTCTTGACTGCTCTTGGATCAGTGCCTCAAGGATGGGACCAGATCCAAAATGTCCAGAGACAAGGCTCCAAGGGGAAGGGATGGATCTGACAAAATTGGAGCCAAACATATCCCCTCAGATCCAACTTAGACACTTTGGCTCTGGGACCTGTTCTGATCCAAGGGTATCAGAGAAGATCTAGTCAAGGATATAGTCAGAGTCAAAGAAGAAGCTTTCCTCTGATCCAACACCAGACCTCTTAGGGATTTCAGATCCTGGGACTCCGACATCACTGGACAGATTGTAGAAGAAGATAGAATGGTCCTGGATGTTGTAGGCATACTCATGGATCTGACAGAGGACAAAGCTGGTAAGACCCCATCTGGATCTGAGCTCTGAGAAATTTTTGCATCATCCTATTCACATCTACTTCCAGTAAATTTTTGATGGACCTAGAAGAAGTTGATGGGGACATGGAGTGTTTCTTGGGAGTCTAAAACAACTGAGTAGGCAGGGTGGCGATATGGGTTTAATATGGAATTCTGCAGTACAACTCCTATGAAATGTACTAGCCTTCAGATCCGAGGACATAGGATCCTCAGATGTTGTTGAAGGAGATGCTGAGATAACAATAGGAGCCAAAACCTTTGGATTTGAGGATCAAATCTTCTGAACTGATGATGTTTTTCTTGTTTTTTGCCAGAGGCTCTGATGAAGACCTTGGGGACTTCTGTGAAGAGTATTTCTTATTCTCCAAGGGAGCTGACTTGCTAGATTTAGAGGGGGTTTGAGCCCCAGAAGAAGTAGCTGGTAGCATGTCTTTCAAAATTAGTTTGTTTTGCCTATCCACCAAGGCCCTTGGATTAAAAGTGGAGCAAACAGTACATGTAGTGTCCAAGTGCCCATCACCAAGGCAGTAGAGCATCTGAATTAGGGATCTTGTGCCCACAAGAACTGTATTTCTTAAATCTGGTTGACTTATTTGACATGTTTGAATATACAAAAGTTTTAAGACAAAGCAGGTTTTTTTTTTTTTTTTTTTTTTTTGTTAAGGAAAAGGAAAAAACAGTAAAAAAGTTAAACTACCAGCAATGGTAGACTACTGAAATACCCAAAATAAACAATAGTAAATATTAGAGAAAAATACCAACAAAAAATACTACATACAATAGTAAGACAGTACGAGAAGCAAGAGTCTCCTAATGACTGTTGAAAAACTAATCAGGAGGATACTAATATAAGTATGAGGAAAACACATTTCAGGAAAAGTAAAAGAAAAAAAATCTATCAAACTCGCAAAAAAAAAGAAATCTCTTCATAGCTCCAGAGAGGAACTTGCATCTGTTTGCAATGGCAGCAAACAAGATTTGAGATAAGAGGAATAGATTATTGTATTGTGGGTAGAGTAAGGAGCATGAGAACTGGATCTGAATTTTGGAATATATGGCTAAGTTGGATCCAAGGATCGGACATAGAGTTTCAGTGGCAGCTGGTGACTTCAAATCAAAGGGGGGCTGCAGGAGACAGCTGAATGGGTGGGGTCAATGGGAAGGGGTGCGGCCAACTGGAAAGGGGAGGAGCTATGCTCAAAACCACAAAAACTAAATATACTGCCCTGGGTGCCAAACCGTCATTATGAGAGTCCAATCAAGACAAAATGAAGTGTAGAAGAATAAAAATATTTCAATACATTGACTGCATGACAGCTTAATATCTAGATGGAAACAAAAAAGGTTGTGAGGCATGAAAAAATAAATTACTTTTTTTTAAATACATTAATGGAATGCCAGTCAAAATCAAGTATAAGAAAAACAAGCAGCACTCAACTCAAACCACTTCTTGCACTGCAGTTCTAATTATAATTTATATTCAGCTTTTTTAAAGTACCAAGTAACATGCTGAAAGTAGAAATCTCTCATGCCCCCACTTGTAAAAATGTTCCTTATGCAAAAAAAGACCAGCTGCCTGATATCTACTTGTTTCATGGGGAAAACATGATCAAAGTAAAAAAATGAAAAGCAAACAAAAAAATAAGCTCAAGATACATTGCTTAAAAGGATTACTGTACAGGTTATGGACCACACGATTGGCATTCTGTTTACGGGTAAAGCCTGCAGAGATGACTGGAAGTCTCCAAGTGTAATGAGACTCTTAAAATAATGTAATCCTGTCCTTTATTACAAATACTGACATATGCATTTCAATACCCAAGGCTTATACATTATCTAGTTAAGTATTCTCTACATGGCAACATAAAGGCTTTCAATGTTGGCAATTCTTTAACAGTATGCTTATTAAAGCTTACTTGCATCTTGCAATCTCAGCCAAGCTTACCTGATGGTCATTAAAGTATTGCTACTTAAACACAGAGCAACAGGCACTTTGAGTAATAAGCATAAATCAATAGTACAAAAAATATGACAGAAACCAGACCATTCTGTAAAAATCAAGGACAGATGAAAAGCCACTCTAGTACTTGTGTCTACCTTGGATGGGGGGGATACTCTGCACATTTACACTGCATAACCACTCCTTGCCTTGCTTCGACACATCCAGAGTCACTACATGGGGGAGTGGGGTGCAACAAGTATGTCACAGTTTGAAATGTCTCTGGCTGACTTGTGATGGCCCTGACACATTTGTCATACCTCTCAACCTCAGAGCAAGAAATCAGGACAAAGCCATACAAAGAAATGGGACAAAGGCCCATAAATAAGGACAATTTTTAAAATATTGCTCTTATAAACTTAGAAAGATAATAGAGGTATTGCATTAGTATGAATTTTCTGAATGGTATGAAATCTGAAACTCAAATGTCTGTCATTATTTTCTAACTTCAGTCTTTAATAATTTGTCACTAATTTGCCAAAAAAAACACAATTTTATGAAAAATGGACCAAAAATGTGATGTAAAAATATAAAATAGCAACACAATACAGATGGGAACCTGTCAAAGAAGGGACACTTTAATATTAGTACTGTTAATTTGAGCAGCTGACAAAATAAAAGAATCTACATGCATTTCTGAAATAAAAGTAATCTAACTGATTATTACAGTTATTTCTTAATTATAAACCTTCCATGTTTTCTTCCAAAATTGCTATTTTGCAGAGGGATCATTAGGGGAAGAGCAACATTTTGAGCCAAAATCAGGGACAGTTGAGAGGTTTGGCTATGCCTAATTCTATAAAGCAATTTATTTGCATGCACCTCTCAACCTGTTAATGTAATAAATCTGGACAAGGCCAAATATATTGGGGGAACATATAAACAGTACTAAAAATTGCTCTTGTATAAACTGAGACAGTTGATAGAACAGGTCTTACTTTAGCATGCATTTTTCTGAAGGTTATGAAGTCTGAAACTCAGTGTGTCATTATTTAGGGACTTAATTCCTAAATGATTTGCCAGAAAACCACAAATTTTACGAGGAACAAACCAAAAATAAGAAGCAAAAAATCTATTCATTCTTTGAAAATCTGGACAGTTGGGAGGTATGGTTTAGCTGGGACTGCCTAAGTTTGCCGCCCTTCCCCCTCACCATGGTCGAATGGAGCCTCCCCTGCAGCCATTCCAATGATCCATTACTTGGCTATTTCACTCCATTTACCATAAACACTAATGTGCATACTGATTTACTTCTATGATGATTTGAACTTCATTTGAAAGTTTTATTTTGCATTTTACAGCACAAACACTAAGACATCTGCTAAACAAACTTGGCATTAAAACTTCTCTGCCATTGAAACTCACATTCATTGAAGCAACATTGAAAGCCACATTCAAAGAAAATACATTTTACCCGTGGCAGATAAAGATTAATTCTGGGCTGTTTTCAAATCATAGGCCCCTTGCATATGAAACATACATGTGCTCTTTGATACACCTTCCTATTGCTTTGAACATTTTTCCAGTAAACAATGAAACAAAACGCATGCACCAATGACAAAACTGCCCAATTCAGAACATTTCCATCATAAAAGTCTACTCAAACTTTTACAGTCCACTATTATCAGTAAATATGCACAATTCTACAGTCCACCATTATCAGTAAATATGCACAATCTCTGAAGTAGTAAAAAAGTCATCTAAATAATTCCACGTTAAATAAATCTGTAATGAAGAGGTTGTTGCTAGCAATCACCTTTATATTTCATGGTTTCATCAAAAAATAAAGTGTCTGATGCCCCTGAGGAATAAATTGCCTAAATTACATTAAAAATAAGCTAGTAATATTGCAATAGGAAATGGATGGCAAACTGATAACAGGCTCATAGTTAGTATCTTAACTTTCAGTATGGCAGCATTCACCCCTTATGGGAGTAGGGCCAACAACCTTCTGCATCAAAAGTAAGTACGCAAACTGTTGTGCTATTAGCAATGTGAGCTGACTTAGCATCATCAGCACTAAACTTCTCTTCCCCTGCAGCTCTCAGCTCCTTGTAAAATCTACTCAATACTCAACTGCATCTCAACTTCGCAGCAGAAGAAATCTGGAAAAAGCCAAATTTATTGGGGTGGGTCAAAAGGACAAAAACCAGGGACACATTAAACATTGCTTGCATAATCTTGGAAAGCTGCTAGAATAAAATGCTGTGTTACCACCATATATTTTATTGCCAATGTCCCTGTGCAAAAAAGTCAGAACAACATACCACTATGCGAAATCACCTGCTTTGTGAAAGAAAAATGCTGTGTTACCACCATACATTTTACTGCCAAGATCCCTGTGCAAAACAGTCAGAGCAACATACCACTACGCCAAATCAGCTGCTTTGTGAAAGAGAGGAAGACTGAAACTTAAATGGCTATCATTTAATAAATTCAGTTCTCACCATAGCTGTCAATCTCTTAGCACAAAACATCTGGACAAACCCAGTAATGAGGGAATACAGCCCTCAAACATATTCAGTGAATTCAGTTCTTGCCATAGCTGTCAACCTTAGCACAAAAAACCTGGACAAAGCCAATAACAGGGTAATACAGTCCCAAAAATAAGGACAAATTTCAAATAGTCATCTTATAAACTTAGAAAATTGCTATAATAAAAGGTTGTGTTACTATATATTTATTGCTAGAATAAAAAGTTGTTTTATTATGCATTTTCTGAAGAATATGAAGTCTGAAATTCAAATGCCTGTCAATTTTACTTCTGACGGAACAAAAACAATTTTCAGCAGAGGCCCAGGGAGAAATACTGTAGACACATGTCTTTGTAAAATGGCAGGACACCAGAGCAAATCCACACAAACACAGGGATAAGATGCAGACTCCACACAGAAGGCACCCCAGCCAAGAATCAAACCAGAAAACCTATAGCTGTGAGGCAATAATACTGCCACTGCATGACTGCACCATCAGATATGTAAGGAATTAAACATTCTGAAACCTGAAGTCTGAAATTCAAATGCCTGTCAATTTTATTTAACATTTGTTAATCAGGACAGTCTGACTTGGAACAAAAAAAAACAATTTTCATCAGTGGCCCAGGAAGAAATAATGCAGACATGTCTTTATAACATGGGAGGACACAAAAGCAAACCCACACAAACACAGGGAGAAGATACAGACCCCACAAAAAAGGCACCCCAGCCAAGAATCAAACCTGAGAACCTGCAGCTGTGAGGCAACAATGCTACCACTGCACCATCAAATATCAAGCATTGCAACATTTACAAACCACAGATATTATGAGGAACAGATCAGATCAAATATGAGGCAAAAATCTGCAATTTATTTTACAAATGGTGGTGGGTAGAGAATTCAGGTCTTTAACACCTGCATACAAGGTACAGGGTTCAAGCCTGAGGAACCACACCACCATGAGTCTAACCACCAGTATATTGCACCTGGGGCATTTTCACTCACACACACAGACACACATACACATCCAAATCCCTGTCCAATCTTGTAGCAAACCACCATAAATCGAAAACCCGTGCAAATCCAGACCCTGCCCGATGAGACCCCTGCCTGTCACGAGATCTTCCCCCGATGAGACTGCAGCAAACTGCTGACGTCGCAGTCCGACCCCGATCACTTTCCCAGCAAGTTCCAGAACAGTCTATGCAGTCTATGCAGTTTAAAACTGCATAGACTTCTGGAAGCTCTGTTCTTCATGTTTCCCAGTCAGGACTGCTGCTGAAACACTCTGCGCATGCTCCAGACTGTCTCAGCAGCAGTCTGGACTAGTGCGCATGCGCGAAAGTCCGCGATTTTTAAATTTTTTTATCTTTTCATTTTCTTTTTATTTTTTTACGTTTTCTTTATTTTACAGTTGAGGGGGCTGCAGTCCAGCAGTCCAATAGCATGGGCCACCCCTGCAGAGTTTAGAGCATTTGACTAACCTTTTGATCCTGTAGTGGCCTGAACAAAAATTGTGAATAAGAAAAGAAATTCAGTCTTATTTTTTCCATTCAAGAAAAAAATAATTTCTGTCTAAGCTTAATGTTTAAACCTGACAAAACAGTCGCAACTCCCACTAAACTCAGAAGACAAATGTTTTAAAGTTTACATAAACCCTACCTGAAAATACTTCCTGTCTTCCTAGGCTCCCCCTCCCAAACAAAGGTTTCTATCTGTGCATTTCTCTGGTGGTAGATTGGGATTAAAGAAAATGAACAAACAGCCACAGTCATCTAGTTTAAGTGACTGCTGTTATACATATACATGGCGTGTCTCCTTACCCCATCCCCCAAGAGGCATCCACCTGCACATGTGCCTGATGTTTGATTATGAGGAGAGTGAAAAAATAATGATCGCAGGTTTTAATAAATTCCAGCTTGTTGATTCTAGGCAGTACACTGCCCCTACACAAGCTATACTGACCGTTCCACACATGCACATCTCTGAGGTCCATAAGAGAAGTAAAAGAAATAATGACCACACTGTCACCACCTCAACAGAAGGCATAGTGACCTCCTGTACTCATTTCTGAGGTTTGAGTTTGAGGAAAATTAAAGACATAATGACCAGACTATCTGCAGCCCCCACGCAAGCTACAACAACCTTCTATGCACACCTCTGAGCAAGGCTGGTTTTAGAATAGGTAATTTTAAGGAAAGAATCTACCACTAAGTCTATGTTAAAATCCTTTCACACAGTCTGGGGTGTGACCTGCCACCAAGTCCTAGGAGTTCTAAAGATTTGGATGTTCTGTGATTTATCTTATGCCTTATTTTTGAAAGATGATTATTTATTAACCACATACTTTACAGTTTAATTGAGTTTTTATGTGCTTATTATAAATAAAAATATATGAACCTATAATGTCTGGCTTGGGCGGCACAGTGGTGCAGCAGTTAGCATTGTCGCCTCACAACAAGAGGTTCTCCAGTTCAGTTCTTGGCTGGGGTGCCTTCTGTGCGGAGTCTGCATGTCCTCCCTGCATTCTCATTGGTTTCCTCCCACATTTCAAAGACATGCAGTAGGTGGACTGGATACTCTAAATTGGCCCTAGGTGTGTGCATGTGAAGGTGTGTGGTGTACCCTCCGAGGAGGGTTGGGCCTTGGGCTAGCAACCTGAGCCTGTAAAACCCATAACTGCTACAGAAACAAGGTGTGCTGAAAGGTGTTTGTTGCCTGATGTACCACATGGTGTGTAAATGGGAAAGAGTGAGAGAATGTCAGGCTAAATATCCCAGGAAACATTCAATACAAATTACGTTGCCATACTTCCTATTGTATTATGTGTAGGGCAGCTGTAACCACTAGCACGTACAATGTTAACTGTGCAATGATTCATGGAAAGTATTAATACCCAGTGATGAGGTGAATGCATTGTGCAGCATTTGTGTAAAATAAAACCTTGTTTCTTGTTACAGGGAAGGCTAATCATGGAGGAAGACCTAAAGACGTCATTACTACAATTCGGACCTTTCTGGAAATCAAAGACAAAAGAGAAGATTTTCTGGGTAAGATAGGAAATACAGTGTCTAAATTAAATTAATGTTCATTTATGACTACACATATTTTGTTGTATTGTATTAAACATAGTCACCCTACCCAAATCCAGAAGAAAACTGATGAGGAATACATAGACCAGTACAGTGAACTCCTGAGGCATGTACATCTGTTATATGTCATAGGTGACTCAATAGTGAGGCACACTGATGTCCCACTCATTAGGCTGAATAAGGAGAAAGTAACAGTCAGCTGCCTGTCAGGTGCCAGGATCGCCACCTAAAGCATGCACTCAGGTCCTTCAACAACAGGTACAAATATGACTCTGTCATTGTACATGTGGGTGTGAATGACCTGAGACATACCTCCCTGGACTACATGAAAAGAGACATGGGGGAACTCTTGGATTATGTAGCCCAGGCAGGTATGACCTTTGCCCTGAGGAGCCTCCTACCGTCACCCAGAATGATACCAGAGTACAAGCAGAAAATGATTGATTTTAACAGCTGGCTAAGTTTCTGGTGTCATTCTAAGAGAATCCAGTATTTGTCTGCCTGGGATGACATGATTGACAGACTTCGATTATTTGCCAGAGATGACCTACATCTGTCACCCCTGGGCTTCCGGATACTGGCAAAGGCTCTTGCCACACCTATAGTGGCTTTTTTAGGCAGTTTTCCAAAGACCAAATTACCACCGTAACAGCTACAAACAAATGTAATCTGAAAGTCATGCTGCTCAACGCTAGAAATCTAAATCTCAAAGTACACTCGTTTGAAGCACTCCTTAAAATGAGAACATCGACATTTGTGCTGTAACAGAGACCTGGTTTAAGGCAGCAGAAAGCACCCCTGTACTACCAGGCTATAACTCTTTCCACACCTTTTGGTCCCAGAACTTGGACCAAAGCTCCAAATGTGGTGGTGTTTCCATATTCATAAAGGATGTGCACACCTCTAGACTGGTAGCCCAACGTAACTCATCAGAGTTACTTCAGGTGCAGCTAGCAATGGGTAAGACAGCGATTTAGGTCGTTGCCTGCTATAGGTCCCCAACCATGTCCCAAGACTCACACTCCACATTCCTAAGCACCCTGGAGAATATTAGGGTCCAACCTAATACTCTCATACTGGGCGACTTCAACTACCCCTCCATTAACTGGGAAAACTACTTAAGTTCCAATACAATTGCCCAACGTTTCCTGGAATTCATTAATTCCAATGCCCTGGACCAGCTCGTTCTTACCCCCACTAGAGGTAGAAACATCCTTGACCTGGTCATTACTAACATGGGTGACCGATGGTCTATGCCAATAGTCAACTCATCCCTGGTTAGATCCGACCACAAACTAATCACCTTGGAAATCCACATCCCACCAACCTCCACCACCCCCCAGAAAGGTAACCACCATGAAAAACTTCTCCAAAGCTAACTTTGGGCTCCTGAAAACAGAGGAGGCTAACTTCACGGCACCCATGCAAATGGAAAATAGCTGCATGACTGCCAAATCATACACCAATGCACTGTATGAACATGTACACAAATACATGGATCTCGCCATACCCAATAGAACTAAGATGCTCTCCTCCAAAAAAAAAAGAAAGCCAATCTGGTGGTCCCCTGCCATAAACAAACTCTACAACAAAAGGAGGAAACTGATGCGGAATAAGGTGAAGTCCCAAGACTGGAAAAACTCCCTTATCAGCCTCAACAAAAAGTTGAGATCCCTCAGGGGTCCAGGGAAGTAAATAGTGCGGGAAGAAATAGCCAGGGAATTGTTATGGCTAGGCTTGTATAGGCCCTAGGGCTGATAGCCTAGTACCAACCTATGAACCTATGAACCTATCAAATCATTTATAGCTAGCTATGAAAACAGAATTGCAGCAGATAGTAAAGACAACCACAAGGCCTTCTATAGTTATGTAAAGAATCTCCACGGCAATACCCAGATTTGCTCTGAGCTACTGCACAATGGTACCTCCTATACTGAGCCAACAGATATTGCCAATATACTGGCCAACAAATTCAGTGCCAACTTTACCCCTCTCTCCCCCACCAAAGGACTAATCACAATACCAGTAGACTGCCAGGCACCCAGTATTACTGCTACACAGGTTAAAACAGCACTGTCCAAGGCCAAGAATACAGCTTCTATGGGCCCTGACAATATCCCTGGCTGTGTTCTACATGAACTACAGAGTGAACTGGCATCTCACCTGTGTGCCCTGTTCAATCACAGCCTTACCTCAGGCTTTGTCCCTACCGAATGGCGCACTGCTACAGTCATCCCTCTCCACAAAGGAGGAAAGACTACAGACCCTGGGAACTATCACCCCATTAGCCTGACGAGTCTGATATGCAAAGCTATGGAATGCATCATCATGGACCTAATAAACAAGGCTATAGGGAATGTCCAAACTCTGTATCCCACACAGTTTGGATTTGTGAAGGGTAGATCATGTCTGCTCAACCTGGTTGACTTCTTTGAGTCAGTCACTAGAAGACAAGGTGGTTCATACAGCCTACCTTGATCTGGCCAAGGCCTTTGATACTATTCCCCACTCAGGAATAATAGAAAAACTCACTAAGCTAGGTATCAACTCCTATATCACTAGGTGGGTTGCAAACTGACTCACTGATAAAACCCACAGTGTGAAAGTAGCTGACTCCAAGTCAGACTGCTGACCTGTCATTAGTGGAGTACCACTACTCTTCCCTCATTAGGCCAATCATCGAGTACAATGACCCACTTGTCATGTACCTCACTAAACATCTACAACAACTGGAGAGGCCGCAAAAGTACCTCACAAAGAAGATCCTAGGCCTTAAAAACTTGTCCTATATGGACAGACTCAAAAATCTCCAACTAGTCTCTGTCTCATATCGCCTACTTAGAGGCGATTGCTGCTTGACTTAGAAATCCATGTCTGATCCAGCTCTGTTAGAAATGCTACATCTAAAGAAATCCAAATCCCTCCGCACCACATGCTCCAGAGACCTTAACCTTATTACCACAATCAACAGAACAAGCTGGAGGGACAGGTTCGTAACCCAGAGACTGCCCATGCTATGGAATAGACTTCCCATACATGTCAAGCAGAGCACCTCAATGGCCCTCTTCAAGAGAAATATTGATGAACGGATGGAAAATAGAAAATTCACCCCAGGGATCACTCCAGTGGCTCTACTCGACAGAGGCACTGGAAGCTAAGGTGCAGGGCAATCCTATGGGCTAGGCTTGTAAAGGCTCCAGGGCCATCAGCCTAGTACACACCTATGAACCTATGAGCATAATACTCTGCATACATGCAATTCAGATTGTATATAATATATGTGTTTACTGGCATCAACTTTTTTTTACTTACTGTGTATTTTAAAACATAAAAACATAAAAACAAAATACAAATGAATTTTGCTTTAATGAGATTCTATGGATTAGAATATGCACAGTTTTGGCAATAAAGATGCAAGCACACTGAATTTACAGACATATATCAGACAATTAGAAACAACTGAACATAAAGACAGCAGTGAAGAACTGTCAGGGATCAGATGCAGTAGGACGCTGAGCACCTTATTATCCGGAAAAGCTTCTAAGTGTTACTGATTAAGAACTGTTTTAATTGGTCTTCTTTTCTAAACTGCATTTTTAGCAATATATAGGCAGCCATAGGTAGCACAGGCCAATATTCTCCATAGCACAGAAGAGGGTGAGGGAACAACCAATGCAGGTCAGTACTGAATTGTATAGCATGGTTCAAGAGGTGTGATATGATAAGCTTAGTCAGTCCCAGATGCTCAAGGAGACTAATACAGGGAATCTCTAACACATCAGGGCTAGAAATGTGTTAGTAAAAAGATGCAGCAAGACAAGTTATTCAGGTAAGACAGCTTGAACAGGCAGATGGGGAGAAACCGGATTAAATAAAATGTGGAAGTAGCAGTAGGGTTTAGAGATTTCTGAGTAAGCAGAGTACTGGAATATGTAGGAGGAAAGTAGTACTAGTAAATCAGATGGTAGAACTCAGACAAGTGGGAGAACACAGTTGGACGAGAATCAAAAAGAGCAAGTGAAGAGCAACATGAAGAAGATGTGGGCTGGCAGTGAACAAGAAGTAAAGTAGGTAAAAAGACAGTGCATAGTTAGAGTCTGAGATTTCATGGGCAGTAATGATAAAAGGGAAACAATAAGAAAATGCAAAAACAGTGACAGGCGTAGGCACTAAGACGAAATCAAAGGCCCATACAACTTTGAGAGGTACGGTCAAGGGAAGCTTTGAGGAGGGTCAGAAAGGGGAAAGAATGAAGCTGAAGAGTGAAGACAAGGACTGATAAAACAGGAAGGAGATGCAAAGGCACTCAGGAACTGTAGCAACTTGACTGTAGTACCTTAACAGTAACCATGAGAAGGTATGGTACAAGTCCAAAATATAGAATGTCAGGCAGAGGGAGCCGAATAGAGTAACCACAGTCAGACTAGTAGAATAAAGGGAAAAGAGGACTAGCCAAGGGCAGGCAGGCAGGAAATTATGTAGCTCCTGGGGACTCTGTCACTAGAGGTATTGGGTATGGCAGTGAAACAGATGAGAGTGGAAAGTAGCAATTAAGATGGTCCCATGATTAATTACTTGACAGGCAGGACAAGCTCAGTAGTAATCAAGTTGGTTGCAGGCAGGAAACATCTAAATTTTGTGGTCCATGTGAGTAATACCTATTACATGAAGGAAAACTGTAGACATAGGGAAAAGGTTCAGAGATTTAGTGGAAAAGTGCAGGGAAACAGAGACAGAAAAACAGCCTTTACTGCATCACTACAATGGTTGTTACAATACATAGTTTAGCATAATTGTTATTGCAATACTTGTTTTGGAATAGGACAAAAATGCAACTGTTCAATTTCATAATTTCAAAATATCTATTAAAATGATATCCACTGTTATAAAATCTTTAGTTTTCTTTGTAAGTTCTCTTTTTTCAACATAGTAATTTAGCTACTTTTATTATTGTATTTATATCTCATGTACTAAATATTACTCGGACCTCATCCTCATTGTTTGCTAAGTGTGTAACACAGTTTGTTCTTAAGATATTTTTGAAAGTCTGGTCTCAAACCTCTAAATATTTTTTCACATTTCAATATTACATGATGAAGGTCCTCTCTGGTGGATATACCACACATTTTTTGTAACACTGTTTTTAAAAGTTTGCTAGATATTAATCTCTTGAGTTTAAAACAGTTTGCAGCTATGGGTATATCAAATGTTTTTTCATACGATTTTTTTAAACTTATTCTTCAAATACATAGAAGGAAAAGATTTAGGTAAGTATAACACTTATACCAATTGGTATACTTTTGTATAAAACCGTCTGGTTCCATAAGCTCCTAATCTCTCCTGCATATAGCAGTAACTGTCTTGTCTTGACTATCAAGTATTACTGTAAGTGACAAGGCTCTACTTTCAAAAAAAAAAAATTCCCACCATTTATGTAAATTGCCTACATGGGTAGGTTATTTTACATGATGGTTAGAAACTCTGATATAGAGACAGCTATGATAACACTGAGAAAGACCTCATTAATGGCTCATTAAAATATCTCTAAATCACCCTTAATACTAGCACTGTCAGACATATGACAGTAGTAGTGTTTACAATAGTGGCCCATGTAATGTGTTGGAAAAGGTATCCAATAAACACACAAACAGACATTCCCAAAGACAGAAAGACAAATACTAATATTCCCACAAAAATTAAACAATTCCCCCGACAGTTCCCACAGTTGATATAACATATGGGCATGTTTGCACATTCACCCACATACAAGCTCCGACAGAAACACACACACACACACACACACACACACACACACACACACACACACACACACACACACACACACACACACACACACACACACACACCCTCATGTCTTCACTAAACTTGAATGAATGACAGCTGCTTCCACTGGAATGGATAAACAGCAGACATCTTTTGATGGTGCTAACTTTTTCCTCTATCCATGGAAATTTATATAACTGAGCCTCTGAATCCCTTGCTAGGTGTAATTCTGTAGCTGCTGGCATTTCCAGATGACAGCACATGTCTAATTAATATTAGCCGCTCCCCTGAACTGTCTCAACACCATGCAGCTCAGCCAGCGGAACCATCCTCAGTGTGATGACTCTGGATATCTGGAAACCTCAGCAGTAAGGTGGTCTGCAAATTGGAAAGGGTTACTGAGACAGGGAAACTGCCTTATTTTAGGCTTCCTATGATAATCCTTTCTGAATCCCAGTCTGTAACAATGCTGAATATAAGAAGCACAATGACCTCTTCAGAGCTGGATAATATTCCCTTAGCAATTAACTGCACTGAGTAGAAGGATTTTCTCACTACTGTTCTCACTCGACAATTAAAAGAAATGGAATTATCAGCTCATGTTCCAAGATCCCTAACAACATTTTCATTTTGAAGTGGGTAATTGCCCATGCTGCATGTTGTGTTGTGGGTTTGTCTACTAAAAGTGATAATACTGCCCTTTTTGCATTTAAATCGGGCCTAGTTTCAGTATATACACCAGGTATTTACTTGTCTAACTTCTTGCTAAAGGGTTTGGGTATCAGGGGGTGACTTGACAATAACTCAAAGGATGCAGTCCTCTGGAAACTTAGTTGGCAAGAGGTCCTGATTTCCATTTTAGAGATCAGAAGAATCAATTCTGAAAGGAAAGCATCCCAACACTGATCCCTGGGGAGAACATTAGTTACTTTCATAGTTTCTGATGAGGCATATGAAATTGCACTCTCTGGGTATTGTCTTTTAGCCAGTTTGCTATCCATCTTGCCATACAGGGATCTATTTGTAAGGTGTGAAGCCTACTTACAACATATAGCATGTATCGAACATCTTGCCAGGTAAGATGTGCCATGTAAACAGCATGTCCACTGTCAACAGTCCAAGAAGCCATAATCATTGAACAGGATTGTCCCTTGATAAAACCAAACTGCTAAGGGTCAAGCCTAATTAGATTTTTGATATCATAGTTTATGAGGTCAGTTATAATAACTTTGACAGCTTTACATGCGAGATTTGTCAGGTGGTTGGACTATAATTCCGGGGGCATTGGTAGGGACACTGTCATGAAGGGGCATCATAACTGCTGTTTATGAAACTTAAAGGACAAAGTCTGTATCTAAATTTAGGTAAAACAATTCAGGAGAGGTTCTGCCAGTTATGCTTAGTACTATGTATTAAACAGTCAGGCTCCATGGAAGAAGCATTTTTGGCCTTAGAAAGCAACTTCAGTACATGAAACTTGTGATAATGAGTGAGGGTTAATAGATTTGGGGATGTAAGGAATTTGAACAGAAGTCTCTGAAGTTACATTATCAATGAATCTGTTTGTTACTGCATTGACAGTGTTTCTTGGCTCTAAATGGGTGGTGTCATTTTGAGTAAGTCCAGAGCAGTAATGGGTGTTTTTCCTTTGTCTCCTAGTATAGCTAAAGAAGGATTTACACTTGTCCTTAGCTTCAGATTCTAACCTAAATTCATAAGCTGCTTTAGTAGATCTAGTAGTATTCTTCAAGTTTGTAGTAATAGTTCTGATATTATTCTTATTACAAGGGTTTTTGGGTCTCTGTATAACTTAAGGAGCTTTTTTTCTTTAACTGTAAATTTATTTATGCTGGAGGACCATCAAGGTTGTTTGTTTTTGAATTTGACTTTAGGTTTTGTTATGGTTGGGACTGTCAACTCTGTATATTTATCTAAATCGGTATAAAACTCCTTCATGAAGCTAACTGCTTTGCCCATGTAAGGGATGATATTGCCATGCATTTCTGAAACCTCATCATAGAACTGGATGAGGGTAATACCTCTGAAATCTTTCAATTCTGGGATATGTGATGTAGAGGCTTTAGAGATCTTGAAAATGAATATCACAAGTTTATGGCTCAACTTAACTGTAGAGGTAAATGCCAGGGGAATAGTGCATGAAATGTCTTTATTTCTAAGGACCAGATTGATAATATTATGTCCTCTAGTAGGTTTGTTAACTACCTTTTCTTGAGACACTTTGTTACGTCTATCATCTTATGGGCATACTCTCAATATTAGAAGCATAGGTGTTTCAGTTTATTGACAGGTAGTTAAAGCCTCTCAGTATAATGGAACTATTAATAGGGAGTTCATCAAGTATATTTATGAATTTTACATGATCATCAGAAGACATAGCAGGTGTCCTGTAACAGGCTATTACGCTGATAGTTTGTCTTGTTTAGGGTGATCTGGAGTTCTGTGAGTTCATTTTGTGGGTTTCTGAGAATCTGCCACAAGGTGATACAGTCCTTAACAAATATGGAGATACCTCCAAAGTTGCCATAAGGCCTGAAGGTGTGGTAGGTACCTTCAGGGTGAAGAATCCCTGTGGCTAACTACAGAGTCACCTGTCACTAAGACTTTTTTACTACAGTGGTTTTGAGTAAAAGGTCTGAGGTGATTTGACTCCAAGTAACTCTTTGCTGTAGGAGTGTATGAATGAAATGAGGTGCTGAATATAGTCCTCCTAGAACTAAAGGTCTTTGATAAAGTTTTTTACAGCCCCTGCAGCCTCAGTATAATACATTTAATGTGCTTTTGTTAAGACTGTGGCAGAACTATGAGCTGTTCGCAGTCCATGTATTTTTGTGAGAGGGAAGCCCCACAGAAAAATAATTATTTGTGTTGAATAAGCATTCATTATCTGTAACTGTAAAGCAGTTTCCACACTATCTGAGGATACTAAGTGCTAATATGACTGTCAACAGAAGGGAAAAAACCTGGATGACCATCCATTTTTGTCCAGTAATTTGGGGTATTTGGTTGCAAGGTACACAGAATAAACTGGGTGCAACTATAGGAGCTAGTTTACGAAGGGATGTAATTAAGTGGGTTATCTTATGGAGGGATACACAAATATAGAATAACTGCATGTAATGAGATGATTTAAGGAGGAAAACACACTCTAAAATATTAGTTACAAGTAAGGATGATTAGATTTGTGGAGTGGTCATGACTATCACCTCTCTGTATGAACTATAGGTGCTCATTGGAAAAGACAGCAATTGTGAACAAATCAGTAGTACAGGGCAGCTACGGGATACTTGGAGGACTGGATAGTAATCAGAGAGCACACTGTGGCATATTTATGCAGCTATGGGAAGTTGTGGATCCTTGTAGGTTCACTAGTTATAGCTGAGTATACAAAATATAGAAACATGTAGAGATAAGAGTACAGATGTAGATCAAGACATCTGTGTCTATACAGCATACTTTGTGAATGTACAAAACGTGACACAGTGCCAAAATGCCCAATAACAGTAGAAAACAGTAAGAATAAGTTCAGTAAAATACACCACCCAGTAGCAACATGCTAGATTTTGACACAGCAGCAAGCATAAACCTAAAACTACTTGTCTTCTGACACCACAGAAAAAAACAGCAATTTGAATTCAAAGCAAGGTCAATAAAATCAGCTAGAAACAGTACAGGCTATGTTAGTATATACAGTTTTAAGCACATCAGGCAAAATATTGCTTATCCTAGGTGGTCTTGGCTTTGGTAGCAGAATCAAATATGGTTTATACTGGTGTTAATCTGGAGTATTTAACTCAATGATTAGCAGCTTGTAGAAAATGAGAAGCTACTCACACTAAAATGCTTTAAACTTGTAACAATAGAAAACAGCAAGAAAAGCTCAATAGAGCACACAAACCAATTGTAACATACTAGATTTTCAGTGGAATGTAAACACAAGTATACAACTAGGCCTGTTTTCTCTTCTGCAGTCAGAGAAAAAAAACAATTTAAGTTCAAAACAATGCCACTGAAGTGAGCTAAAAACAGTGCAGGCTGTATTAGTAGAATCAGTGTTAGCAAATCAAGCAAAAAGTTAGTTTTTACATGTGGTCTTCACTTCAGTAGCAGTCAGATCTGGTGTATACTGGTTTCAATCTGGAACATTTAGCTCAGTGTGTAGTAACTCATAGCAAATCCTTAGGGAAACCACCATGCTCCATTATTTGTCAATTCTATTCTGTTAAGTTTATCAAATGTTTCTTATACTTCAGTGAAAGTGGTGTACACCTTTTTGTTCTCACAGTTTGTTCTATTAGCTGTTGTAACAGAAAGCATACATACAAAGTTTTCAACATAAAAATTAATTTGAATAATTCTGTTTTGATTATCTTTAAGTTTTTCTAATGTTATTGATGAAAAAACTGTTAAAGAAGTATCCAGTAATGTAATAGTATGATACCGGTCTGGGTTTCTTCAGATATCTTTTTATGTATTGGGGCCACAATACCTTACTTTCCAGAAGGTTTCTTTCCATAGTTTTGGTATAACAGAAATAGACATATTCTTCCTTTCCACAAATTTCTTCCTTCCAACACATTTTTTACTATCATTAACTTCAAGCTTATCTCTGTACCATTCACTTTTTTGTGTCTACCATAAGATTCACTTCTTCCCCCCCAAATTTTTAATTTTCAAAGACAAAGTCCTATTCATAAAGATTAAAAGAATGTTTATTTTCATAAACAAATTCTGACAAGCATACTGAATAATATTACAATACAAATCATCCAATAAGAACATTTTCAAATACCCCTCTTTAATTTCTGCAATATCCATTTTTGTAATAACATCTCATAAAAGTAAATGTATCTGATCTTCAAAGAAATATCTTCTTTGGAAAAATTTCTTGTGTGCAGACTTTCATAAGAATAAGTCTCACTGTTCCCATATGTTTATTCCATTACTTTTGATAATAATTTTCTTCTGCTTGTCCCACATTATCTTCAATTATTTTACCTTTTTCCTTTCAAAGTTCTTTTTCTTTGCTCTCAGTTTGAATCACTTTTTTGTCATCTAAATCCCACCATCTCAATTACTTTGCATTCCACATTAGCCCATTTACTGTTCCACTTTTGATTCAACTCACCCCTTACATTACTTTGTTTCTCTGAACTGTCTCAGTCTCTTATTTTTTCCATTCTGACTGTCAGTATTTTCTTTTATTCTCCACTTTTAAAGCCCCTCCTCCTATCTCTTTATGCACATCTTTCAATCATCTTTCTTCATACTTGTTTCTCCTTATTCTCTCCACTATCTTTTTTTTTCTTCTCCCTCCTGCAGCCCTAGTCTCTTACGATTTTTATTCTAAATATCTTTTCCTTCTTTATATCTTTTAATTCTTCCCGTATCATTACAAAATATAATTTTCTATTTTTTATTTCTCTATTATTAATGAATTGTTCTAGTATACAGCCCATAGCACATCCACTGCATTAATAACTTTCACACAAAACATTGCTGCTGCTCAGGATAACAATTCACTAGTATCTACTCTCTTCCTAGACTTATCCAAGGCTTTTGATACTGTGTCACACTCTATTCTCCTATATAAACTCCAAGACCTAGGCATGTCTAACTCTACAATCTCCTGGTTTAACAGTTTCTTATCAAACAGATCCCAGTCAGTCAAATGGAAATAGTCCTTCTTTCCCTTTATTTCCATCATAACCGAAGTACCCCAAGGGTCCATTCTCGGACCCCTGCTTTTCAACATTTTCACCGATAACCTTAGGAATCTTGTCCGCACTCTACATTCATACAATATGCTGACGACGCCACTATCCTAAACACCTCAGACAATATTCAACACTTACATTCTATAACACAGCAAACACTACACAAAGTTGAACAATGGCTGACAGATAACCAACTAATTCTCAGTCCTAATAAAACAAAGTTACTTCTCTTCCTCCCCAAATCCCTTTCATCTTACAAAAAGATTTTGCAATCAAATCCCTGAACAACACCACAATTGCCACAGAACCCCACACCAAACTACTAGGAGTCATAGTAGATGCTCAACTAAAATTTGATCAGTACATCTTGAATACTATTAAAAACACCCATCAGAAACTTGGACTTCTCTACCGTAATAAAAAAACTTCTCCCTGACAAAGGTAGACCTATTCTAGCACAAAGTCTCCTTTTACCATCAGTCCTCTATGCAGCTCCTATCTTTACCCATCTACAAAATAGCCTTCTAAGTAAATTAGATTCCACATATAAAAAATTGATAGATTTGCTGCCAATAAACCCTATAAATCTCATCACCGTCTCTCCTTAAAAGATATAAGCTGGCTTGAGTTCTGTCATTCCCTCTTTCTGCCCCAACTGCAAATTATCCATACATTCTTAATAAACCCATATTCTGTCCTGCTCTCTCTGACATAATATCCCTCTATATGCACCACATAGAGAATTAAGAAGTGCTCACCTAGTCCAACTAAACACCTATACACCTAGGAAATCTATCAGTAAAATTCTTTATGCCCACACTGTTGCCAAAATCTGGAACCAACTTCCTTTACCCTTCGTACTACTATACCTACCTCGTCCTTTAAAAAGGAACTTAAAGCACATTTCCAGCTTAACTGGCAATGTTACTGTCAAGCTCCAACCTAAACTGTGATTTTATCTTTGTATTATCCCTGCTGTATTCACACTCTGTAATACTCTTTAATTACTTATGATAACTACTCTAATAATCTTGCCCTGCTTTAAGTCCTCCCTTTTGTATCCTTTAAGGCCCTCCCTTTGCTTCCTCCCCTCCTGTTCCTCCTTTTTCCTCTCACCTTTTTTTTGTCTTTACATACTTCCCTCACTTATCCATACTATTCCTGAATGAAAAATAAAAAATAAATAAATAAATAAATAATATATAAGTTTGTTTGCTTCAGCTGGATTTGCAGATCTTTAAAAACATCTCATACTGCAATTTGTGAAAAAATATGTCTCCTAAAATTTTCATTTACTAACATCCTTCTTATTTGTTCTTTATTCCCATTATTTCTCCTTTCTTTTTCTTTCTCCTATCTTCTTTACCCCATTTCAGTAAACATTATCAAGGGAATAAGTTTACTTTCCTTTTTGGATCTCCTAATCTTATATTGTCATTTAAAAGAGAAGTTCTTATCCGGTTACTCTTGAAAGAGGGCAGCCACAGTGGTGCAGTGATTAGCGTTGCCGCCTCACAGCAAGAGGTTCTCTGGTTCGACCCTCGGTTGAAGTGCCTTCTATGCGGAGTCTGCATGTCCTCCCTGTGGTCGCGTGGGTTTCCTCCGGGTGCTCCGATTTCCTCCCACATCCCAAAGACATGCGGTAGGTGGATTGGACACTCTAAATTGGACCAGGTGTGAGTGTGTGTGTGTCTTCTGTGGAAGGGTGGGCATCGGGCTGGCAACTCGACACTGTAAAACTCCACTGCCAGTCATGAGTATCAGGTGATCCGCTGTGGCGACCCCTAACCGGGAAAAGCCGAAAGAAGAAGAAGAAGTTACTCTTGAAAGAGGTCTGAGTGACATTGTAGCTCTAACTACCATCATCTTGAATCATGTGATCCTAGGATCAAAGGAACTACAAGGCAAGGAAGACTGAAGATCCTGTGTGCCTTGCCAACTACCATCCTCAAGACAGATCCTCATTCCCAAGAGAAAAAAAGCATGTCAGGCAGAGCATGAACTTGACAGTCTCCATCCAGTTGTCTAAGTTATTACTGAATGAGGGTAAGGTATTAGTCTGATTAACATGAAGGGCATTTTGTTCCAAACATGAGGCAACCATTGGATAATGAATCTATCCCAACAATGTGGTTTCTATATATATATATATATATATATATATATATATATATATATATATATAGTAAACATTACTATATATGCAAAGCTATTTGTCTTGTGAAGATATAGGATATTCATTAGGGCCGGGGTTTTGATGGCATGGGATACCAGGCATAGATCTCTATGCAGGGGTCTAGGCTGTATACTAGGACAATTCATTAATAATAGAGAAATAAAAATATATGATATATATATATATATATATATATATATAAATATGTTAGTGGAGAGCCATATCCTTGTTTTGGGTGTTTGCAAAGCTATTTGTCTTGTGAAGATATAGGATATTCATTAGGGCCGGGGTTTTGATGGCATGGGATACCAGGCATAGATCTCTATGCAGGGGTCTATAAGAGACAGAGTTTAGGGATATGGCCTAAAGTCTGTCTTGGTTGTCAAGGATTTTTCTGCCAATAATATTTTCAACAGGAACCTTTAGAGCCTTTCTAGCTCCATGATATGTCTGGCTAGGTACATGCTGAAAGGGGTACCATAAGGAATAATTGATCTAATTAGAGCAACTACAGTTAGTCAACCATAAGGGAATTGTCAACCCAGGTGCGAAGTCCCCTGACTATCATGTCTCTGTAGAGTTAGGTATGGCTATACTGTAAGTTATAGATAGGGGGTGTTTTGCAAAGGTTACAATGCTTTATTTTTTCAATTTAGTTTGAGCCCATTCTGTGCACATGGTTTGTAAGACTAGCTTTTGCTGAAGTGCTACTGTATCAATGGAGGAGACAGATGATGAAACTCAGCTTGCAGTCATCAGTGACATTGTTTAGGTATAAGTCATGGTTTGTGGCATAGAGGTCATAAAACTACATACCAAAAAGCAGGGGTAAAAGTATTGAGTCTTGTGGTACTCCACTGGTTTCTTTCTTACTCTTTGAAGCGGCACCCACACCTTAACTGTGTGAGTTCTATCCTTCAGCCAGTTTGCAATCCATCATGTCACTTAAGGTTCTACCTGTAATTCTTTTAAGTTGATTACAATGCCAACATAGGGTACAGTGCAGCGTCAAAGGCCTTGGCTAGATTCAGAGATGATGTGTGAATTCAATGGCCACTGTCCACTGCCTCTATTACCTTTTCAGAAGAATTTACCAAGTTGAGTAGACATGGTCCGCCTTGAAAAAAAAACTGTTATGGGTGTAGTTGTATAACATTTTTAATATCATAATCTGAGAGGTCAGATATGACATATTCCATGTCCTTGCAAATTAGACTTGTTAGGCTGATAAGCCTGTAATTACTGCAGTCTGTGGTATTGCAACTTTTGAGCAGGGACACCACTATGCTGTTTTCTAAACCTCACGGAAATACCTTGCAGATAGACTTAAGATAAACAAGTGTAGAGAGGGTTAGGTGAAGGCATGTATAGCACTATTAATAAGGCATCCAGGGTTCCAGGTAAATTGTCTGGACCCATGCAAGTGGTGTTTTTGTTTTAGAGAGTACAGACAGGACATGTTCCACAGTGATCTTATGGGATGAGTAAGACATAGGGATTTATGGAATTTCAATGACTATTTCTGGAGTAAAGTTAACACTAAATCTTTCTGCAAGCAGGTCAGCCATGTCTTTAAGGTCAAAGTTTGGATTAGTACTGCACATTGCAAGGCATTATTTCTATGTTTTCTTATGCAACTAAAGATTTAATGTTACATTTCTTTCACTGACCAGGTCAGACAAATAAACCAACACAGAGATTATAGGTAAATACCAGGCTAGCTGGCCTTGCAGGCCATTTTAAGCCTAGCCAGTTTCTCTTTTTATGCTCAAATTAACCTATCCCATTTGATTAGAGATTGGCCTTACCCATCCCATGGCCGATAATTACATATTACTCCTAATGAGAACAACTAGGATCAGACCTCAAATAATTTGAGGGGACCCATGCATGGGATAAAGCATTTAGGTGCTGCCTCAGAGGGAGGGATTCTGTCAAACATTTTGCACAGGTTGAAGTATGCTATGTGTACAATTCTCCCTTCATCCATTGCTTTGGTGACCTTTTCAAAAAATCCACCAGGTTGAGTAAGCATGACCTGCCCTTGACAAATTGAAACTGAGATGGGTCCAGTGTTTGCAGATTCCCTATGTATTGATTGATTAGTTCATGGTAAGTCTTTCCATGGGTTTGCATATGAGGCTGGTCAGACCTATAGGTCTGTAATCGCTTGGGTCTGTGGAAGATCCTCTCCTATGCATGGGAATGACTGTAGCGGTTCTCTATTCACTTGGTATAAAACCTTTATGGAGGCTGAGACTGAACAGAGTTGTTAAGGGTGTGGCTACGTCATGCTTCATACTATTTAAGATGCATCCGGGGATGTTGTCAAAACCCATCAGTGCAGTATTTTTAGCTTTTGATAGCACTTTTAGGACTTGGTCTTATGTGATAGCTGGAGGCAAACCAGTTTCAGGTACCTCTTGAGGGACAAATGGAGGGGAGAGAGTGCTAAAGTTACAGCTAACTATACCAGAAAGTAGGTTTGCTATATCTTGTATAATCAGCTCAGTGCATTGCTGCATTGTGCTTCTGAGATTATGAACATAACTAAAACATACCTTGTGATTGTCTTTGGCTTGATTAGCTATTTTAGCCTTGACATAGCTTTAGTGAATTGTATTAAGCTCCTGAGTTGTTTGTTTATTTCAGTGACAATGGCTCTGACATTCTAGGAATTACTCTTTTTACTTTTGGTCAAAATTCTTTTCCTTTTATTCTAAAGCTTGTTGATATTATGGTTCAACCATGTGGATTTGTTTCTGGGGTTTGTCCTACACTTGTTCCTAGGGGGTACAGCTGCATCTATGTAATGTGGTGGTGAATGTTTCTGCATATTCAGTGGAGTTAACTGGGATTGGTGGGAATTTGAAGCTTGCCAATGTATCATTTAGGAGTAGGTAGTTTGTCTTAAAGAAATTTTTAAAGGTACATTGGGTAGAAGGGATCTCTGGTTTTAATTTTATTTTGAAGACAATTTTATTTATCTCATGATCTATCCTCTATCCTAAATGTTCACTCTCTTCTTTTCTTCATAATTGCTTATCTCCCTTCAGTATAGTTTATTGTTACGAACCTGGCATTTCTATGATAGTTTTTGTCTTAGGTGTTTCTTCCCATTATCTTTTCCTTTCCCGTTTTTCCTTTAACACTTCTATTTCTCTTTATTTTCTAACCACTACTTTCCTCTCACAGCCTTGTGTAGCAAAGTGTCTTCTGCCACATGACTTTTACTTCTTGTACCTTTTAGTTATATCTACTGGAACAATATATTTATTTTTAACTGTTTAGGAGTAGTAAGTCCCCATTTGTTTGATTAGATCGCTCTAAGTAACCTTTATAGAGAGAGTTTCACGGTTGTGTCTTTAACTAAAACCAGACTGTTATGGATCCAGCAGATCAAGAGGTGCAATAAAAACATTTCTGAATACTTCCTGTATTATCTTACTTATAAAACGTATGTTAGAAATGGGGTGGTAGCTTTCTAGGCTATATTGATAAAAAGATCTTTTCAGGGCACTTGAGAAGACACAAATGAACAATCTCTGCCCTCAGAGATGATCAGACAACTTGGTTAGAATAAATATTTAACCTTGTAGGTTCATGGTCCAGCCTGCAGGAGAAAGAATGCAAGGAAAAAGACCGTTTTAGATCTGCTGAAAGTTAACATAATGGAATTCAGTCATGCAAAAGCGAGAACAGTCTGTGTATAGGCATCCACTATGCACTAAGGATCTCTTCCAAAAAGAACTTAGAGCATGTAACTGGTCCCCCTTGAAACACCTTCCACTGGATAAAGCTGTTAATCACTTTAATTCTAAATTCCTAACCATACTAGACCACCATGCCCCTTGGCTCTCAAAAGAAACCAAGCAACAAACTCATCTCAGAAACAAGCATTGGGCTAAATACCGCTTAACCAAAAACCATGTAGTCCAACAAAAATTCAGACAACTAAGAAATAAAACTAAATAAGCTATACTGTCTGACAAAAAAAACTACTACCTACAATTCCAGCATAGGCACTATAATAAACCACAAAAGTTTTGGGCAAGTATTAACCAATTACTACACCCAGGTCAATCCACCACACCAAACCCACAAGGCACTGACCAGGATAATCCCATACAAACTGCCAATGCCTTTAATTCCTTTTTTACTGAAACCATTCAAACTCTTGCTAGTCAGTTATCAACTCAGAACTTAACTTTACCCAAATCTAACACTATTCCACCCCCACCATTTCTCTTCCAACCAGTCCCAACTACATATATTCTTACCCTTCTTCAAAAACTAAAACCATGTTCTCCTTCAGCAGACCAATTACCTGCTGAATACTTTCAAATAGCAGCCAAATCCATTGCCTATCCCGTTTCCATTCTCATTAATAGAACCATCACTGAAGGAAACATCCCCAAAATCTGGAAGATATCCCATGTTATTCCCCTTCACAAGGGTGGGAACTGTACTGAATTCTCCAATTACTGTCCAATAGCTCTACTTTCTCCCTTAGCTAAGCTCATGGAAAATGCATCACAAGCGATTGCTAGACCACCTAATCCAAAATAATTTACTTTCCAACTGCCAGCATGGCTTCAGACCTTCACATAGGACTACTTCTGCCCTCCTGTCCTTTACTGACTGCATTAACAAAAAACGTAACCTCAATTTGCTTTCCTCTGCACTGTTTATAGATCTGCCAAAGGCTTTTGATATGGTTAATCACCAGATACTTATAAATATCCTCAAATCCCTGTCACTAGTACCACTAGCAATAAAATGGTTCCAGACCTATTTAGATAACCGACAACAGGCAGTACTCTGGCACAACACTTTATCAACCAACCTCCCCATTAAACTTGATGTCCCTCAAGGGCCCATATTAGGACCTCTCCTGTTTTCTATATTTATCAATGACCTTCATCTAGATATCCCTCAATCAACAAGCATACAATATGCAGATGATTCCACACTGATATGCTCAGCCACATTGATATCTGAACTTAACTCCCTTACCCAAAAGGTGTTCAACACAGTTGAACTGTGGTTCACACAAAGCTGTCTCCTTCTGAACCCCAAAAAACTAAGCTTCTCCTTTTTTCCCCAACTTATAAATCTCCCCTGATAGATTTCACAATCACATCCATTAATGGTACTTTCATATCCCCAGATACTACCAACAAGCTACTAGGTATCACCATAGATAACAAGCTTACCTTCAACATCCATATTAACAACACTATAAAAACTGTTAATAGAAAACCAGCTAGAATAACTATTGCTCATACCCATCTAATCTGTACTCTCCTCTATGCCTTACCTATCTATACAAATCTATCCAAAAACAACCTGAATAAAATGGAAACCGCCTACAATAACATAGCCAGATTTGCTACAGGTAACCCCTTTAGAACCCACCACTGTTCTAATCAAAAACAGCTAGGATGGCTGGAACTACAAAATCAGATTAAATTCCACCAACTGACTATTGTCCATAAAACCCTTCACCATCCAACAAATACCCCTATACTATCTACCCTTATCACCCCCTGCAAAAATGTGAAAACCTTGCGTTCATCTCACAAACGTCTTGTCAATATTTGTAAATCAAACAACAGGGCTGGAAACTCTCTCTTCTCTAATTTTGTTGGAAAATCCTGGAACCTTCTCCCCAGTGAACTTTCCTCACTACCCTCTTTATCACTTTTCAAAACCAAACTGAAACCTTTCCTCAACTCACACTGGTTGTGCCCCTGCACGGAACCTGACTGATCAACTAGCCCTGCTAATAGGTTCAGCCTACCCTCCCCTTCTCAGTAATCAACTCCTTTTCTTAAGTACAACTAACATTCTACTTTTATATGCTACTACTTACATCTTCTTCTACCTTACTAATGTAAATACCATAGGTACATAGAAAGTGTATATAATTAGCTGCCTTCTCCTGTATATACTATGTATTAAAACTGCATGGGAATGATACTACTTATACCTGCATATTTACGTATATATAATCTATATATATCATCAGCTGCTTTCTCCTCTATATACAGTGTATTAAAACTGTATTTGAATGACACAACTTATACCTGCACTTGTTGCTATATGTAATCAACTTCTAACCTCTTAGATTAGTCTCACTAATGTAAAATCATTGTACCTTGTTTACATCAATTTTTATTATGATTTTGTTACTTTGTAATTTTTGTTATTGTTTCATCGGAGCTTATCTCCCCGGGCCTCTACTGAAAATGGACATGTATCCAGTTAGACTAGCCCGGTTAACAAATGTAAAATAAATAAATAAAATAAGTGCTTTCGTCATTTGCCTTCATCAGATCTTAATAGAAACACAACATCTTCATTTTTAGAGTCCCAGTATTGCTTCAGCCAATAAAATCATCTCCTTAATTTCCTCCCTTTCAACAGGGGTTTTAAAGGCATCTTGTCATTTAATCCAGGCAGTTTATCTGCCTGCAAATCCACTATCCAATGTGCTTCAATAGTTTCAGTTCTGTTTGTCAGATCCCCACCTTTTAAGTTTTCAGGAATAATTTCCAATACCATAAAGCAAAAACTATGTCCAGCATGAACAGAAATATGCTAAAATACGGCATTAGTTCTATTATAAAGCCAAATGTCACTGAGATGTTGCAAGAGCTGATCTTTGAATGATCTGTTTGTCTTGCCATCATAAAAAGTACTGCATAAGTCACATTCAGCAATGTATATCATATTCCTTGTGGAACAATCTGCATAAGTCCTTAGATGAAAAATTCTCCCAGTTACGGGGTCCTGAAAACAATTCTTAGAATTAACTTAACTACAAGATCTCAAATTATAAGAAATAACTGGAAGATTCTTACAGCAGACAATAGCATCAAAGATATCATGGGTGAAAAACCCAGGTTTTGTTTTAAGAACAAGAAAAATCTGAATACTATTATGCAGGGATGGGAGTTCTAATAAGACTGTCTCAACATCAGTGTGAACTGGTGCTTTTCTTGAGCGTGGTGTTCTGTAGTTGTTGAATGGTAGCAATATGCTTTTTAGATAGGGGCAACTGTCTGGCCCGTAGATAAGTTTGTGAGCAGTGGTGAGATTTATGCTGAAGGCCACATTATATTAAATTATGGGCATAATAAGGGATGAATGAAGTGGGATTAAAACTTCTTTGGACCTTGAGGAGATGCCGCAATGGATAAGCTGTGCAAGGTAGAAGGATGTTCTAACAACTAGAGGTGGTAGTCAAAGGAGAGTCTGTTATCAACATATATACCCAAGTCCCTGATAACATTAAGTTTAATGTAAGCTAATGGTAAGCAATGGTGATGTAATATTTAGGTATGGAAACTATGTGCCATTCACTGTTGAGCATAAACCCAAGATTAATTTACTAAGCAGTTGTATGGTCAAGCTCTTGCTGGAGAATTTGAATATAGGAATGGGGTTTGATAACAGGCCCCAGTTTGCAATCATCAGCAAATATGATTAGCTATAGTCCTCTGATATCGGCTTTTATGTCACATAAAAAATATACCAAGAAGAGGGGGTCCAGGAACAGAGCCTTGTGGAACACCACAAGTAACATTTTTCTGTGTAGCGCAAATGCTCCCAACCTCAATGGTATGAGCTCTGTCAGACAGCCAATTACCAGTCTAGTGGAATAAGCAGGAAACTAGTAGGTTGTTGTCAGGGGCTTCTGCTACTGTTTGGGTGAATGAGAGTAGAGCTGTTGATGTACTGTGGTGGGGTCCGAAGCCGTGTTGGGTGGGATTAAGAAAGTTATTAGATAGCAGGTGTTTAAGTAGCTGAGTGTGCACACACTTTTCTAGAATTTTGGAAAGGGGGGATAGTATAGCAATGGGACGATAGTTGGATGGCTCAGTGGAATTTCCTCCTTTGTGAAGAGGAATTGTGTAGAAGGATTTCCATACATCTGGGACAAGAGATTCAGTAATAGAATGATTTATAAGGATAGAGACAGGGTAAGCAATAGCACTGGCAGCAATTTTAAGAAAGTATGAAGGTAGATTGTCAACAGAGGGAGAGCAGGGCTTAAGTTTATTTAGTTGGGATTTGATGAAGGCAATGGGAACTGGTTGTAGGGAGAATGTATTGGAGGAAGGAGAAGTGGAATGCAAAGGTAGAGAGGAGACAGTAGAGCTATTCAGAGTTAGTTTTTGGATAGTTTCAATAAAACAATTATTTAACAGAGCAACAGTCTCTGAGGCAGTATTGAGAGGGAATGGGTTGGGAGTAGGAAGATTACCAGGGTGGAGGATATTATTTATGGTAGACCATAATTCTTTAGGGTTGTTATGTGGGGTACTTTGGTTGGAGGTAAAGAATGTTTTTTTTGTCTATGGTAACTAGTTTTTTACACCTATTTCTAAGTTCCTCGTAGCTTTGGAGTAAAGGAGGAATTTTATTTCTAGCTCAAGTTTTCCAGGCAGCATCCCTCAGATGCATGATAGAGCATGTTTGCTTAGTTAACCAGGGAGCACATTTTGATTTTCTTCTGCTACAGACCCATATATCCAAGGATATAAGGCCATCTATGTCCTTATTTATTACTTCAGCTATAATATATTCCAAAGCCTTGCAAATAATACTAGTGAAAGTAATAGGCCTTTAATTCTGTAAATTAGCAGTGGGAGCACCTTTATAGATAAGGGCACCACAGCTACCATTCTCCACTCCTTGGGAGCATAACCAGTGAACAGACTAAGGTTGAAGAGTTGATGGAGGAGTTTTGCTAAGTTTGACATGACACTTCTCAAAAGGCATCCAGGGATATTGTCAGGACCCAAGGAAAGAGTGGTTTTAATTTTGGAAAGTGTCAAAGGACTTGGTCCCAAATGATCTTAGGAGGGGAGGTGTGAGGAAGAATGGAGGAGGGAGAGAGAGAGAGAAAGGAGGGTTGGTTGAGTGAAGTTGGAAGGGGATTTGCAAGTAAGCATATTAGAAATGCCCTTAAAGTCAGAAAAGGAGATACCAATTCAGTTCATAACTGTATGTTACTTCTATACTTCATACTTAAAAAGCCCTTCAAGCCAAAGCACACAAATAATTACCCTGAAAATTCTTATGTGTGAATAATAGATGATCTTTTAATCTGTGGTATGTCTTGGAAAAATTATGGCATGGGCTGGAAACTTACACCCTTTAGACCAGTAATTCATTTGGCAAATTTCCTTAGATTTTTTTTATACAAGTCTTAATATGCGAGTCCCAAACTGGAGTTTCATTGTCTACCTTAGTTCTTTCCAAGGGGGTGTGATCCTAACAAGGATGATGTCTTTGTCTAGCTAGGCATGATGTGTATGTAGAAACATGCCTGCATGAGAGTACAGCATTGCACTCGATTGCAGGCATTGTATTGTCAGCAGTGGGTATCAGAGAGAGAGGGTAGGAGCAGAAGAAAAATCTCTTGACTCACAAGAAAGAAGGCCCACAATCCTGGACATTTGCATCCCCTGTCCACAAAGTTGGAAGAACAAATGAGTTAATGAAGGATGTGTTTGATGGTCATGGGGAGACTGGGGCTCTAAAAGAGGATACCAAAATAAAAGAACTGATTCTTAAATGATCAGTAAGTCAGCTGATTCTGTGGAGGGTTTTTAAACAGATGCACTTGCAAGTGTTAAAAAGTTCTATATCATGCTGGGTTAACTGATTTGGGAGTTCTAGCCAGTTAAGGTCCTTTAGAACTGTGCAGTAGTGAGTTTTATGAGATGAATATGTGGAAAATCTTGCTATTTTATTATAGCATGCATCATGTTTGGACTTGAGGGTATTGTTGAGATTACTGAAGATAGGAGATGTGTGCAACAGAGATGGGAGTAGGGAGGTTGCTGCTACGGATTTTCTTGTGGATACTTTAAGATACCAATATGTTGAATCTATCCTGCCATGTAAACTTTATTTACAAGTTTGTAAAAGACCTTATCCATCTGTGATGTACTACTACTGCATCCAACATAACCTCCTATTGCATTTACTGTCTGTGACTGTGATTCTTAAATGGTAAACCAAATTTGCTGAAGAGTAGTGATTTGTGCTACTCCCAGGTCAAACAGACAGAATACTGGAAACATTACAGCATGTGGGAGATAGGTGGAAAAATCATACAAGAAATCCATTGGAAAGGAGGAAGTGGAAGGATGATAATGTATTTCAACGGCTGTGGGGGACAAAGCAATAGAGAAGATGAGAGGTAGGTACCGTACATTAACAAATTGTGAAGGGACTGAATTGTAATGGAGTGAGCTGAGGGGTCACCGCTGTATTTTTGAAACTTAACGGTGGGAGTCCTGAAACTCTAAGCAATTTAGTGTGACCATGAGTAACCAAAATCATTACCTGCGTAATTATTATTATTCATTATTTTTCTTTGTTGGCTGGGAAAGTCCGACTAGGATAGATACCCTTTTTCAGCAGAGGCCTGGGGAGGAAGATTCCAACATTCACATGCATAGCCAATATAAAGTATATTTTCATTGTCCACATTGTATATAATATTTTCATCTTGGTTGCATATACATTTTTGCATGCATAATTAGGTGTAACAGATGATTAATGCTAAACTTGTATCATGCCATTTGTAGCTCTAGGAAGAGGAGAAAATAAGAGATTACCTGTCATTTGTATAAGGCTGTAGCAGACAGAAATACAAAGAAAAAAAGGGGGGAGGCAAAGACAGAAACTCGGGTTGAAATCAGTAAGCGGTGGTATTAAGATTAAGTAGAATCAGTTAAATATTTACAGTAGTAGTTAGAAGGGAAAGTGTAATAATCACCATATGAGAATTTATTACAGAGCAGCTATCATTTTGCCAGAAGTATTGCAGCTTGTATTTTTTCAGGATCAGAAATTATCCAGGTGTAGAGCAACAGCAGAGCCAAGTGCCTTGCAGATAATGTTTTAACAGACTTTTAAAGCATTTTTTTTGTTTTCTGTAAACTTTAACTCTAATGGGATAGAGTTCCACCGTTTCGAGACACAATGAGAATAGAGTGAGTTTTCCGGAAGAGTTTTTTTGAGTTACTTACAGCTAGGACAGATTTGTTATTGGAGGGTAGTGTTCTGTTGTTGTTGAATGATAGCAATATGCTTTTTAGAGAGGGGCAACTATCTGGCCTGTAGATACATTTGTGGGTAGTGGTGAGTTGAGAAAAGATTAGCTGATTTGGGAGTTCTAGCCAATGTAAGTTCTTTAGGGCTGTCCAGTTGTGAGTTTTATGAGATGAACATGTGGCAAATCTTGCTATTTCATTGTATCATGCATCGTTTGGACTTGAGGGAATTGTTAAGATTAGTGGTGATAGGAGATGCATATAACAGAGATGGGAATAGGGAAGTTGCTGCTATGGATTTTCTTGTGGATACTTTAAGATACCAATTTGATCTATATAGGGAGCCTAGTTTTGTGTGTATTTTTGATAGCTTGGAGAATGTGTTGGTCATATTTGAGTTTGTCATCTAGGAGTACTCCAAGTAATCTGGCTTCTGTCATGGTTTTAATTTTTGTATTGTCAGATGAGACAATATGGAAATTGTGTTTTTGAGTATTAAACTGTTTCGTAAAAACATCACTAGTCTGGTCTTTTTTTACATTTAGGAGTAGGTGTGCAGTGCCTAGCCAGGATTCGACAGATGAGAAAGACTCTTGTGTGCTTTTCTGGAGGATTTGTAGTGTTGGGGACAGAGCAGATGAGGGTTGCGTCATCTACAAACTGAACTATATTTGCTTTTTTGTGGCAGTATGTAGTTTGTTTATAACTCTATTAAATAGAAGTCGGCACAGTATTGATCCATGTGAGACTCCAACTGTGACAGTAAGGAAAGAGGAAAATTCTTGTTCCCATTTTAATCATTGTTATCTGTTTATGAAATAGCTATGAAACCAGGTGAGAGATGATGTATTTAGACATTGGGAGGAAAGCTCACTGAGAAGTTTTTGATGGGAAACTGTCAAATGCCTCTGAGAGATCCAAGAAGAGTGCTGATATTAGGTTGCCATTATTTCTATTATGGCTTTTAGCATCGGCAAAGGTAATAAGAGCAGTAATTGTCTTACAGCTGGGGTGGAACCATGTTGGGTCACAAAGATTATTTTAGATAAGATATTTGAGGAGCTGGGAGTGGATACATTCTTCTGATATTTTTGATGGTGGTAGTATAGTTATGGATATAGTAACGGGAACAGCCGAAAGAAGATGTTAGTATAGTTATGGATCTGTAGTTGGATAGTTCAGTTAAATTTCCACCTTTGTAGAGTGGAATTATGAAAGATTTCTTCCAGAAGGATAGAGCATGGTTTTCTGTTAAGGGTTGGTTAATTAGTATTGAAACTGGGAAGGTTAGAGCTTCAGAAGTGTGTTTTAGGTACTCTTTTGGTAGGTGTCTGCTGCTAAGGTTATTGATTTGACTTTTTGTAGGCATTTCTTATGTTGCTATTTGAGACTGGTTGGAAAGAGAAGGATATAGTATTATTATTAAATGAGGCTGGGATTAGTGAGGGTGGTGGGAGAGCTTTGTTTAGTAAGAGAGAGTACTGAGTTTATAAAGTAGGAGTTGAATTGGGTGGGTATATTGTCTGGGTTGTTACTGGTTGTTAGTGTGGGAGTAGTTGTTTGGCCAGGGTGTGGTAGTTGGTTTTTGGAGGACCAAAATAACTTGGGATCATTTTTGGTATATTGACCGAAGATAGGCAAAGTAGTATTTTTTGTTGGTGTTTATTAACTTTTATTGCAAAATGTCTTAAATATCTAAAGTGTTAGTAGTTGGATTGAGTTTTGTTTTGGGACCATATTTTCCATGCTTTGTCTCTTTGAAGAAGAATTTGCCTGATGTCTATTGTTAATCAGTTGCAGGGTTTGACCTGACTCTCTTTGTTCTGAGTGGGGTGTGGCTTTTGAGGATGCTTAGGAAAGTATTATTGAAATGGGTTACAACATCATGTAGTGGCAGGGTCTTTAGGATATTCCAGCTGTAGTACTTGATTCTGGAGATGAAGTTGCATGAATTAAAGTATTTTATATTTTGCACCTGTTCATAGGCTACCTATTTTCATATGTTGGGATATTTTTGACAGCATAAGTTGGTAGATGGTCACTGATACTGTCAGGAAGGCATCCACAGGAATTTATGTTATTTTGTTTGTTTGCAAGAATCCAGTCTAAGACATATTTCTTGTTTGTGCATTTATGTATCCTGGTTGTATCTTTTATTATTTGTGAGAAACTAAATAGATTCATTGATGAGGTGTTTGTTTCTTTAGGGTGCCAGATTATGTTAAGATCACCCATTATAACGGTTTCATTGAGAGTATTGTTATATAGTCAGTGCAGAAGTAGTTCTGCTGTGTTATTATTTTGTCCTGGTGGGATATAAAGCCCAGTGATGCAGATGGCTTTTCTGTTGTTAAGTTTTAGATGTGCAGTGATGCATTCTCCATTGTATAATGTGAGTAAAGGGTGTGAGTAGAGGCTACATTTTAGGGAATTTTTGTATATAATTCCAACGCCTCAATGTTTTTGTTTGTTCTGTCAAATCTGAAAATGTTATAACCTGGTGGCTATATTTCATTGTCTTTTACGTGGCATTTTAGCCAGGTTTCTGTGACTACAGCTATATTAGAGTTGTAGAATGCTTGAATTCTTGGAGTTTATTGCAAATACTTCTGAGATTAATATGAAGTAGTATTATGTCAGATTTCCTTGTAGCTAGATGGGTTGAGCTTGGGGAAGATATTGATGCAGTTTTTGAAAGTAGTAGGGCTTGGGTTTGGATGGATGTCTGCAGTGAGTTTCAGATGAGTGACTAAGTGATAAAGATGGAAATACCATTTAGATTTGGATGTGTTTATAAGGAAATGGTGTATTGTTTTCTGGTTAGTTTTACATATTGGTAACTAAACAGGCTGTAGGAATTTGATGTGTGTAACTGTGATGAAATGAAAAAGGAGGATGCTGTTGTGAGTGGTGTATGGGGGTATGGGTTGGTGGGTGATTTGCTCTTTGGAGATGCAAGTTTGATAGTCATGTATGTAAGTGTGGCAAGGAGTAGTAGAGAGATTAGGTGTAGGTATGTCATTGTTGTGTGGTGTATTGTGTGTAAGATTTGTTGGAGGTTTTTGTGAGATACCAGTAAGATGTGAGTGACTGATGGGTGAAAGTATTTGAAAGTTGTATTTTTGCTTTGTTTAGAGAAAGATGTAGAAGGCAATCAAAAATCTAATGGTAAATGTTTTTTTTATTCCTTGTGTTGTTTTATCAGACTGATTGCAGGGTTTCTGCTTGCTATGTTTCTACAGAGCTGCTTAGTTTTAGGGGGAAATAGACTTAAGTACAGTATATGTCCTGAGGGTGACAAGGGAGAAAGTTGTAGGGGACAGCTGCTCAACTGAAGACAGGATAACCTATTACAGTGCATTTAATGTACTGCTTAGCATTAAAGCTGTGTGAGAAAACTGGTCCTACTGGCATACCTAATAGCAGTTGAGCATAAGTCAGTATTTTCTTGTTCTTTTAATGTTTACTCCTTGTTTAAACTTTTGAAAGTGGTGGCGTAATTGAGATGAACAAATGTCTGAGAGGTGGCTGGAAATGATATTCAAACCCCTAGCAGTAATGGGAGATGGTTAGTTCTCCTGTGTTGCGCAGTTGAAGTTCTTGGGGGGGGGGGGGCTTTAGATGAGTGCTATATGAGGTTGGATAGTGAGCAATATAGTTTTAAGCAGGTAATGCTAGTGTGATGGATGGTATGGGGTGGATGAATGTGTGGAAATGGTTCTGATATACAGCTGTTTCTTTAAGCAGATTTGTGATGTCATTAAAAAGTGGGAGGAGATCAGTGGGATTAAATGTGAGGCTCTGTGGGGTGGCTGGGGAATTGTGGATGGGAAGGAGTGGAGTGGACAACACCACCCACTAATGTGGGAGACAGTCAGTCTAGGCCTTCTCATCACCAGTGGTTCTGCACACTCAGCCCAACAAAGGTAAACACATAGCCTGAGGCAGAGTTTTGCTGTGGCTGTTAAAAGACAGAAACTGAAAGTGAAGGTACACCACCGTAAACTAATGATAAAGCAAACCCCGTAGAATGGGGAGCAGTACAGTTGCACTGCTATACCACTGGGTGCTCAAGAATGCTTAAACATGAAAGCAGCCCACATAGAAGGAGATTACATCAGTAAAAACACAGGTAAGCAATTTATGTCACTGTACATACAATCTTGGCTGGGGCAATGCTCTTAATACTCAAGCTATGTGAGAGAGGAAACAAAAACAGCTGCTACAATTACCTACAGTATATATAGCAGTAAAGTTGAAGAGAGGGGTAAATTGCAGGCGCCTCTAAATGCTGGTGTGTAACTTTTACCTTTACTGATTGTGGCTCATTAGACTTTAAAGCAGTTTCTTCCCTGCACTTGAATTCCTGTTACTCTGTAGTATTATGGATGGCACCTATTAGAAGAATAGCAAAAATTTTAAAAATTTATTATGCTGACCTATCAATGAATCCCTTCTCCTAAACACTGTTTCCAACCCTAATGGTCTAGTGAAGAGATAAAAAGACCAGGAAATTAAAGAAAGTGAAACTAAAGGAGCATGCTGCTCGCAGGTAAATAGGCCAGCTATTTGGAAAAAACATATTTAGTTGAAGAATTAGTGTGCTACTACAATGACAGACTCTATAAATATGAGTGTTATTGTGGCAAAAAAATGGGAGAATGTATTAGAAAGCAGGAGGGGATGTAAAAGTAAAAAGAAAAAGAAGAGATAAAGTTCTAAAGTTCTAGAGAAGAGAGCAGACTAAACAGGAACATCAATGCTCTCCAACTAATGCAAAACATGAGACCTATTTCAGTAACCTAGAAGAATATCTCATAACATCAAGAGCTGTTTAACAAAATATGCTTTCAGTTAAAAATTGAACGTTACTGTAAACAGTGCATTTGAGTCCTGAAGAGTAAACAATGTCAAAAACATGACTCCCTTTTTACATTTTAGCACATACATGTTGCAAAACAGTCAGCTAAGGAGCAAAATTCAACAATAAGGGAATTAACGCATTAGAACAGACAGCAATGTTGCAGTTTACAAGGGAGAATAAGAGATACTTTACAAAGTGATGACTAGTCATGTATGCATTTTACTGCAGAAATTGTAAATTCAGTGCCACAGATATTTGGAGCAGTTTCAGCATATAATTAAATAATATATTTACCCTAATAGTAGCAACTAGCGGGGAAAGCCTATTCCAAGCTATGCATCCAGAGGGAAAGGACTAAGGCAGGTAAGGCTAGTAGCATGAGAGGAGAGTACTGTATTGGTCAGTATTTACATTACTATAATCAGGTATGGGGGAAGAAAGTCAAACTAAAATAGAACCAAATAGTGCTTGACTATCAAAAGGGCCTTTCGGGTTATAAGTCACACTTCACACTAATGTGGGAGCCAATCAGTCTGGGCAATTTCAAAATAATACAGGATTTTGCACAAATCTCATTGTATAAATGGAGACCTGTAACTGAATTGTGCTCTATTCAGATGGGAAGTACCTCTATTTGGTCTTATAAGGACTTTATAGAATTTTGCAGAAGTGAGTAAAATAGTTTAGCTAATCAAGAAGGAAAAGACTGCAAAGGACTATTTTTTACTTAGTTTTCTTCTAATAGCTTAATTATTTTCATATGTATATGCTCTGTATTATTTATTGGCAAGCCATGCTCCCTGTGGGTTAGCAGCACGGGTGGCAAAGGAAGAGGACCTAAGTGAAAGACACAAGCTGTGATGAATGTAAGAGAAATGAGGGTCAGGTACCTAATAGAAATAAGCAACTGTTCTATCATCAAGTAAAAGCTGAAATAAATATTTAACTAAAAGGATATTTTAGTGCTTAAAGCAGTTATTAACATGGCATAACCATCCTATCTCTTCTCTCTCCTTTTTTCCTGAAGATGTATATGCATTTGGTGTTGGCGATGTGGATACTGAAAATCTGAATAGCATTGTGTCAAAAAAGCAAGACGAGACTCACCTTTTCATCCTTCAAAGCTCAGATGATTTAAATACCACATTTGAGAAAATGCTTGGTAAAGTACTATATGAAACTAAAAGGGTTTTGCTGGTACACCTTGTCTGTTTTTCTTGTTATTTACAAGTGAGTAGATCAGATGTGATGTGGCTTTAGTGGACTCCCTGAAACTGCAACACTCCCAGTGCAAAATATGTTCTTGTATCTCACTATCATGGTATCTGTACCTCTCAACTGTCCCTATTTTTGCAGAATGTTCCCAGCTTTGTCCTACAATTTGTCCTGTCCCTCAATTTTTGATTTTCTGGTAAATTCTGAGGATTACAGTCAGTCAATAATGCTTGTCAATATTAGTTTCATACTTCTTATTGTTCGAAAATTGTACAGTGATGTAAAACCTGTTGCTGTATTAACTTTCTAAGCAAATTAGAGTAATATTTAAAAATTGTCCTTGATTTTAGACCTTTGTCCCCCCACTGGCTTTGTCCAGAATGCTTGATTTAATAAGTTGAGAGTTATGCTGTGGTCTTCTGTTTTCTTTCTTCCCTATTAGTCTCAAATTTTTATGTACGTCTCTATATGAAAATGGACATTAACCAAAATTCATGGATGTTGTGAATTATTTATAGATTTTTTTTTCTAACTAAAGTTCAGTTAATGACATACCATACTCAGCTATGCTTTAAATCTGTAAGATTTGTTGTATTCTGAGTAGTATGTGCAGGAAAATTAATGCAATGGGTAATGCATTTGTAGCAATTCCCTGCTTCAGACATGGGAAATTCACAGTACTTGCTAAAGAGATGAAAAGTGACAAATGCAGGAGAGTGACTGTGTTTCGTTGTAGTATCATTTTGTGGGTAGTCTATTTTTGTTAGAAAATGTGAACAAAAACAATAACTCAAAATACGAACAACCATTTTTTACACTGGCTGCACTCAAACTTTTAAAAAAGAATTTTGTACATCAACAGTTTATTATGGTTAGCTGCATTTTATAAGCACAGTGGCTTGTCAGTCTACGCCAGTGACCAGATACTGTAGTCATAATATCGCTATAAGCTTAGTGGTTTAAAATTTTATGAATGCCAAAAAACTGAAGCTGTTCCAGTCAAAAGTTTCTTTACATTAACAAATTACTGAGGGTAGGAATACTCAGAAATACATAACACATTACATAGCCTTGTTGCTAGCACCACTTCTCACTGCATTATGAACAAGTCTGCTAAAACTCTACAATGGTATGAGAGCTCCAGCAAGTAGTGCTACAGCAATCTTGATGGATATCGCCACATTGAAATGTGGCAGGCTGGGAGCACAGCTCATGTAAATTAGTGATGTGGTAAGTCCCAGGGCTGTACACAGTGATTGAAATAGCATAGTACAGCAATTCAAAAATACGCTGTACTGTACAATTTTGAAGCAAAGCGATGGGAATGTATTTTGTTTTTTTATACCCACTTCTCTACAAACAGCAGATAGATATTGTAACACTGTTTGCACATGTACATGTGTGTGCATGTGCTCACTTGTGTGTGCATATGGCATTAGTTGGACTTTATGGAGTTACGTGTGTGTGTGTGTGTGTGTGTGTGTGTGTGTGTGTGTGTGTTTGTGTATGATTGTCATGGTGTCTGTGTGAATGTGTATGTGTGCATTTGTAGGTGCCTACACTAGGGGAAACACAACACACTTGTTCCAGCCGTGTTAAATGTTCCATTCAGGACATGCAAATAGGTTGTTAATTAGCGTTTGGTAAATATGAATCTGTTTTGCCATAGTGTTACTAGAGATCACTGGTGAAGTACTGGAATTCACTGTCATCATCATCAACCCTACTTTTTGCTATTTTCTACATGGGGGTCAGGGTATCATGTCAGCTGTCACCATCTCTCTCTCTATTTAATTCCACTGTCCTACCTTCTTTGACACTCATGCTTGACTTTCACAGGCCTTCTCTTACACAATCCATCCACCTCTTTGCTGGATATTTTTGTTTCCTCTTGCCTTCTTCCTGTCTGTTCCAAATCTTCTTCACAAGACTGTCTTCTGCTTTTCTGCACATGTGCCAGAACACTAAGCTGTTCTCTTTGATCTTTTCTGCAATTGGAGCTACTTTAGATTCTACTCTTGTGTCCTCATTTCTTCTTCTGTCCCATAGTGTACATCATACCACCCATCTCATGTACCTCATCTCCATCACCTCTAGCTCCCTCTACTGTTCTGCCTTTACTGCCCCGGTTTCAGTTCCATACATTAGTATGAGTCACACCACTGTTTTGTACACCTTACTTTTCAGCTTCATTGGCATTCTTCTATCATACACTACACCTGACACTCTGTGCCAGCTAGCTTTGGCCTCCTCATTCAGACTTCCCTTATCCTCAACTATCCTTCCCAGATTCTTGAAGCTGTTATCCTGTTCCACAATTGTCCCTTCTATCTCAGTTCTCAGCTTCTTCTGATTTTCTCCATTTCATCCCATGTGCCTTCAGTTTTGCATTCCATTCCCCTGTCTTTTGCTGAAGTTCTGCTTAAGTCTGCCTGAAATGCCACATCATCTACATATAGCAGTTTTGAAGAACTGTCCCCTCCAAACTGTTTGCTAATGTAGTCTATCACCAGTATGAACAGCAGTGGACTTGCAGCTGAACCTTGATGCACACCCACTCCCATGGAGAGCCTCTCTAAGAGTCTGAACACTGTTCATACTTGAGTTATTGGGTCCTTGTACATAGCTTGCACTAATTCTGCCAATGTTTTTGAGACTTTGAACCACTGCAGGACTGACCAAATCAGCTTTCTTGGGACCTTGTCATGTACTTTCTCCAAGTCTAGGAATACTCAGTTGGACTCTTTCCTCATTTCTAGCTTGTTAAGTATCTGCCTCAATGCAAACAATGGGTCAGTTGTGCTGCATCCTGATCTGAATCCAAACTGTTCATCTCCCATCTTACTTTCTACTACTCTGCATATTTGTTTAACAATCGCCCTCTCGAGAACTTTCATGCAATGTACCAGAAGTTTGATACCACTGTACTGCCCACAGTTGTGACTGTCCCCTTTGTTCTTGAACACTGGCACAAGTATGCTTATTCTTCAGTCATCTGGGATATGCCTTTCTCTCCATACTGCTATGAGGACCCTCAGCAGCCATTTCTCCCCTATTTCACACAACATTGTTATCATATCTGCTGTGACCTCATCTGAGCCTGCTACTTTCCCTGACTTCATTTTCCTTAGTGCTGTTCTTACTTCTAGGGTGGGCTCCTCCTTTTCTCTCATCATAGTCTGTGTCTGAGGCAGTACAACTTCTGTGGGGTTTTCTTCATTCAGAAGCTGCTAGAAGCACACCTTCCATCTGCCTTTGATATCCTGTGGATTGGTGAGCAGGTTGTTGCTGGAATCTCTAAACCTCAAAATGCACTCACTCGAGGCACTCCTTAAAATGGAGAACATCGACATCTGTGCAGTGACAGAGACCTGGTTCAAAGCTCCAGAGAGCACTACTGCATTACCAGCCTATAATTCATACCACACCTTTCAGCCACCTAACCTGGACCGAAGCACTAAAGGCGGAGGTGTGTCCATATTCATTAAGGATATCCACACCTCCAGGCTAGTTGCACAGCATAATGCATCCAAGATTATCCAAGTGCAACTAACTCTGGGCAAGACCGCAATTCAAATTGTAACTTGCTACAGACCCCCCACCATGACCCAGGATTCCCATTCCTCATTTCTTGACACACTGGTAAATATTAGGGTACAACCCAACACCTTAATAATGGGCGATTTCAACTACCCCATCATTAACTGGGAAAACTGCTCATGTACCAACTCTTTTGCTCAACATTTTCTGGAATTCATAAATTCCAACGCCTTGGATCAACTTATTCACACCCCCCACCAGGGGCAGCAATATCCTAGACCTGGTCATTACCAACATGGGTGACCGGTGTTCCACACCAGAGGTCAATTCCTCGTTGGTCAGATCCGACCACAAGCTAAGCATCCTAGACATCCACATCCCGCCCCCACCCCCCATTAGAGAAACTACTGTAAAAAACTTCTCCAAAGCCAACTTCACACTTCTTAAGACAGAAGTGGCAAACTTTATGACGCCCATGCAGACGGACAATAGAGGTTAGACTGCTGACTCCTACACAAATGCACTTTATAAGCACTTACATGAGTGCATGGATCGTGCTATCCCTAACAGAACCAATATGCTATCCTCCAAAAAAGCGAAGCCAATCTGGTGGTCCTCTGCCATAAACAAACTCTACAACAGAAGAAAGAAACTGTTGCAAAAAAGAGTAATCTTCCATGACTGGAGGAACTCCCTGGTCAGCCTCAGTAAGAAGCTGAGATCCCTCATAAAATCTTCCAAAGCTAGTTACGAAAACAAAACTGCCACTGACTCTGAAGACAACCACAAAGCATTCTATAGCTATGTCAAGACTCTCAATGGCAACACTCAGATCTGCTCTGAGTTACAGCACAATGACACTAAATATACAGAACCAACTGATATTGCCAACATCCTGGCAGATAGGTTCATTGCTAACTTTACCCCCCTCACTCCCCCTAAAAGGCCCATCTCTATACTGGAAGAATGCAAAGTACCTGTGATCACAGTTGCACAGGTAAAAAACATACTCTCCAAAGCCAAGAACGCAGCATCCATGGGACCTGACAATATCCCAGGCTGCGTTCTACACGAACTACAGAACAAACTTGCGCCCCACCTAAGTACCGTGTTCAATCATAGCCTCACCTCAGGCTTTGTGCCCACTGAATGGTGCGGTTATCCCACTCCACAAAGGGGGAGCCATGATGGACCCCCGAGAACTACCACCCCATTAGCCTGACGAGCCTGGTCTGCAAGGCCATGGAATTCATAAAGAAAGACATTGGTAATCTCCAAACTCTGGACCCCACCCATTTCGGGTTTGTAAAAGGCAGATCATGTCTCCTAAACCTGACAGACTTCTTTGAAACAGTCACCAAAGCCATAGATGAGGGTAAGGTGGTTCACACAGCCTATCTAGATCTCGCCAAGGCTTTCAACACCATCCCCCACTCTGGAATTATAGATAAACTCACTAAACTAGGTATAAATCCCTATGCAACAAGATGTGTTGCCAACTGGCTCATGGACAGAGCCCACACTGTGAAAGTAGCAGACTCCAAATCCGACTTCAGACCAGTGACAAGTGGAGTACCACAGGGGTCAGTCCTGGGTCCTCTCCTGTTTGGTATCTACTTCTCTGAAGTACAGGCTAACACAAAAGGTCTTTGGCTAATGAAGTCTGCAGATGACTGCAAACTAGGAGCCATAATCGAAACTCCTAACGATGTGGACATCCTACAAAAGGGCCTCACTGAGACAGATGCCTGGTGTCAAAGCCATGGCCTGAAGCTCATTGCCAAAAAGTGCATTGTCATCCCCTTTGGTAAAAACTCTGTACCCATGAACTACCACATAGGTGGTAGTCTACTTAACACCAAAAGTGTGATAAGAGACCTTGGGACACAGGTTGACAGTAGTCTCTCCTTTGATAATCACATCACTACAGTGGTCAGGAAATCCTTCTACGTGGCACACCTCATCACAAAAGGTTTCTCATCCAGAAAAAAAGAGGTCGTTGTTCCCCTCTACTCATCACTCATTAGACCCATTATAGAGTACAACGCCCCTTTTGGAATGTACCTCACAAGACATCTACAACAACTGGAAAGGCCACAGAAATACCTCACAGAGATGATTACTGGCCTCAAACAGATGCCCTACACAGACCGTCTCAAAAAACTCCAGCTTTACTCCGTCGCATATCGCCTACTCAGAGGTGATCTCTGCCTAACATACAAAGCTTTGTCAAACCCAGAGCTGTTGGACATGCTCCATTTAAAGAAATCCCAGTCCGTCCGGGCTACACGCTGTACGGACCTAAATCTTGTCACCACAATAAACAGAACATGCTGGAGGGATAGATTCCTGTCCCAGAGACTTCCCACACTCTGGAACAGACTACCTAACTATGTCAAACAGAGCTCCTCATTAGCACTCTTCAAGAAAAATCTTGATGATTGGATGGGAAATAAGAAATTCACCCCGGGGATCTCTTCTGTGGCTCTGCTCAACAGGGGCACAGGAAAATAAATTTCTTGGGTGGCGAAAGCCAGGGTACCTTTTTGAGTAGGCTTATAAAGACCCTAGGGCCAATAGCCTAGTACCTACTTATGAACCTATGAAGGGTGTCTGACTATCTTCTTTATGTTTCTGTCTTTGCCTTGCAACCTGATATAGTTTCTTTGTGCCATCTACTGAGACACTTTCCAAAAGCTGGTAAAGTGCCTGTGATGCCTTGTTGTTTGGTATTGCAACTCCTTTCTTAGCCTCTTTGTTAGCCATATTCTTTCTTAGCCTGATCCATCATTTCTATCTCCCACTTTTTCCTGCACTTTTTTTATGACTTCCTGGACTTCTGCATTCTACCACCAGCTTTCCTTATGTACCTTATTTCCATGCCTGGCTTGGCCACATATCTGTTCTGTACTCCTCACACATGCTGTTTTCAGGTGCTGCTATTCCTTTTCATCTCCACCTATTTCTGTTTCTTCCTGAGGTGCCAGAGCCCTAAGTAATTCCTTGAACTGTTGTGCTTTCTCTCCAGTCAACTTTCAAGTATTCAGCCTGGTCTCTTTAGACATTATAGCCTTCTCAGACCACTGCTTGGAGCTGACTGTGACCACCGGTGGTTTATACTGTGGAGTGTTTCACTGGGGATGACTTTGGTATCACTCATTATAACCCAGTGCTCTTTCCTTACTAGGAGGAAATCTGAGGTGCATGTTGGCCACTCTTATATGTGATCTTGAGACTATCTCTTTCTGAACCTAGTGCGGGCTACTGTCTACCCATTTGCCAAACAAAATTGCACTGAAATTGTAATGGCATTATCTTCTCTAAGCATCCCACCTAAGTTACTGACTGATAGATTTTCTGTAACTTAGTGGCCAGAAGCAAGATATGTGGTTACGATGAATGCAAAAAATAAGAGATAAGGATCTATAGACAAAGATGTTAAAGAGATAACATGAGATAATGTGATGAGAAACAGGATGGCATGATGAAAAATAGCAGAACAATGTCACCTTTTATACCTAAATGTTGCTGCAAGAATGTAATAAGTAAGACGTTAATTATATGAAGAAGCGGTACTTTTCCGTTATCAGGGCAACAATTGTAAAGAGTTGTTAGAGTGTTAAAACGTGCTCGCAATGATTTCACAGTGAATGTTTTGTATTAGAATACCTACAAAAGGTTTGCTCTCCCTTTGTGAGTGTTAGTAATCCCCCTCCCTGAAAGAATTGCACTTTATACGCTGTACTTTCTGTTTTTAAAGCGTAAATGCACACACTGTCAACAAACAGAGCACTAGCGGTTGCTTAGGTGGAGTTATTTTCACTTCTGAAGGTGTAGCAGACAGTACACCCCAGTGCAAACTGGCTCGCAACGATGCCCTCAAGTGTTGCTGAATGAGTGTCACAGGAGTCTCACTGGAGCCTGCACTTGATTGTTTTAATTTGTAGCATGTCTTGACTGATAGGCAAAGAGTTGTCCGGGACACACTTCCGTGAGAGACAAGAAGATTGAAAATAGTAGCATGCAGATGGGACAGTGTGTCTGAAGCCCATGAGACCGCAGTTCTCAATGTTCCTCAGATTTTTTATTTATTTATGTTTTTGGCAGAAGAAAGCCTGACGTGAGCGGATGTTCCATTTCCATCATGCATAGAAAGCATTTTACGCAATTACATTACAACCTGTATTTTTTGCCTAAATTTGGGCTGGGACTTTTTCACTGACACTGCCATCACAGTTGCTTAACAGCAGTAATGATGTGTACACATTTTCTTTAACAGTATGTTGTAATACATACTTTTAAAAGGTTTCCTGATTTTCACCTTAAAATTTAGTTTGATCTTCTGTTAAATCACTGAGAGGCCTGAAGTCACTCAGTATACACCATCACACAATGACGTCGTCAGTGCAGCACTCTTTACAAGTGTTGCTCCGATAACGGAAAAGTACCGAAGAAGCTAATGCCAGTAAAAGTAGGTTTCAATCACCAAGAAAATTATTAAAAAATAAGTACAGAACTTAGAAACAAAACCAGGAAGCGTCACCAGCAGCTGAAGTATTAATCCTTTATTAGGAACAAACACCACACTTAAAAAACAAGCGCTTTCGCTCGGTGAAATACCGAGCTTTTTCAAGTTTCAAGAACTTGAAAAAGCTCGGTATTTCACCGAGCGAAAGCGCTTGTTTTTTAAGTGTGGTGTTTGTTCCTAATAAAGGATTAATACTTCAGCTGCTGGTGACGCTTCCTGGTTTTGTTTCTAAAAAATAAGTATAAAATAATGATGTTAAGTATGGACATATTCAGAAGCATACAGTGCACTGGGCAAGCCTCTTTCCAGTAGATTTGCACAGTGTGTTATTTTTCTGATTCAGATACATCTGTAGCTGTACAGCAGTATGCAATAGTAGGTAGGTTGCATTGCAACAGCTAACCAGATATCACAGCATGCAAATGCAGCAGTCTTTATTTACCCACACTTGGAAGCTCTTGATGTAAATTTGTTGGCATCCATGTCTTACACACATAGTAAGCTGGTTATGATCAGATACCCAATCATAATTCTCTATATAATGCCTTGTTATTTGAATAAATAATTAGCATCTCATTCAAACCTAACTAACCAATGAGATCAGTGACTCATTAAGACTTAACTAACCAATGAGATCAGTGCAAGTTACATCTGTAGGAAAATTGTCTTTCAAGGGCAGTGTTAAGAATTCTTACTTTTATTATCTGCCTCAGCATCATTGGTTCACTTGCTTTAGGAATTTGGGTGTAAAACAGTTTTAATTGAACTTCCCAATATTCTATAGAAAAAATATGAATGAGGAAAAAAACATATAAAATAGAAGGAATTTTAAATAAAATTAAAAAAAACTGGATGATTTTAAATAAACTAATATCATATCACTTGATCACTGCCACAGTACAGATTAAAACAATTTATCCCTGTCTACCTCTAGTAAATACTCAATAAAATAAGTTAAAGATCATTCTCACGTGTTGCAATTGAAACACTATCCTTACAAAAGCTGAGCCCTTCTATTTTCATTAATATGATCTCATGTCTTACTACATATTGCCAACCCTCTGGAGCCAAAAATCTCACTTCTTTTTATGTATACTATTTTTCCCACCTGAGACCTTCCAAATTATAGGCCTCTTATGATATTCTCTAGATTTTGAAACCCCACAGGGCTTGGTTGCTTATATCTTTTTGTAATAGCTCTTTTTGTCTGTCTAGTTGGTTCAGGATGTTACATAGTCATACCTTCAATTTTCAACAGCAATTGTAATTGCAATAAAATACATTAGGAAACTTTTTTAAAACAGTTACTCTGCAAGCACATTTAAAAAATGTTAAGTACTTTCAAAATTAACATTGTACTGAAAAACTGAAGTATCAATACTCTTAGGGACATTTATCAGTTTTCTAAGCAGGCTTAGAAGTAAAAGTACATTTCATGTTTTCTTGCATTGTATGTAATCAGTTACTTTTCTGTGTACACACATATTTTGCCCTATAATTCGCTGACTTGCAGAAAGCATTATGTTATTTCACAATACACACAGTCTTCTAGGAAACATGCTCCCTTTTTAGTTGTTTGTGACCTCTTGGTGTAAAGTCTGCTAAAATCATAATTATTTTTGGTTGAATACCTGTTTGTAAGTGTTATGACTTGGATGAAAAAACAAAAAATAAGTTATCAGAGTAAGGTAATAACAATGTGTAAAGTCTAATTTAAGTACAGCTCTCTCTACTTTTTGTTGCTGTAGGACTCAATTTATTTCACAGAATATGGTTCAAGATTATAAATTAATAAATTATGCTTTCTCTTGCATGTCCTATAAAAAGAGACTTGACTTTCTGGAAGATGCATTCCTGACATGTTTCTCTGAATCTGCAAGCCTTTTTTTTACAAATACTCTGCCTGATGGCTTTATCTGGTCTGTCTCTTGTCTGACTGTCAGACAAAACCTTGTTCCTAAATTTATAACCTGGGATTCAGAAACATTAGTCACATTGCAGATGGCAGTTGTAAACAATTACCGGCCACATACATGGTTTGTGTGATTCAGGGACACACTCAGTATGAGAGGTAGAATCCAAGCAGCAGAGATGCTCATGGTGTACACTAATACCTGTATAATTAGATGCTAATGAATAACAATATTAAAGTGAAAGGCTGTGTACATGCAAATGAGATAAGACGTGATGTCGGAGTGATTCAGAAATGTAAAAAGGCATGATCTGGTGATCTTACACTTGTGATAATGACCATGGATAAAATGCTTGCATTCATGCAGAGGAACTGAAGAAAAGTAGTAAGAGCTGCCATAGTATTATCTAATTTGCATCTGCAACAGGCTATAATTGCCACTAGTCTACAAGCCATAGGTGCTATGTCATCTAACTACACATAACATTTCAAGGGGACTCCACAATACCGACACTATGTAATGGTACTGAGTAGATTGGGGCACCATACAGTAACTAGTAGATATTTGTCAGCATTATCTACAGGCCCTTTTGTGTTGTGGACTACCTGTTCCAGTGGATACCCAAGTATGTGTGGCTTCACACACACTAGATAACCAGGGACCTTTCAGTAACCAAATGGGGACACAATGACTGTACCTCAGGCATCTGCATTGAGAATACTCCATCAGTTTCTCAATACCATGCTATAGTATATGGAGAAGCATATGCGGTTTTCAAGTACCATGGAAGAGAGAGCCAACACTATGTGGGACATCTGTGATATAGCCCATTTCCCTGAGATACTGTAGGCCATAAATTGCACCCATATTGAAATACAGGCCACATTTGGTGACCTGGAAAGAAGGTATGTGAACCAGAAAAGGTATATTTCCATTAAATGCTAAGTGGTCTGCAGTGCACAGAGTATCATACACAAAGTGTCTGCAGTCCACCCAGGCAGTTACCAAGGCTCCCACATATGGCACAAATGTGAACTTTACTAAAGGTTTGTAAGGGGTGACTTCCCCCAGGGCCATCTTATTGGCAATGCCAGATATGTGCTAGGGCCCTGGCTGATGGAACCCATCAGAAATCCACAGATCAGATATACAATTATGCCCTATCACAAACCATGGCCATTGTAGAGCATGTGTCTGGGTTGGTGAGGGCACAGTTTTGCTGCCTGGATATATCTGGTGGGGGGGTCTATATCATTTTGTTAAATCCCACATCAGTGAATACCTCTCAATTGCATACCTATTAATAAAAGCTCCTATTCAGCGAATTTACTTTTCAGTGAAATTTTTTCTAGGGCAAACCAATGCTAGGCTACCCTTGCAGACATGAACAAAATCATAAAACTTAACATCTACCCAGGTGGGGGGGGGGGGGCTACACCCCCCCACTCCCCCCAACTAAATACACAGTGGGGAAAAGAGTAAATTCCTGATGGTGGCCAACCGTTGTTTTTCTCTAGGAAAACTTCTGCTGAAAAGTCCATTTGCTGAATAGGAGCTTCAATAAATAGGTGTTCAATGAAGAGGTATTCGCTGATGTGGGATTTGACAAAGTGCTATAGAGCCATTCGGTTGTGCCCTGCAGTATGACTCTGGTACATGTGCTAACATCTTTTCAGTGTGTACAGTGAAATTATAAGTTATGTACATAACCTGGCATCTGTGTTGCCCATTTTCATTCTTCCTCACTAATGGGTTCATATCTGGCTCGGACGCATATACTAGACTTTGGATCCAGCTTTCAAGCACCTCCATCTGCCCATAATGCTCTACTTCATACTCAATGCCTCAGATCTTGTTTGCTGCCTAATCTCCCACTTGTCCAAGAGAGAAATAGGATAGGCAGAAATAAAGACAGGGCTCAAACCTGGAACAGTGGTTTCCAAACACAGTCCAATAGGTTCTTCCAGAAGAAAAAAGGATCATGGATGGATGGAAGGGAAGGTGAGGAAGAATGAAAATGGACAACACAGATGACAAGTTATGGTGCGCACATAACTTTAACAGAGTCCCCAGCTATGTAGACCTTGGGTGGCCCTCATGGAATGATATTCTGGAGTACTGTTGAACCAAAGAAGGCTCTATTTCTAGATATGACATCCGATTTGTAATCTGAGACAAAGGTATGAGCCTTGGACCATGTGGCTGCTGCACAAATGTCGTCAATAGATGTCCTTGACCAAAAGGCCATTGAAGTAGCCAAGGATCAAATTGAATAAGTTCGGGAAGGTCTTGGTAAAATTAAACCTTTTTGAGAATAAATCATTGAAATGCAGTCTGTAATCCATTTAGCTAGGGTAACTTTAGAGACTGATTGACCCAGGTGATTTGAGGAAAAGGGTACGAAAAGCTGATCTGACTTTCTAAACTGTTTTGTTCTGTGAAGATAAAAACATAGTTGTCTGTGCACATCAAGGAGGTGTAGCATGTACTCTCCCTTATTAAAAAAATTCAGAGAAAAAGGCTTTTAAATGAATGGATTGGTTGATGCTACTTTCAGAAGCCACTTTAGGTACAAAGGAAAGGTAAGTCCGTAGATAAACCCTGTCTTTATGAAAAACAATGTAAGGAGGTTTTGCTGATAGAGCCTGGAATTCAGAAATTCTTTTTGCTGAAGTTATAGCTACCAAGAAGGCCATTTCCATGATAGAAATTTTAGATCATATTTGTCTGATGGTTCAAAGGACTTCTGAGTTAAACCCTGAAGAACTAAAATAAGGACCTAAGGTGGTGAAGGATCCTTTATTGGAGGTCTGAGAAGAAAAATGCCCTTCATAAATGCTTTACACAATCTGGAGGAAGCCAGGGAGAAGGATTTATTTCCTGAATGGAAATTTGAAATTGCTGCCAACTGAAGTTTAATTGCAGAAAAACTGGCCCCTTCTTTAAAGAGTTGCTAGAAATAGAATAGCAGAAGTTGGAACCAAAAAAGGGTCGATGTTCTGGTCAGAAGCCAAAATAAAAAAACTTTTCCATTTGCTTCTAAAGACTTTCTTACTAGGAACCTTTTGGGAAGCCAAAATAATATCACAAACTGGAGAACAGAGCCTGGACTGTCTATTATTGGAAGTGGAGAAACCATGCAGTTAACTTTAGGATGTTGAGGTTGGGATGTTGAATCCCTGATGGGTGAGATAAGAGATCCTGAACAGGCTTCGGTATCCATGGAAGATAAGGAAGATGAGACTGCAGAAAGGGGAAACATACTTGCCAAGACAAAAAGGGGGCAATGAGGATTACTGAGCTCTTCAGCCTGCTTGCTTTCTGTAAAAATGTTGGAATCACTGGAAGGGGAGAGTAAGCAAGAAGGAGACCCAAGGGCCAAGCATGAAACAGATCATCTCTCAGTGACACCCCCTGAGGGGGGATCAGAGCAAAGTACTTGCTGCACTTGTTGTTGAGAGGGGTGGCAAATAGGTTGCAGCAAGGTTGGCTCCAATGCCTGAAGATCATATTTGCTACCGACTGATTGAGAGACCACTTGTGAGGTATCAGAAAAGTCTGCTTACTTTGTCTGCCAGGATGTTGGTTTTCCCTGGGATGTACATTGCGATTAGAAAGCAGTCTGAAGAGATCACCCATTCCCAAGTTCTCATGGCCTCTCTGCATACAGGGTAAAACCAGGTTCCTCCTTGCTTGTTGATGTACCAGACTACTGACATGTTGTCCTTCTGAATTACAACAGTCCCCAGTGGGAGAGGGTCTTGAAATGCTTGCAATGCTAAAAGGACTACCCTCTGTTCTAGGATGTTGATATGCAATTTGGTCCCTTGGGGGGGGAAACCACATGCCTTGGAAAATCTTTCCCAAGAAATGCCCTCCCCTCCCTAGTTGGGAAGCTTTTGTGGTCACTCTGGCAATTGGATTCGGAAGAACAAAAGGTCTGCCCAGAAAGAGAACATCGGACTGAATCCAGCAACAAATGTGATTCTTGTAAATCAGGGTGAGTTTTATTTGAAAAGACAGGGGTTGATGTAGAATGGACTACTGTACAGCTAAGGTCCAGTGGAGAATTTGCATAAAGAAGCATGCTAGGGGAAGCAGTATTATGGCAGTTGACAGATCCCAGTGCTCAAAGCAGTAATTTTGCTGGAAGGGAAGGATGAGAAAGGATATCCTGGACCTGATGTTTTATAGAAGTAATGCAGTGGAGAGGTAAAGAAGCCACCTGAGACATAGTGTTCAAAAGCCTTCTGATGAATTCCAGGTTCTGAACTGGAGCAAGCTTTGATTTGGTAAGACTGATTGAGATGCCCAAGGTGTTGCAAATCTAGAGCAAATACTCCCTGGCTTGTTGACATTGATGCCTGGAGGGGGCAGTGAGGAGCCAATTATCTAGATATGGAAACACCTGGAATCCTCTGAGCCTCAAGTGAACTGCCACGCATCTGGTAAGCACCTGGGGGCTGTGGTGAGTCCAAAGGGCAGAACTCTGAATCGGTAATGATTGGTTCCCAGTTGAAAGCTAAGATGTCTTCTGGATCATGTCTATTTTTATATGATAGTATGCATCCTGAAGGTCTATAGAGCACAACCAGTCATCCTTGTACAAAAAGGGTGGGAAGGATGGACTGAACCGTGACTATCCAGACCTTTGCCTTCTTTACATACTGGTTCAAACTGCTTAGATCCAAAATGCATCTGAGGTCCCCTCTTTTCTTTGAAACTAAAAAGAAATGTGAGTAAGTTCTGAATCCTATCTGGTCAGGTGGGACATCCTGGATGACTCTTTTTTGTAGCAGCTTTTGTATTGGTTGTGCTGCTTCCCTCCTCTGACTGGGTGGAATATTGGGAAATGTCTTTCTTTGACAAGGAGGAAGAAGGGAAAAGGGTATGTAGTAGCTTCTGGATATTATTCTTAGCATCCATAAATCTGTTGTGATATTTGTCTAGGTACAAAAAGAATCGACCTATGGCTGCCTCCAGAGTTGGACAGTCAGGCAGTGCTTCAGGAGCACAGATAGGGTCTGTCCGAAAAGGAATATCTAAAGCCCTGGTTCTGTGGACCTCCTCTGCCTCTAGGGCAAGATCTATCATTAAAATTTTTTCCTCTGCCTCTGGAGGAATTATCCCCATGAATCCTGGAAAGGCCCCTGAGACTTACGGAACCACATCTTCTTACTATCTCGTTGATTTCTTGAGAAGGTCCGTTGATGGGTAGAAAAGTTGGTTCCCACAGCAGCGTCTTTCCTTCTTGTTTGCTGTGGGTAAGCATGTCCTTAACTGATGGCCCAAACAAGAAAGTGCCATCAATAAGGTCATTAACCATATAGGTGGCAATCCACTAAGCACAGAAGAGGTTATCAGGCACCTGGGGACCCAGGTTGACAGTGGCCTTTCTTTTGACACTCACATTGCTAAAGTGGTTAGAAAGACCTTCTACATTGCCCACCTGATCATGAAGGGATTCACATCCAGATCTAGTGAGGTCATTGTTCCCCTGTACTCTTCACTTATCAGACCAATGATCGAGTACAATGCCCCATTCGGGATGTATCTCACCCGACATCTGCAGCAATTGGAGAGACCCCAAAAGTTCCTCACCAAAAGGATAAAGGGACTCCAAAATCTGTCATATGCTGCCAGATTGAAGAAACTCCAGCTCTATTCAGTCGCATACCGTCTGCTCAGAGGTGACATGTGCCTGACATACAAGGCCATGTCCAACCCGGAATTAATGGACATGCTCCACCTCAAAAAATCCAAATCCACCAAAACCACTAGAGCAAGCGACTTAAACCTTAGCACGGATATAAATAGGACGTGCTGGAGGGATAGATTTATCACTCAGAGACTCCCTATGCTGTGGAATAAAATCCCGGTCCATGTGAGGCAGAGCACCTCGCTGACTCTGTTCAAGAGAAATCTAGACCTGTGGATGGGAGATCGTAGGTTTAAAATCACCAAATAGACCAGCAAGGCAGAAACGAGTTCAATATTCATTCATTTATTTTGTACTCAAACAGACTAGTTTCGGCAAAAACTGCCTTCTTCAGTGTAGGACGTACAACCAAGTTCCTTGTCCACAGCCATTTAAATACAAACCATCAGCCAATAAGGCAGAAAAACTCATGAATATCAATGAGATAAGAAAAGTGTTTGAATCACAGTAAACAGAATGTGACACTACAGTGAAACACACTAATATTGAGACATATAACCAAAAAAATAATAAACTAAAAAATAAACTAAAAAATATAAGACACGCTTAGAGTAATGTAATATGGCAATAATATATAGGAACATATATAATTTTTATAGCCATAAGCAAAATCTATTGCACAAATGTTTGTCCATATAAACCATGACAATTGAAAATGTCAACTGCCAATATAAGCATAGTTCAGCAACTCAAATCCACCATAATATTAATAAAATCAATTATCCAATTGTTATTACTCACAAGATGCAAAAAGAGCACCTCTTAGGACACTGTATCCCTAAATAACCTAATAACCATGAATGAATGTACAAGGATAGGGTAAACTAAAGTAACTAATGTGAATATGTATATGGTTAAAGGACCATACACAACATCCCCTAAACATATAGTTATCCATTTAGACCATAATAGTTACACATATCAACCACCTATATTATGTTGATCCATCAACCCCGATCCCCCATACCAAGGTTGCTGTTGGTTAACAAACATATTTTGAGTATCAAAAAGAGAGGAATCAAACCAAGCCAACCTAGAATATATATATCAGATCAAATACCCATATATCATATGTTTCTTGAAATCAAAATAATTCCAACCTAAATGACAAAATCAGTCAGCAGGATGGTTGAAACATAGACATAATCTCCTATAGATGATCGTTTAAGCCCGGATGGAATAAACCCCCCAGGGTTGTGATCCAATACCTCTCCTTTTGATCCAATAAACCATGCCAACCTTGTTTGTTAGTTCTGTCCCCTGAAATACGATCTATGACCATAAAACTAAATTTAGCCTGTGGATGTTTACATGTATGTTGATATAGGGCACTGGTCTCCTTATGGTTCCTGACATCACTACGATGTTCATTCATTCTGCATCTTAAAGCTCTGGAAGTTTGGCCCACATAAAATGCCCCACAATAACAAGAAGCAAGGTACACCACCCAATCGCTACTACAATTACCAAAAATCTTGATGTTAAAGATCCTGCTGGTATTACGACTGGAGAATTCCTTAGATCTAGGCATGAATGGACAGGAGCCACAGTGACCACAGGGAAATGACCCAAAAAGTTCATCACCATATAGCGTGAGTTGTTTATAAATAGTACCCCCACTTGCCATATGTTTGTAATGTGACAAATAAGAGCCTAGGGTTTTTCCCCGCTTATATGAAAACTGACATCGTGGTCCCAAAATGGTTCGCAACTTGTCATTGGCCAGTAAGATATTCCAATGTTTATTAATTATGTTCCTGACCATGTTAATATTTCTCCCATAGGTTGTAATAAACCTGACACAGGTATTCTGAGATGATTGATTTTTATCTCTATTGCGATATTGTAACAACTCTTCCCTCTTTATGCAATTAGCTCTACTTTGGGCAGACCCAATATCATGTCGATCATATCCTCTATTAATAAACCTCAGACTGAGATCCCTGCTGGCCAATTGGTATTCCTCATCATTAGAACTAAGACGTTTGATACGTATATATTGAGATATCGGAATACTTTTGATGGTATGACGGGGATGTAAGCTGGAAGCATGTAGCAAGGTGTTATACTGTGGGTACTTGCGGAACACTTTAGTAGACAAGGTATGGTCTGGATTCCTATAAACAGTGACATCCAAAAAATTGATAGTATTTTTATCATAAGTCACAGAGAATTCAAGTCCCCATACATTGTCATTAAGATATTCCACAAATTCCTGCAAGTACCCCACATCCGCACGCCACACCAGCCAACAGTCGTCCAGATAACGTCTCCAGATATCCATCTCCACCTGAAAGATGTTATGTGATGTATCATATATCATGTATTGTTCAACATAGGCCATAAATAGATCAGCATATATGGGAGCAAAAGATGCTCCCATAGCTGTTCCTTGTAATTGCCAATAACATTGGCCTTGGAAATACAATACATTCTTATTGAGGACATGTTCAGTCATACAGATTAATAGGGTATTAAACCCTGGAGGATATAGATTTGCCCTTTCTAACCAATATTGGATAGATTGCAACCCTGCCCAATGTGGTATGCTCGTATATAATGATTTTACATCTAATGTGCATAAATACCAATCAGGTTCCAATTGGGTATCCCTGATTAGCTGTAAGAATTGTGTGGTGTCCTGCAATCTAGATCTTATAAGGCCTAGTAATGGTTTAAGATATTTGGTCAGGAAGGCCGATAGGGGTTCTGTCAGAGAGCCAATTCCAGAGACAATTGGTCGTAGATTTACCCCGGGAATCATCTCTGGGTCACTGCTGGACAGAGGCACAACAAACTAATGGGCACAGTATTTTTTCATATAAGGGGTGGCGTAAGCCACAATAATTTGGGCTAGGCTTATAAATGCCTTAGGGCAGATAGCCTAGTATAAACCTATGAACCTATGAACAAAAGATGTCTTGAAAGGCTTGGCAAAGTGGCTTAGTCACATCCAGGCATATCTGTTTATGGCTATTCCTGAACCGGTTGCTAGTGAGGTACCTTCAGCTGTATAAGAGATTGGCCTCATTGAAGCATTCGAAATAGACAAAAGAGTGGCCAGCTCAGAGGAACTCTTTTTGAAATCCTCAGCAGACATGGACTCAGAGAGTATTTGATAGTTCTTTAGTCAAATCTCAATGTAGCCTAGTACAATGTGCCAGATAATTAAGTGACCTCAGAGCAAAGGTACCTGAGGTGAACACTCACTATCCAAATCTGTCCAATGGTCTGGATTCTCTGTTCGGTGGATGGACAGAAGAGCTCTGCTCTGCTAGCTCTTTCTTAGTGGTTGTCGCCACCACCACCATAGCATCAACAGGAACTCCTTTGCTCCAGTGGGATCTTTCCAAAGAAGGGGCAAAAAACTTTTCCAGGTGCTTGGGAATGGTCTTGACATTGTCCGGTTCCTTCAATGCCTAGCAGAAAACCAGATCAATAAGTTTGTCTGCCAGGGGGTGGGTCACCCAAGACATAGATTGTCCAGAATCAAAAGCCTCCAGGAACACCAATTCTTCAGGAGAAGGAGTTTGGGACAGCCAACCACCTTTCTGCTTAAGGATTTCTAGAATATCTGCAAAGGAGATGTCATCAGGTGGCAATCTGAGGGATCCTTCTCCCTCATCAAAATCAGTGTAATCTGTGAGAGACTCCATGGGGAGTTTGTGTGTCTCCTCTTACACGTACTCTTCCGAGGGACCTCCTATGTGGGATGTTCAGGAGAGGTGTTGGAAGTGACAGGAAGTTCTGCTAGTGGAACTGTCTGGAAATTAATTGGAACTGGCTGTCCCTGTGGAGTAGGTCTGATGGACTCAGATCTCAGAGACAATGAGGGAAAGGGGTAGAATCCAAAACATGAAACAATAGTTGTCTATGGAGAGAAAAAGCCCTTCCTACCACCTTGAACACTGAGGGACCAGGGGGAAACCCTTTCCTCCCTCCTCAGAGCTGAAGCTTCCAATGAAGGTAGGTTAGGGCCACCCCTGGATCTGAGCTCAAGGGGAGAATCAGATCTGAGCTGTCCAGGGCCAAAGTTCCAAGAGGGAGGGACGGATCTGACAAAAATGCACTGACATCTCGGCTCAGCGAACCGCTCTGATCTGAGGGTATTGGAGCAGGATCAGTCATGGAAATCATCAGAGTGGAAGAGGTAAGTCTCCTCAGATCTGACTCCGAACCTCTCAGAGATTTCAGATCCTGGGACTCTGAAACCTTGGGTTAGATCAGAGAAGGAGAAGTAATGGGCCTTGTAGGCATACTCACAGATCCAGTAGGGGACTGAACTGGCAAAACCCCCATCTGGATCTGAGTTCTGAGGAATTTACGCATCATCCTATACACATCTGCCTCTGACAGACTTCTGGAAGACCTAGAAGATGCTGTGGAAGGGGGCCAAGATTGTTTCTTCAGAGAATGGAATAAATGAAAGGGTGGGGAAAGAGAAAGAGGTTTAACAGCATACTTTGGAGTACGGCTTCTACGAGATGTACTGATTCTTAGATACAAGGGCTTAGGATCCAAAGAAGTAGAAGGTAATGGAGATATCACTATAGGGGCTGAACCTTTTTGATCCAAGGATGACTTAGGATCCCTTAGGAGGGAATGCCAATAGGTTTAGGATCTGAGAAGGTTGGATCTGAGATGTTTCTAATCTTTTCTATCAGCTCCAATGAAGCTCTTGGGGACTTTAGAGGAGACTTTTTTCTGGAATCTGAAGAAACAGATTTTGGAGTTTTTGAAGGGGTTTGAGCCCCAGAACTAGCAGGAAGTAAGCCTTATGGATGAGCTTATTTCACCTGGCAGCCAATGCTCTCAGTTTAAAAGTAGAGCCTTCTGAACAGGTGATCTGGTCCAAAACAATAAACACACTTCTTGTGGGCATCTGAGTTTGGGATCTTATACCCACAAGAAGTGCATGTTTTAAATCCTGTTGGTTTCTCTGACACAACTCCAGGAGAGAAGAACAAACCCTGAACTAACAACAAAAAAAACAACAAGAGTAACCTTTTTAACCAAAAAAGGAAAAAGAAGAATGAAAATACCAACTATGGTAACAGAGAAAATACCTTTAAAATTAGGTAACAAGGTACCAACAATGGTATGAAGACTACTAAATAGTTAGTAGAAAAGAAGTTATCAAAGAGTCATAAAGAAATCCCTAATGCCAGCGATCACTAGGAGGGAGGATGTAAGAATAAATTCTAAAGATTATAGAAAAACAAGAGAAAATTTAATACTCAATCATAAGTAATAAATTTACTTGCGATGCTTGAGAGTGGAACCTATGTCTAATCACAATGGTGGCAAATGAGATCTGAGGCAATAGGGATGGAGAAGAGCATTACAGGTAGAGGGAGGAGCTCAACAGCTGGATCCAAAGTCTAGTATATGTAGCTGAGTTGGATCCGAGGATCGGAACCGAACCCATTAGTGAGGAAGAATGAGAAGGACAACATTAGATCACAGTATGATACTTAATATGCAGTTACAGCTGGGAGTGAAAATGCAGGTGGAACTTTCTCCCAGCACACCAGGCAGTTAAAGCTGAGCCAAATGAGGAGTCAGTGGAGAAGTCAGAAGCAGAGGATGAACATATAAGACGGAGGTGGACGCAGTGTGCATTAATACTAGCAAAGAAGCAGCAGCTTGCACACAGCTGTGGCCCATAGCTCACCATACACACTACAGCAAAAATGATGCATATAAACCCAACATCAGACAGTGCTTACCTATGCAGAGTTTGGACATACTGTGCATCAGAGATGGGCAACCCAAGTAATAGCAGAAAAGGCAAAACACAGTTATTATCATTTGCACAGCTGGGGGTGAGACTGCAAGTATGTAATGTCTTCTACAGAGAAATGTGTTAGTGCTGTAACTGAACTTTTCTTCTGTAGTTTGTATAAGATGCATGGTTTGGATGCATGAGGCAAAAGGGGTTGTAGTGGTGTGGATCTGTGTATGCTGTACTGTGTCTTGAATTAGTGGAGAGGCCCAGGGCATGTTTTGTAGATAGTTCAACATCCCATGTGTCCCCTACCATGATAGCTGTGTCTACCAGGAGGTGCATAAAAAATACCACAGCCCTGGCTAGATGTAGGTGTGCTGCATAACAGTTACTATTGTCTGCTACCAAATATGTCCCTGCTGAGATTAGCATGATGTGAGGAAAATGAAAGCTATGTGCTCACCATAACTATGTCTCTGATCTGTGTTGTCCATTTTTAACTTTCATCAACTGATGGGTCTCGGATCCAACCTCGGATTCAGTTTGGCCACATTTACTTAGACTCTTGCATCTGACTCTCATGCTCCTTCCTTTACCCATAATTCACCAGAACCCTGTAGTACCTCAGACTGAGTTTGCTGCCCCAAAAGCAGAAAGATTAATTACAGGCTAATAGAGAAAGATATCCAATAGGAAAGAAAGGAGGTCAAACCTGGAACAGTTTCCATATTCATTGTCTGGTCAGTCCCAGAGTAAAAAGGGAAGGGGAAAGGAGGAAGGAATTTGGAAAATGAAAATGGACAGTACAGATGCATAGTTATGGTGAGTACATAACTTTCATATCTGATGTTGTCATTTTCATTCATTCCTCAACTGATGAGACAGAGTCCCCAGCTACATGAATCTGGGTGGCCCTCTTGGAAGGATATTCTGGAGTACCACAGAACAAAAAGCAGCCCTGTTCCTGGAGATCAAATCAAACTTGTAAGGAGCAATAAAAGTATGAGCATTGGACCAAGTGGCTGCAGCACAAATATCATCGGTTGAAGCTGTGGATCAAAAAGCAGATGAAGCAACCAAGGATCCAGAGGAGTGAGCTTTTGGAGGTATGGACTATAAACAAACAATATGCAATCTGTTAACCACTTTGCTAAGGCAGCTTTGGAAAATGATTTTCCCAATCTGTTGTAGGCAAAGTAGACAAACAACTGATTTGTTTTTCTAACATCCTTTATCCTATGGAGATAGAAATGGAGATGTCTATGCATGTGATGAGGAGATGAAGCATTACTTCACCTTTGTTAGAAAAATTGGGGAAGAAAACAGGTAAACTGATGATTTGATTGATGTTCACCTCCGAGACTACTTTGGACAGAAAGGAAGGACCAGTACGTAATGTGACTATCTTTGTGGAAAACCGAGTAAGAGGATTTAGAAGAGAGTGCTTGGAGTTCAGAAACTCATCTTGCTGAAGTAATAGCTACTAGAAAAGGCACTTTCCAAGAAAGAAACTTGAGATCAGACTTGGCCGATGTCTCGAAAGGGGCCCGAGTCAAACCTTGCAGTAACAGCACAAAATCCCAGGGTGGAGTACAGTCTTTAATTGTGGGTCTAAGCTTTAAGGAAAGCTTTGCACAGTTTGGAGGAAGCTAGGGAGAAGTATTATCTTTAGAAAGATAATTTGAAATGGCTGCTAACAGAACTTTGATAGTGGAAAAAATCATTCCCTCTTGAAAAACTGAAGCAAGGAGATCTAGGAGCAGTAAAAGGATCCAATTCCCTCTTATGGGCCCAATAAGAAAATCTTTTTCATTTGTTCTTGTAAATTTTCCTTTTAGGATGATAGTAGTATCTAATGGAGCAGGGATGAAAGCCTGGACTGTCTAACCATTATTGGAATTGGAAAATACATGCAGTCAGCTTCAGGCATGCAATGAATGGATGTTTCATCTCTGATGGATAACAGATCAGATCTGGATTGGAATCCAAAATCCAAGGTGGAAATAGAAGATGAGATCACAGGAAAGGAAACCATATTTGATAAGGCCAAAAAGGAGCAATTAGGATAATCTTGCTGTTCAACCGTATGCTTTCTGAAGAAATTTAGGGATTAGATGAATGGGGAGTTAAGAGTAAAAGAGACCAGAGGGCCAAACGTGGACTTGATCATCTCTCAGTGCTTCCCTGGAAGGGATCAGGACAAAGAACCTGCTTCACTTGTTGTTGCAGGGAGAGGCGAATAGATCACAGCAAGGCTGACCCCATCAGTGGAAAATGCTTTTTGCCAACAACTGGTTGAGAGACCACTCATGAGGCCTAGAACTGACCTGCTAAATTTGTCTGCTAGCACTTTGGATTTCTCCAAGATGTGCCTTGCCATAAGAAAGCAGTTGGAGGAGATCACCCACTGCTACACCCTCATTGCTTCTCGACAAGGGGGGTAGGGTTGGGTTTCCCCCATTTGTTGATGTACCAAACTACTGACGTTGTCAGTTTGGATAGCAATTGTCCCAGGAAGGAGGGAGTCCTGAAAGGACTGCAATGCTAGGAGCCCTTATCTACAGGGCATTGATATTTATATTGGTCTGTTCTGGGGACCAAATGCCTTGGACCATCCCTCCCAAGAAATGCCCCTCCACCCCAATTGGGAGGTGTCCTTGGTCACCATGGCTACGGGGGTAGAAACACAAAGGGGCATCCCTGACAAGCACTGTTGGACTGTACCCACCAAAGCAGCAAATTTTTGCAAACCCAAATACGTTTTATTGGAGAGGACAGAGGACATAGAAGAAATGACCACTGAATAGGTAGAGACCATTGAAGAAAATGCATATAGAATAGAGCCATCAGAACTAAGGTTATAGTAGATGCCATAGTGCCAAAGCATGAAGAACCAATCTTGCTGGGGGGAGAAGGATGTGAAAGAATCTGTCTCACCTGCAATCTTATGGACTGCCCTCAGCTTAATGGAAGAAAGGCCAGTTGATTGATGGTGTTCAGCTGAGCTCTTATAAACTCCAAGACTTGAACAGGTTGTAGATGGGACTTGGTGTATCTGACTGTGATTACTAAGGACTGACATAACTGGAGTAAGTAGTTCTTGGCCTTCTTGAGGGGATGTCTGGTTTGGGTAGTGAGAAGACAGTTATCTAGGTAAGGAAATACTCTGAATCAGAGTAGCCTTAGGTGAGCTGCTACCACTGCCATGCACTTCGTGACCACCCTGGGGGCTGTAGTGAGACCAAGGGCAGTGCTCTGAACTGATAATGGCTGGTCCCCAACTAAAAGTGCAGATATCGCCAAGATGATCTGTTCTTTTTGATGTGATAGTAAGTGGCCTGGAAATCTATAGAGCACATCCAGCCATCATTCTATAGAAAAGGTAGAATGGACTGAACTGTGACCATCCAGAACATGGAGTTTTTTACAAACTGATTGAGGCTGCTGAGATCCAGAATGGGTCTCAGGTCCCCTGTTTTCTTTGGCACTACAAAGAACCTTGAGTAAGTTCTGAATCCTCTCTGGTCTGGTGGAACTTCCTGGATGACACTTTTTTCTAGCAGCTTTTGAATTTCTAGGGTTGCTAACTTCCTCTGATTGGGTGGAACAATGGGGAGCATTTTCCAATTGGCTGATGGGGTTTGTAAAAAGGGAATGAATTAACCACTATTATTATTAGCCCCTAAGTATCACTTGTGCCTGATGCCCAGGCTTCTGGATGCAGAGATAAATGCCCCCTGACCGGCTCCAAAGTACATCAGCCAGCCAATCCCTCAGGAGCACTGGAAAGGTTTATCTGAGAAGGAATCTTGAAATCCATAGATCTGCAGACCTTCTCTGTTGCAAGGATGGTGTCTTCCATTGGAACTTCCACCTCCCACCTCTAGGGGAAGTACCCCCTCTGAGTCCTGGTGACTTACAGAACCACATCTTTTTACCTCCTTACCGATTCCTGAAAAACGATCTCTACAGGGTAGAAAAGTGGATTCCCACATCAGACAAGGTCTTCCCATCTTACTCACTACAGGAGAATGTTTCTTTTTACTGTTGGGTCAAACAAAGAAGATCCATCAAAGGGAGAAATGAGGAAAGAAAACTTGAAGGGCTTCACATAATCACACAAATGCATCCAGGCATGTCTCCTAAAGGCTATGCCTGAACCTGCTGCCTGTGAGGTACATTCAGCTGCATGTGATATTAACCTCATGGACGCATTGGAAAAAGACTGCAGGGTGGCCAGCTGCACAGACAGCTGTTTGTGCTCCTATGCCGATATGGACCCCGGAAGAAATTTAGAGTTCTTTAATCAAGTCTGTCTGCAGTCTGGTGAAATGTGCCAAATAATTAAGCGACTGGAAAGCAAAGGTTGCTGAGGCATAAACTAGCTTTCTAAATCTGTCCATTGCTTTAGACTCTCTGTTACGAGGGTGGGCAGAAGAGCTCTGTTCTGCCATCTTTTTCTTAGTGGCCACCACCACAACCATGGCAGCCATAGGAACTCCCTTATGCCAATGAGGCCAGTCTTTGGGCAAGGCAAATAATTTATTGGGTCAGTAAGGGATGCATTCTATGGTATCTGGTTCCTTCCATGCCCAGCAAGACATGAGATCTATAAGGTTATCAGCTGGGGGGTGGGTAACACAAGACTTAGATGGGCTGGACCCAAAGGCTTCCAGCAACACTGACTCCACCTAGGAAGGAAGGATTGGAAGACTACCCAGCTTTCTGGCTAAGGATCTCTGGATGTCTCCAAAGGAAAACATCTTCTGGTGGAGACCTTGGGGACCCCTCTCCTTCATCAATGTCAGTGTCTTTGGTTAAAGATTCTTGAGGGGAATCTATGTTCCTCTTTTTGCAGAACCTCTTCCATAGGACCTCAGTGGGATGATCTGGAAGAAAGGGGAAGTTCCTGTAAAGGAACTGCCTGGAAGCTCAAACACAGAAGCCCTATAATTTGAAGGAGAGGATGGGTGAAAGATAGAAGTAATATAAAAAGTTTGTTTGCTTTTACTCACAAATAAACTGTGAAAAAACATATGCAAAGCTTGAGAGAGCATGATCCATGTCTAAAGCACAGAAACAGTTAACAAAGTCTGAAGTATTACAGGGTTCTGGGGGAAATGTGTGTAAAGGGAGGAGCTCGAGAGTCAGATCCAAGAGTCTAAGTAAATGTGGCCAAGTCAGATCCGAGGTTGGATTGAACAACCATCAGTTGAGGAATGAATGAAAATGACATCATCAGATTCCTCTTCTACTTGTTGGCTCCTCCACACCGGATAATGTGAAAGTCCTGGTACTGTGTGATTGTGAACATGGACATGCTTGTCAACAACAGCTATCATCTGTGGAGGCAGAGATGGATTTGATGCATGGACAATGCCTGCCACATGGCATGTGAATATGGGAGGACCTGCCCTGTGAAATTATGTAGTTGAGTCTATCAAAAATGTCAGGCATACCGGGCATGTATTCATGGAGGTTTTCCCACACATCCTGCATTAACCATATCAACTCTGCAAAGGCTGTGGTTATACTATCCTGTGCCTCCATAATGGCCATGCACACAGACTGGGTCTTGCACTTCAGTACAGCAAATTCAAGAGTAGGGTGGTATTCAAGCCTTCGATGTACATCAATACACACACCTACGTATTTACCCTCCCTGTCTATGGGACTTGCAGCAGACATTGATGGCTGGACCATTCAGGGTGTCAAACTACCCTGACTGTGACTGTCTGCAATAACCTGTGTTTCCTTGTGTTTTGTGTGTGTGTGTGTGTGTGTGTGTGTGTGTGTGTGTGTGTGTGTGTGTGTGTGTGTGTGTGTGTGTGTTGGATGTCCATATGCAAAGAGGCTGTATCTGTGGCCCAAGTAGGGGATACAGTCTGCATACTTCCTGTGTACAACCCTTACACTGCACTCTCTGACCATGCTAGCTGATCACAGCCATCATCATCATCAGAGACAGATGATTCTCCAACATCAGGCAGTGGAAGTTCCATAGTGGTGGTACTGGCTAGAGAATCACCTTTGAACACAGCTAAGCACAAAGCTCAGTAAAAATATTTAGAGGTGAATATAGCAGTTTTATGCTCTACTTTATGTATCTGATTGTCAGTCTTGTAGCCTTATTATTTGGCACACAACCATTTATTTAAACATCTTAGACAGCTTTATTGTGGACACTGTGATCAAGAAGCAAAGCTGGCTCATCTAGTGCCCTGTGCAGGTGCCACTGACAAGAACCCACTTCCTCAGCACTTTAAGGGAAAAGAAAAAAAAAAGAACAAAAGGACTTCTGAAAAACTGTAGGATGCCAATTGTATGGCTTTCTACAGATGGTACCCAGTCTGTTCTCCTCCAGCACCTTTTCAAGTGAAGAACAAATAAGTCCACGTTACATGACACCCCCTACCCCAGCCAATTAGGTCCTATTTCTGCACCCTGCCCTGACCCTCCTGCCTGTCATTTTAGTAAAAAAAACTTTTTGTTTCTTTTAAATTGTAGGAAATTGCTTGTTACAATGTAGCAGTCAGTTGCTACAGTTTAAACCACACAGGGAGCACCACAGTACTCCGGTTTAACTGCAAATGCAATAGCGGTATGCATTAAAGAGTTATCACCACCCCCCAACAATCTACACCCAGGGCAGTTGCCCCTTTTCCCCACCTTAGATATGCTACTGTTGTGATCACACTTGTAATTGTTAGGGAGTACCTATGTACTACTTTTTGCATCCAGCCATTGTACGTGTTTATTAGTATATGTGCTTCATCTTTGATGGCATGGCTCAATAAATAATGCACTTACCTTCTGTGACAGTCAGTAGGAAAGTTTCATGTTCTATCTGTACACTAGGTGCTCTCCTTCCATCTACATGATGTGCACCACATTACAGCATTGTAAGAGTGCACACAGGAACTGCTGTTTTGTGAATGAGACGTCTGTGGACCCAGTGTAACTGAGGTAGCCGCATATCACAGATAGGATCATTTTTACTGCACATAGGGAAGCAGTTAACCATATTTATACTTCCCTGTACACACACAACTGTGTGAAATATTACCTTGAATGCACACAGTCAATGTGCATTACAAGGGTCTGCATATGTTTGGTTGTACTACTGCCACCACAGTGGCTCAACAAGTAACACACTTAATTTTCATGTTTCACAGTAGGTAGATTATGGGTTCTCTTCACATGGCAGTTATTTCTTTTATCTTTATGCATAAAATACATTACACCATGGAATGCACAGATGTTGCAAAAATCAAGTTACATGTGCTTCCATTTTGTAGTACATGCCTGTTACATTTGCCTGGTGTACCATAGATGAGGTAATATATTTTCATTGTTATACAGTACTGTACTTAATTTTATGCTTGCATTTCTCCCCCACCATACTATTTGTTGCTATCCTTTCTCTTTATAAAATAGAGTAAGCTAGCTGCTGTGATCAGGGAGCTGGCAGGTCACTGCCTACATGCCCACATTGGCTACATGAAAATAGTCCTTTTGCAGCTTGCAGAGTTGCATCCCTGTCTGATGCTGGGACCACCATTAGAACCAAGAGTCCAGTGGTGAGGGTGCCCAAGGTGAAACTTTATCTTGGGTCCAACACAGAAAGTACAGTTGTGTAAGTTGCACTTACCCGTAACAGTAGCTGTTTGAATTCTTCACTGTTGCAGTAGCGGATACAACAACCGAATAGCTTCCAATAGCTTTCACCCCTCCCTCTGTATCACTTTGGCTGCTTATAGGCTGCCCCCTTTTTGGACAAAGCTATATAAACAGCCAAAGTGACTATAGATCTTCAGGACCTTTCTTGCCCGAGCCAAAAATTGAGAACTAATCCTGAACTACACAAAAAAGAAGTTATGTCCTTACCATAACGTTCCATGTGGAGTGTTCATCTCGCCTTTGTTCTTACACACGGGTTCGGAGCCGATCCTCGGCTCCTTGTCGGCTGCATCGCAAAGCTCTGAATCTCAGAGAAGCTTGAGACCAGCCCATATCCCACAATTCTCCCTGCCATTACTCAGATCTAGTTTGCAAACAAACCAGACCAAAAAATCCAACACCTCCGGTGCAAGAACTATACACTCTCTCAGACATTCAGAGACACTCTCTCACCATAGCAATAACTAAGGGTAGAAACATATACCCCATGATACATGGGACCATATACCCCAGAAGGGGTTAAGACAAGTCGATCAAAATCTAATCCTACCAGTTCTTCCAAAACACGTGGGGAGGGGAAGTGAGGGAATGTAAGAACAAAGGTGAGCTGAACACTCCACATGGAACGTTATGGTAAGGATATAACTTCTTTATGTGAGAGTGTTCAATCTCGCCATTTGTTCTTACACACGGGTAGCGTCCCTAGCTCCGTCACCCCGAGTGACTTATGGAAGAACGTTCCTAAGCACAGTGGAACCAAACGATGTCCTGTCTTTGGAGACTTTGTCCACTCTATAATGAGTGATGAAAGTATGTGGCTTAGACCACGTGGCTGCTGCACAAATAGTGTCCAAAGGCAAGCGAGCTGCATGAGCTAAGGAAGTGGAGATGGATCTGGTAGAATGGGCCTTAGGTTTGGTGGGTAAGGACTGATTTGATTTAGAGTATACAAAGGCTATACAATCAGCAAGCCACTTAGATAGTGTACGTTTAGTAATTGCCATGCCCTTTTTATTGTCTGCAAACGCGACGAAGAGCTGATCTGTTTTCCTGTAAGCTTTGGTCCTATCCAAATAAAATCTTAATTGCCTGTGAACATCCAACTTGTGCAGCATATACTCCAATTTGTTAGTATGGTTCTTGAAAAAGGTAGGGAGTTCTATAGACTGGTTAATATTCATAACTGAACATACCTTTGGAAGGAAAGATGGATTTGTACGCAAAGAGACTCTATCTGGATGGAATATCAAGTAAGGTGGTCTGACCGATAATGCTTGCAACTCTGACACTCTACGAGCTGAGGTCACAGCGATGAGGAACAGCGTCTTCCACGATAAGAACTTTAAGAGGCAGGATGAAGCAGGTTCAAAGGGTGGCAACATGAGTTGCGACAGTAACAAATTCAAGCTCCATGGAAAGAAAGGTTTTCTGATGGGCGGTCTAAGATGGAAGGTTCCTTTCATAAAGGCCTTACAAAGTCTGTGAGACATAATGGGAGAACCTTCCTCACCAATATGGAAGTTTGATATGGCCGCCAACTGTACTCTTAGTGTGGAAGTAGAAGCTCCTTCATGAAAGAGGATAGATAAGAATTCTAAAACTTTATGTAGAGGAGCTACCAGGGGGTCTAAGTTTTGGCTAGACGCCCAGTACACAAAGCGTTTCCACTTACTCCTGTAGAGTTTAGTAGTGGAAGCTTTATGAGAAGCAACCAGAATGTGTTGAACTGCCGGGGAGAGTAGATCAGACCTGGCTAGACAGGGAAGCGGAGCAGCCAAGCTGCTAGTTTGAGGGACTGAAGAGACGGGTGAGGAACTCCCGACGAATGGGTCAGTAGATCTGGTACTGGGTCCAGAATCCACGGTTCCTCTATTTGATAGGCTCGAAGAAAGGAGAACCATATCTACCAAGGCCAGAATGGGGCTATGAGTATTATTGTCCTTTCGCTTTCTGTAGAAATCTGGGAATCAAGGGAGTAGGTGGAAATGCGAATAGGAGACCCGGGGGCCAATCGTGTATCAGTGCGTCCCTGGGGACATCCCCCAGAGGGGGTAGAAGGGCAAAGTAGCTTCTGCATTTTGCATTCAACGGGGAAGCAAATAGATTGCAGCAAGGCTGGCCCCATTTGCGGAAGATCTTTTCCGCCGTCTGTGGATTGAGGGACCACTCGTGAGGTAACAGGATGGCTCTGCTCAACCTGTCCGCAATGACGTTGGATGACCCTGGGATGTGCGTTGCTATCAGAAAGCGACCCGTGGACTCTGCCCATTGCCAAATTCTCATGGCCTCTCTGCATAACGGGTAAGACCTGGTTCCCCCTTGCTTGTTTATGTACCAGACTACAGACATGTTGTCCATCTGAACTGCTACTGTTCCTAGAGGTAAGAGGGCTTGGAAGTGTTGCAACGCCAGGAACACTGCCCTCAGCTCCAGAACATTTATGTGTAGAGTGTACTCCATGTTGGACCATTCCTCTTGGACTGTTCTTCCCTGAAAAAGGCCCCCCACCCTATCAGGGAAGCGCCCATGGTTATTGTGGCCGTTGGACTGGGTAGAACAGACGGATGACCCATAGTGAGGTTCTGATTGCACACCCACCATGAGAGGTCCCGTCTGCAAGAGTCTGTTATCAGAATCTCGTGCGCTAGGGGTAAGTGTTGGAACGACCACTGCACGAAGAGCAGCCATTGTAGGATCCTCATGTGTAATCTTCCCATAGGAACTGTGATTAGTGACGCTGCCATTAGTCCCAAAACTTTCAACACCAGTTTGGCCGGGGCTTTCTTGCTCTCTAGTAGAAGAAGAACCTGCTGTTTGAGGGTTAACGCCCTTATTGGAGGGAGCTTTAGCAGTGTTGATCGTGTATCTAGGTCTGCTCCGATGAATGAAATACGCTGTGAGGGCGATAAGCAAGACTTTTTGAAGTTTATCGAAATCCCTAGGTGGGAACAAAGGTTGACTGTGTAGTCTCTGGCTTGCAAGAGGCGACGCTCGGTGGTGGCGGTGAGGAGCCAGTCATCCAGATAGGGAAACACCTGGAATCCTTGTCGTCTCAAGTGAGACGCAACTACTGCCATGCATTTGGTGAATACCCTGGGGGCTGAGGTGAGTCCAAAGGGCAGAGCTCGAAACTGAAAGTGACTGGCTCCCAGCCGGAAGCGCAGATGATATCTGGATGGTCTGGCCATTTTGATGTGGTAGTACGCGTCTTTGAGATCTATAGAGCACATCCAATCGTCCTTCTGTAAGAATGGAAGGATCGATTGAAGCGTGACCATCCGGAACTTTTCCTTCTTCACGAAGGTGTTGAGATTGCTGAGATCTAAGATCGGTCTCCAGTCCCCTGTCTTTTTTGGAACTAAAAAGAACCTTGAGTAAGTTCCGGATCCTCTTTGGTCTGCCGGGACTGGTTGGATGACTCTGTTTTCGAGCAGCTTTGAAATTTCTACAGCTGCTGGGCTTCGCAGACGGGGTGGCACATCTGGAAACCTTCTTTGTAGAGGTGGAGTTGATGTGAAGGGGATTTTGTATCCTCTGGTTATAATGCTTTTTACCCAGGAATCCGAAGTAATATTTAGCCAGGCCAGTGGGTATAAAGCCAAGCGACCCCCGACTGCCTCCAGAGCAGGACAGCCGGGCCTCCCTTCAGGAGTGCTGGAAAGGCTTCCCAGGGACGGAATCCCTGTCGCCTTGGTTATGCGGACCCCCTCTGCCGCTGGGGCGGCGTCTTCCATTTCTACCTCTGCCTCTGGAGGGGGTATCACTCTGTGTGGCTTGGAAAGATCCCTGATTCTTATGGAACCACATATTCCCGCCTCGTTGCCCTTTGGGGTACGGTCTAGTAGGAGCGGAAAAACGGACCCCGACAGCAGACAGGGTCTTTTCCTCTTGCTCACACCGAGTCAGAGTCTCCTTAACCTTGGGCCCGAAGAGTGTGGCACCATCAAAAGGGGCATTGGCAAAGGAAGACTTGAAGGCTTCCACAAAAGAGCACAGCCGCATCCAGGACTGTCTTCGAAGAGCAATCGCTGAAGCTGCAGCTCTACTCGATCCTTCGGCTGCATACAAGATGAGCCTCATGGATGAGTTTACTATGGAGGTAAGGGTGTTAAGTTGTGTTGTTACCTTATCTGAAACAGCAGCATCTGTGTTACCCTGGAGGGTATCTGTCAGCTCCTTGATGAGATCCCTCTGCAGATGTGTGAAATGAGTCAAATAGTTTATCGAACGCATGGAAAAAGTCGCTGAACTAAAAAAGCGCTGCCCATATCTGTCCATAGTCCTAGAGTCCTTATTAGGAGGATGAACAGATGAGGAAGACTCAGACATCTCCTTTTTCGTGGCTGCCGCCACCACCATAGCATCGACCGGAACTCCCTTGGTGAGATAAGTTATATCTTGGGGGGCGGTGATAAACATGTTTGGTTTCCTAGGGACTGGTTCCACTGTGTCAGGTGCCTCCCACGCCTTTCGAGCAATCAATTCCATTAATTCATCGAAGGGCGGAGTCACCCAGGAGGTAGAAGGTTGAGCCCCAAAATACTTCAGCAGCACCAACTCGTCCTCAGTGGGGGCTAGGGATTGCCAATCACCCCTCTGTTTCAAGATCTCCAGGATGTCTGCAAATGACACATCCTCAGAGGGTGATTTGGGGGACCCCTCTGCCTCATCCAAGTCGGTGTCAGACGTTAGAGATTCCTGTGGGGATCTTGCACAACCGTTTCCTCGGGACCTCATCAGAGGGGGCTTCTGGTGAGGCCTCCAAGGAACAGGGGGAACCCTCTGGGGGTGGCTGAGGCAATGGGGCTCTACGCTTTGGATGGGTCGTGGGAGCAGAAACAGAAAGCGGTCCTTTTGGGGAAGGAGAAGATTCCCTTGATGAAGTGGTTGTCTGTGCAGACAATACTTTCCTCATAAGGTCAAAGGCCCCCGAACCCCGGGCCGAGGACTCCCCCGGTTCCGAAGAACACAGGAGCATCCCAGACCCAGGTGCCGTGGGCTCCGACCCCGAGGACGGAGCTGAGCCAGTCTGCACCGAGGCCCCAAAAGGGAGAGTCGGCACCGACAGGTTGGTATGACTCTCGGTCCCGGAAGCGAGGAGAGACTGTCGGCTCCGCGACTCCCCTACCGGTTCCGAAGGAGTTGAAGCCAATGGTGTCGATCGTGCAATGGACGGTTTCGGCATTGAGGGCTCCACTATCATCAGGTCATCCTCTCCCGGCTCCGAGATCTGGATGGGTCTCGAAGGAGGACCCGTTGGAGATATGGGGAGGCCTTCTAGTTTCGACACCAACTGGGAGGAAACTGCAATCAACTTGGAAAGGGCCGTGTTTTCCATGAGTTTCTGCATGACACGATCCACATCTGTCTCAGATAATGGTCTGGAAGAACGGGTCGAAGGAGCCGAAGATGGCACCGACCAAAGAATGGATGGTGGTGGCAGCTCCGACACCGGTTTCAAGATCTGGGGCTCAGTGAAAGATAAACGTTTGACGCTCGGCCCCGAGGTCTGTGGAACCGGCGAATGAACCCTAGAAGATGAACTCGGAGCCGATGACATGGGCTCCGACATCTTCGACCCCTTCGAGGATTTAGAAGCCTGATCCGACTAGTCCAAAGCCTCTTGAAAGGCAGGCTTAAGTAATCCTCTGTCTATAAGCTTCCTGCGTCTATCTGTCATGACCCTCCCGCTAAAGGAATGACAAATAGAACAATCCTCTTGAAAGTGGAGAGGGCCAAGACAGTAAACGCAGGAAGCGTGATTGTCAGTAATGGACATTTTCTGCCCACACTGACATCTCTTAAAGCCGGATTTAGCTTTTTCCAACATGACTAAATATAACAAACACTTCACTAGGCAGATATAAGAGAAAAACTACTAATCACTAAATCCTATATATGTATATATATATATATATATATAAGTCTAGAAAAACCTTATGTAAGTATACAAAGACACTTCACAAACCACACCCAGAGAAAAAAAGGGGGGCCACAAAAAGGTGCCTGAAGAATAAAAGGGGATATATATAATAATAAACACACACACACAGCACTTCTATATAATACTTAAGAAATATAAACTTATTTCAGCAAAAAAATAAGCAGCTTATCTGTAAACTGTAACCAAATATCAAGTTTTTTTCTGGTCCGAGCTCTCCTCGATCCGATCTGTTGCAGCGGCAAACTAGATCTGAGTAATGGCAGGGAGGATTGTGGGATATGGGCTGGTCTCGAGCTTCTCTGAGATTCAGAGCTTTGCGATGCAGCCGACTCGGAGCTGAGGATCGGCTCCGAACCCGTGTGTAAGAACAAACGGCGAGATTGAACACTCTCACATGATATAAATAACCAAGTCCAACTTCTTTCCTATTAGAACTATATATAACAAGAGGATGGTATGTGGGTGTGGCTTATTCAGCAGTGAAGTGCAGCTTACACAGCTTTACTATGTTCATGATCCGCACTACTGCAGTAGCCTATGGGTAGACTACAGTAGGTTATCCACCTTGGGAGGAGGAAGGGTAAGGGTGCAGGATTCCCTGGAGAAAGGCTTTGGACCTGGAAAAGGAATCCAGTTTGTAGTGCTTTTTAAATGTATGTACAGAAGACCAAGTTGCTGCCTCTAGAATGCTTCTAGAGTCTACACCATTCCAGTATGTCATAGCAGAATCTAAGGGTCTAGTGGAATGTGCCTTAGCACTGCCAGGGTGAGAGTAACAAAATGCAATAGCAGAAGACAACCACATGGAAATAATCTGTTTAGGCACAAGTTAACCATTCTTAGTTCAAGAATAGAAAATGAATAGCTGGTTAGCCTTCCTGAAGGACTTAGTTCTGTCAAAATAGTACATGAGTTACTTATTCACATCCAAAGTATATAGAATCTTTTCTACTTTATTTTTAGCCTCTGGATAGAAAACAGGGATATTGATGGCTTGATTTAATTTGAACTCTGAAACATCCTTGGGTATGAAAGAGGAATTTGTGAAAAAAACAGATAAATTTAGCTACCATAAGAGGTTGCAATTCAAATACTCCTATTGTAAATATCTGAGCAATAAGAAGAATAGATTTCCATGTGATGAACCTTAATTCAGCCAGACAGACAGATTCAAAGGGTGACCCAATCAGTTTTTCCAGCACAAAACGGATACACTAAGGAGGAGAAACTTGTTTACATGATGTCTCAAGTGTAAAACTCCTTACAGAAACTGTTTCCCAATAAACAGAGAAGAAGGAGGAGGATCTATGGGCAGACATGCTAAAATGCCCACAAGATGAACCTTTATAGAAGAATAAGAGAGGTCAGAGGATAATAACTCATGCAAATATTTGAGCGCCAGTGGTACAGAATCCTTGTTGTGTCCCTGGTCATTTTTTAGGCACCAACTAGAAAATCTCTTCCACTTGCCAATACATGATTTTCTAGTAGCAGGCTTTCTTGCCTCCTTTAGTACTTGCTACATGACCTCATGAAATAGATGCCTAAAAATTATTATAACTGAATCATCCAGGCAATCAAATGAAATTGTTTGATGGGGTGTATCAAACTCCCCTTGACCTGTGTGAGTAGATCCAATGTATGAGGAAACTTGTGGTAACTGTCCCAGGCCAATTCTATAAGAAGGGAGAACTAACTTTGCCTGGGCCAGGATGGAGTCACCACAATGACTTTTGGAGTCTTTCTTAATCTTCAGAATTACCATAGAAATCATTGGAAAGGGTAGAAATGCATATAGGAACATTCTCAACTAGGGGAATGAAACAGCATCTGCTCTACAGGCCTCCTTGAAGGAGTCCTGGAAAAGAATCTGTTTAGTTGTCTGTTTTGAAAGGAGACATTACTTAAAGTATTCTCCACATCCGGATCATTTACTGGAAGACCTTGTTGTTGAGTTTTCACTCATGATGGTCTGCCCAGGACTTGCTTAGCTTGTCTGCCACTGTTTTTTTTTTCTGGCATAATGTATGTTGCCTGAAGAGTTTAGGAGTGCTGAAGAGCTAACTCCCAAGCTATCATTTCCAGCCAACATAGAAGGTGTGGCCTGCTTTATGTACCACATCACTGTGGTCCTGTCTGTAATGATCTTTAGGGGAACTGGGTCCAAAAGATTATATAAAGACAGTATGGCACAAATCACAGACACCATTTCTTTGATATGTGCTTTGGTCTGTCTTAACTACCCCACAGTCTTTGTACTTTTACCTCATTTGAAACTGCTCCCCAAGCAAAATCTGAGGAATCGGTCAATACAGGTTGTGTTGAGATTGGTGGAGAAAAAAGGGAGACCTGGATTGTGAGCCATCTAATCCCTTCACTAATGCAATTCTAACTATATAAAGCCCAAGATTAAAATATGAAACTCCAGGGAATGAGAATGTTGGGTCCACATGTTTTTGAGGTGCTACTAAATTGTTCTCGTGTGTAGCAGGGAAAAGGAAATAATGAGAATCATAGACACTTTGAGCCCTAGTATCCTAAGAAATTCTCTAGCAGTAGCTTGAGATTGGTGAGAAAAGTTCAGGAAGACTTCCAGATACAAATCCATGTTTCCTTGTGGCAGGAAAGCCTTTTGCATCAAAGTGTATGCCAGGCAACCTAGAAACACAATCCTGTATGACAAACTGAGGGAGGACTTTTGTGTGTTTTCTGGAATCCCAGATGGTTTAAGGGAGCAGATACCTTTGGTAAGGACTCCTGACAACTGTGAAAGACTGCACAAATAAGTAAGTCATCTAAATAAGGAAAAATATAAATACCCTGCAATTACAGTGGGCCATCGCTGAGGCTATATACTTTGTAAACCCCCTTGGTGCAGCAGGCAGACCAAAGGGTAATGTAGAGAATTGATAATGTGGCCCAGATGCACAAACTCTTAGGAATCTCTTGAAGTTACTTGCTATGGCAGTGTGATGGTATGCATCTTTTACATCTAAGGTTACCATAACATTCTGATCTGGGAGCAGACCTAAAACTGTTTGAAGGGTCAACATACTCAATTTTGGAATTTTTCATAAAAAGATTGAAACGTACTCCTTTTGGAAACAGAAACATTCTTGAGTAAAACTCCTTCCCTATTTTTTCTTCAGGAAAGTGTTATGTCTCCTACTTCTAATGTGTTGGAGTTCTTGGGGAAACAGCTCTATTTTATTGAGAGGGTGGGGGGGCATCTCCCTGAAAGGATGGGGTGTTTCTATCCATTAATAACTGTAACCCTCCTGGATCACCTTCAAAACCCATTTATCTGAGGCAGTCTGTTGCCACAAGGGTGAATTTAGGGTCAGTTCTGTGAAAAAGGAAGAGATGATAGAGCAGGAGGGGGAGGGATATTGACTAGGTTTAAGGCATAGTCATTCTGAGGCAGTCATCTATTCCTTTTTTTTGGAAAAACTCCCTGCTTTTTGAGATTGTAATTGATCACTTGCTACCATCTGTTCTTAGGTGTATGCCTTGACAAAGTAAATGTGTATCAGAAAGTGAGGTGACAATTGTACCCATTTTGCAGTCATGATCAAACTTAGACAACCAGAAGCCTGGAACATTAAATTAGATGTCAGAGAAATAGATACCAAAAAGGTGGGAAACCAATACTAGGCCCTGTCAGACACTTCTGGTAATATTTTTACATTCATATCTTTTAGTACGTAGCTGCTGTCAACCAGTTAGATATCCAATGAACAATTAGGGATTTGCATTAAGTTTAGACAGTTTATTAATAATACCTACATGGGGGGGGGGGTCATACTGAACGTTTTACAGGGTCAAGATAAGCAATGAGTATGGAAGGACCATTGTCCATGATGATTTTACTGACTTTTTTGAAAACATTTATGAGAATAAAGAGACAAATCTGCCTCAATACAGTCAAATTGCTTTGGGTAAAGGGCTAGGAGATTGCCTATATCTGTAATAATGATTTCCATAGCCTCATATATAAGACTGGTAAGACAGACAGGTCCATAATTGCCTGAAATGGTGGTAGGGCTATCCTTGTGTAGTGGGGTCACAGTGTCAGTTCTCCAAATATGAGGTATGTAACCTGTAGATACGTTGAGTTCAAAAGAGCTGTGAAGAGGCTCATCTATGCTATATTTAGTGGTAGTAAGTAATCAATAAGGAACATTATTAAGGTCCATGGAAATGTTTTTAGCTTTGCATAGAGCCAAAATAATTTGGTCTGTGGTAATGTTTGTTTTTGGGGGGCTAAGGGATGGGAAGAATAAATGAGTGAGCTGGCCCTGTAAAGTTGGAATTATGTTGTTGTTGTGTCTTTTGGCTTATCCCGGTTAGGGGTCGCCACAGCGGAACTCCGGTCCGCTAATGTTTGGTAGTGGATTTTTACGTGCCGAGTTTCCAGCCCTGACGCACAACCTTCAATAAAGGCATGCCCATTCACGCATGCCTCCAAACAGAAGGCGCTCTAGCTGAGATCGAACGCGACAACATCTTGCTGTGAGGCGAATTATAAGCTACAATATTGACTATTTCCTTAGAAATGAAGTGTGCAACATTATTGTAGATAATCTCAGAGTGTAGTTGAGTGTTTCTTCTTCATTGCTTGACTTTGCCGAAGAAGGATGAAGTTGCTACACTGAGTTCACTAAACACATTTAAGATTTTGCTAGCTTGTTTCAATGCTTTTATAAAGTGGGGAAATGTAGTTATTGTATACACAGATTTTCTTTCATTTGTTAATTTTTCAATATGATTATTCTACCATTATGGTTTATTCTTAAATTTCTCACTATATTTGCAGCAAATACAGATACCTGTGGAGCAAACTTCCCCTTGCTTGTCAAAAAATGTAACACCTTAGCCTCCTTCATACTAATTCCTGATGCTTGAATGGGTTTGCATAAAGTTATCTCAGGGATGAGTAGTATAACCCTTATTAATAAGGGAGGTAAACTTACCAGTGATATTTCCTAGGGTACATGACTACTATATGTTTGTTCAAACTGCTGGCCTAGTACTAGCTAATGAACCTGTGAACCTATGGACCTCTCAAAGCAACTATTTAGATATAAGTAGAAACTGAAGATATAGGCAGAAGTTTTGGCAATGGGATCAGTTTTGAGTATGTGATATCATTTACTATTAGCTCTGCACAGTACAATGCATTGTTTCTGAGGTTACTAATATAGTTAAAGATGGTTTTGTTGTTATCCTTCACCTAGGTTGCTATGTTTACTTCATATCTGGCTTTGACTAATTTGATAACCCAGAGTTCTCTGTTAAGTTTATCAAGAGCATGTTTAGCATATTAAGAGTTAAATTTATTTTTGCATTTAATTTGTTTTTTTTTATGTTGTTATAGAGCCTTTTTATACTGTGGCTCCATCATATAGGTGTAGTCTTAAATTTGGCAATTTATTTACTTTAGAGGGGGAGCAGATGCATCTATACAGATGTTTACATGTGCATAGAAATTGGCAGTAAAGGATTCCATGTAAGCAGTGGAGTCATCAGGTTGGAAAGGGATTTTGAATTTAGTGAAGTCATTACTGAGTTTACCAGATTAGCATTCTCATAATCTCTGAATACCTAGGAATTGGAGAATGCTTCTGACTACACTCTTATGAATGTGACCAATTTGAGATCCAATTTGTCCAGGGAAGAAATGACAAACTGGTGGGGAGCAATGCTTTCTCATTGGTAAGGAGAAAATGTTATCACCCTTTGTTGGGGTGGGGCCTAGTTGGTCCAGAGAGTTTGTGCTGATGAAGTCCAGAAATTTCTAAGTATACATCACTGGAGATGTGTAAACCTCCCAGTTAATGCTGTGGTAGTTGAAGTCTCCTAGGAGAATGGTGTTTGATTGAATGCACGGAGGTTCCATACCAGTTAGGCACGAAATATGGGCTGAGAGGGACATTGTGGGGAGTCCTACAGTTAGTTATGATATTATATGATATGAAGTGATAAGGAGGTTTGTTAATAGTACATTGAAACTGGAGGAGTTCCAGGTTATTATCTTGTCCCTTGAGTTTTGCACTGAAATTTGTTTTAAGAATATGGAGACATCACTACCTTTAGTGCCTTCAGCAAGTACGGTGGACTTGAATGCATGATATTCATTGAAACCCTGCAGTGATGGAGTGCTCTCATTGGTCTTAAACTTGGTCTATGTGACAATGCATATGTCAATGTTTCCAGGGTAAATTGCTTGTAAGAGTGGAGTTTTTTGTTTAGGCTCCTAGTGTTGAGCAGCAATACCTTTATGTTATCCAGATTCTATATCGTTATGTTAGAAGCTTTAGATGACTGACATTCCCCAAAAAAGTATAAAGAGAGAGTACAGAAAAAAATATAATGAGCTATGCATGTAGAGTGGTTAATAAAGACAGTAAGAATGATTCAAACAAGATGGGATGTGATATAGAATCTGCTAACATAATGTGTTTCAAAGTATATAATATGACTGAACATGACAAAAATGTATTCGTCACCCCCAAAATTTAAGGGGGGGAGCAAGATACATGGTCAGTCATGTCAGTAACTTCTGTTACTGACTATGAGAAAAAATTCAGACAATCTTAGAAGTGCTATTAAAGTCATAAACTGAAGAAAGTTGCCCCTTAAGGTAAAATTAACACACCAATAATAGGGTAAAATGCATATGCTATTTCTGTATATCAGCAACAGAGGATCGCCATTCTTTAGTGGAGAATTGAGATGAAAAATTAAAATTAAACTGAACTGTTATTAACTTAAGACACTAACCCTATGATTCAGAAAAACACAGCTGGTCACATAAATTGCCTACTGCAAAACATCACAAAACATGTGATTCAGAGATGTTTTTAACCACAATAAGGAAAAGTACAGCTAATTTACATGTATATGAATCATAATTATCTACCTCCTGTTCTAAAGCCCTTTATGGATGCAGTATCCTCTGGTAGCCCATGCATTGTGTTGGCACAGACAAATCCCAACACACACACACACACACACACACACACACACACACACACACACACACACACACACACACAGTCATCCTACTGCATTCGTGTCTCTGCAGACACACATGTACACACACTGCACTGCCACACACAATGCATACTCCCATCCCTATGACTCCACTGAGCTTTGCTTGTCTTGCCTAGACAATGATGTCTTCCATTCATACCTCTCAACTGTCCATATTTTTGACTCATCTTTTTAGATCTATTTGAGCTAAAATTTGTGGGTTTCCTTACATATCATTGAAGACTGAAGTCAATAAAAAATGACAGATATTTGAGTTTCAGACTTCAAACTCTTCAGAACATGCTAATGCAAAGCTGTTATTCTTTCAACTTTCTAAGCTTATAAGAGCAATATTTAGAAATTGTCCCTATTTTTGGATCGTTTTTCCCTCATCGTGTTTGGATTTGTCCAGAATTTTTTCACTAAGATGCTGAAGGTATGTTTCATTGACTTCAATGGGTGACTGCCCTATTTTGGGAGGAATTCAAGTTTTTGAATGACGGTGATAATTTACTCAAATTAGTGATTCTCTGAATCCCCTGGCAGCATAAATGAATAGCTTCAGGTACTTCTGGGTGAGAACAAATGGCTAATTAGTATTAGCCTTTCCCCAGATTGCCTCATTGGCACGTACCACAATGGTAGGGCCAACCTACACAGATGCTTCTCTCTCAGAAAATCATGTGGTAGGATGGTGTCTGACTAAGAAACAGTTACCATGAGGAGTTAGCCAATCACTGTAAGGCTTACCAGTGATGGTAATCCTTTTTGAATATCAGGATAAACGTACCATCAGAAAAAGGTTAGAAGTAATGCCATGACTAAAAACACTATGTCAGTTAGTGATACAAAACAAGTCTTTGTCAAACAAATGAGGACAACGAAATTGACAAAATCTAGGACTGAGAACAAATGCAAGCAAAAGGTTACATACAGCTCAGGTCTATGTATGCTTAGGTGGAAGCTGGAACTGAAATTACATAAACGGGAATATTGAACAAGGTAGACTGGAGGAGGTGAGCTGAAGCCATAGTTTTCTTCTTATACCAAAAAAGGCAACATAGGAGATTTTCACATCTGTGAAGAATGCAGCGTTAATTAGTGTGCAGTAACCATAACTAAGAAAATAATGTCATGTTTGCATCCATAAGAAAGGAAATATTTTAAAAAGCTTCATCTAGCATAAGCACACCTACAGATGGAGGTTAAAGAAATCCAACACTTCCTCTCCATTAGCATGCAGAAAGACTTGTTTCATTATTTGGTTATTTTACCTGTTAAGCCCACTGAATATAACTGTCCTTTTTCATGGCAACTGGGAGCACTATCTGGTTAAGTGAATTTCTCAAAGTCAATTAGCAGGCAAATAAGATTGAAAGAATCAAAACATGTACCCCGGGTAGAAGAAGCAGCTCATTAACAGCTCAGAACTTTATTTCTCTGCATTAAATTCTAGTACTTTTGAATCATGTCTGTCAACCACTTAGCAAAAGGTGATGGTACAAGTACTTAAGGAATTCTCAGTGTGGCATTCTACTTTGATATCCACACGGCAGGCAGAAATAAGTAAGAACACTTACACTACTTATGAATGACCCCAGACAGGATAAAGGATTATGGGCTTTGACTTTCAAAGATGTCTGCACACTGATTAACAGCTTAACTTCAGCTCTCCCAGTGTCAAAAAAAAGAAACTGAAACACAAGGGCCCGGAACTTGGTCACTTTTGATAAATTCAATTACTGGCTATTAAGTACATGCCTGGATACCAGCAAAGAAGAAACTAAGACAGCCTGAAAGAAAATCATCTAGAAAAGTTCAGCAAAAAGCAGTTCAAGCTCCAGATGTGTTGCAAGACATGCCTTCCAGTAATCTAGAGGAAAAAATAAGTCAAATGTCCTCAGAGCTGATTAAAATAAACAAAACATTGAAGAAGTATATAAACTCAAATAACAAAAGGCTGGAAAATGTAAGAAGCTATAAACAGATATTCAGATGAATTGATAAAACTGTAAAAATCAGAGGTTGAAATGAAAAAAGTGTTCACCAAGTATGGGACTGCTCAAGAAGACATATTTCAAAAAAATGGTAGAGTTAGAGGGCAGACTACATAGGGAAAATCCGAGATTTTCTGCTCTATCAGAGAAACTACAAGGAACAGACTATATTAATTTTATGAAGGCACAAATAAACTGGACTGGTATTCCACAAAAGGAACTGTTAATTGAAAGGGCACACTGTGACTGCTTCAAATCTGTCTACAAGAAAGTAGCCAAGACCTATATTAGTAAAGATACAAACCTACCAGCAAAAAGAGATGACCCTGACAAAACTGTGGCAAAAGGGCAAAATATTAAAAGTTGTAGACAGTAGAGTATATCTAAAAAAATGACTATTCACTGTACACCACGCAGAAGCTAAACAAATTTATTCCAGTAATCAGGAAATATCAAGAGGCAGGTGTGATATTCAAGCTGCTGTACATCTGGCTGTCTTCAGAATACTTTTTCCTGGAGAAGCAAAGTTATTTTTGATGCATAACAGGCTAAGGAGGAAATAGAAATGTTTGTCCAATAAAAAGTGAGCCATCAAGCATAAGGGGACTCTGCTTGTCATTCTTCTGATAATAAAGCAAACAGGCAGACTTTGCCAGTGAACCGTTTTCCACTGCTCTAAAGGAAAATGTTTGAGAGACAGAGGACAGGAGTTGATTAGAATAATTGAGACTACCTTGGAAGTGAACCAAAGTCTGGAGTTGGGAAATGAAGATAAACAAGAGGAAGACTAACAACACGGAAATTAATGAATAAATTTGAGACTGCAATGCATCGATCACATTTGTGAAATATGGCTGTATAAGAAAAAGTGGAAAGAGTGGAATTTTGTTGACTTCATTAAACCTATGGGGAACTGAAAAGCATGTCATTAATGTTTGGAAGGGCACTGAGGGGAGGGGAAGAAGGAGGAAAAAGGTAATTGTAAGCAAAACAATTTTTCTTCATAACATATTTCTTTGAAACTTTTCACAATATAAATTGCATGTATTATAGTAAAGTATTTTTAGTTGTTCTTGTATGTGATAAAGTTACTAAAGTAAATATATACCTTCTTCTTCTCTTTCTTTCTTTTTAGTATTAAGAAATATAAGCACTGCAGTGTAAAAACGAGAAGGGCTAGACAAAACCATTTCTGAGTAAATAGGCTGTAATCTTGGGTTTTTGAAGTGGGGATGGGGTGCAAAAGTACACATATAATAATATATGTAGAGCTGATATGTTTTCTCATTCTTTGCATACGTGAATGGATTAAGACCACTGACTTAATCTAATAGCAAGTTTTAAGTGGAAACAGGTAAATATGAGAACACTGAATATAAAGAAAAGTTTTCCATTAGCAATAAACATTTCAGCTCATCTTTCAGGCTTCAGCAGAGGACTATATATTTTTTTCCTTCTCTTGCATTACCAAGGAGAAAAACTGATAATAGGGCATTAAAATTCCAGAACATATTTTTTTTCAAGGCTAAAAATTAATGTTTCCTGAAAGCATGCAAGTTGTTTTCACACCTGGGAGAGAAATAGAGATAAAAAGGAACAGGTGCCAGTTACTGTAAGTAGAAGCACAAGCAATAGCATGGATCTTAGCATGAATAACTTCCTCTTCGGGTTAATTAAGGCTTATGTTAGCAGCTGTCTGTTTGGGACAAATATTTCTATTATGAGGGTTAAACTTCATTATTTGAAGATGTATATAGTTATGTGTGTTTGTATTAACATGTTATGAGGCTGTCCTTGGGTTGTGGGGTTTTTTTTCACTTTTTGTATTGAAACAAATAACCTTGTAAATGTGATATAGGTTCCAATGTTGATGATAAGAAAAAACTGTAAAAGGATTAGCCTAACAAACATAAGTGGTGTATATATAGCAAAATCTGGAAATACACATTTAAAATAGCTTCCATATATATCATAATTGGGAATAATGTCTTAGTACCATAACAGCAACACTTTCCATATTATCTTAGAATGTGAATGGTCTTACAGGCATTGATAAAAAGGAAACAATATTTGATTATATTAAGAAATACAGAATGGAAACAGCAATGCTACAGGAGATGTGTCTGTAAAAAAATAAGTATGTGCATTTGATAAATAAAGGATTTCAGGATGTATATTCAGCAGAATATCAGGGATAAAGGAAAACATCAGTACTTATTTAATGCTAGAGGAGCTCCATTAGTGATAGATGAGGAAAAAGGATAATACTGGCAGATTTGTGGGAGTATTTGGCTAGTGGCAAGGGATGACGATTATGCTGTGGCATGTATTTATATTCCAGCTAAAACTGCTATTATGGAACAGATTAAAACATTATGGGAGAAATAATCAGGTTTCAGTGGGGAATATTACTTATAGTTGGGGACTGGAATTTGATTTACAATAATAAGCATGAACCTGGGGGCCTAGAAGGGAAAATATAACAAAAGAGGGTAGATATCTTAAGAAATTTATGAAAGTATTTTGTGTGAAAGACACAAATTCAGTCGTACAAACATGGAGATAATTTAAATATTATTCCCCAAGCTACAATAACTGTGCTTAGACAAGACAGAAATTGTATTTCACAGGAACATGTGCATTTAATTGAGGACTTTGACACACATTCAATAACTATTTCACATCATGCACCAATAATTACCAAAAATAAAAATGCAGGGTAAAGAAGTAAAGGTGAGGCACTGTCACTTGCCCAGGTACCTGTTAAAAAAAAAAGAGAGAAATTTAAGGAATGGGTAGCAGAAATTATTCAGGAGTTATTAGGGAAGATAGAAAGTACACCAGAAGTTATACCTAGTGAGTGGGATAAAATGAAATGAGAAGTTATGTACCTACCATAACGTTCCATGTTAGTTGTCTTCTTCTCACCTTCTTTCTTGCTGGATGGGTTATCGGCTCCGACTCGGCCTATACTAAAGCTCGAGAGCTGATTTTACCGGCTCAAGGTACCCTATATCCCATAATGCTAGGTGCCAATTACCCAGATCTCGTTTGGTAGTTGAAAAACCTTAGCAATTCTAGCCCCTAAAAACGAGGGGAGAAGGGGAAGGAAAAACCTTCCTAGTGTAACTAAGTGAACTCACAGCTACCCAAAAAGGATAACAAAAAATAGGCTTCAAACTGTGTAAGGTGAAGACCCCCCAAGAAAAAAACGGGGATCCTTTCGGTCTGTCCAGGCTAGGGGGATGGCGGGTGGGACTCAAGAAAGAAGGCGAGAAGAAGACAACTAACATGGAATGTTATGGTAGGTACATAACTTCTCAATGTTAAGTTGTCAATCTCGCCTTCATTCTTGCTGGATGGGACCGCGTCCCTAGCACCTTCATCCCGGGTGGCTCATCAGAACAGACTCTTGAGAACGGTGGAACCAAAATTTGCCCTGTTTCTGGAGGCCATGTCTAATTTGTAGTGTGAGATAAAAGTATGAGGAGAAGCCCATGTGGCTGCCGCACAAATAGAATCTATTGGCAGTCTAGTTTGAAAGGCTGTTGAGGTAGCTAGCACTCTGGTTGAATGGGCTCTTGGTCTAGAAGGTAATCCTTGATGTCTGAGCTTATAGATAAGGGTAATCACAGAGGACAGCCATCTAGAAAGGGTTACTTTGGATACTGGAAGGCCCTTCTTACCTTCCGCATAGGACATTCAGATTTCCTGGTTTGTTTAGTTCTGTCCAGATAGTAACGGAAAAAACGGATGCAAAGGCAGCAAACCCTTTAATAGCACAAGAAAAGCTATAGTAAATTAAAAGATGTAGTAAATTTAAAAGCGCTTTTTCGTCAGCATTAAATGACTGACTTCCTCAGAAAAACAATGAATGAATACTACAAGCATTAAAGATTCAAATTAAAACACACGTCTTGGGAGATGACATGCCAACTATTGATTTTGGCAATACATTTTACACAACTGTATTGTTTACTTTTTGTATTTACTATAATTTTTTGAATGATTATATAATGTTTCAGGGGAGCTGTTATGGTTTTACTTTAATGTTTAAATCATTCACTATTAAGATACAGTTAGAATATATACATTCTTTATACATGTTTTATTGTTGGTACTTTGTAGGTTTATTGTTACGTGTATGATGAGTATGTTTCTTTAATTTTTGAGTGAGTTGTTCAGCATCTTACGTAACAACGTGTGTTTTAATTTGAATCTTTCATGCTTGTAGTATTCATTCATTGTTTTTCTGAGGAAGTCGGTCATTTAATGCTGACGAAAAGTGCTTTTAAATTTACTACAGCTTTTAATTTACTATAGCTTTTCTTGTGCCATTAAAGGGTTTGCTGCCTTTGCATCCGTTTTTTCTTTTTATTAGTTTTGTTGCCTGTTCGTAGTTCTGGTTTATGATGGCAATGGGTGCTTGCAGCGATATGGACTCTTTTCAACCTCAAGTAACACCTGTAGCTCTTAAATCAAACTTCCCTGCCGGGGACTTATTGGATTCATCAGATGATCCGGTCAAGGGCAGTTGTATGGACGTAGTGAACCATAAGCTTGACAACTTGTTTCGTAGACTGGACAAGATTGATGCTGAACATCGGGACCTTCGTGAAATGTACCTGTTAGCGTCTAATAAATCTAAGAAGCAGCACAATATTCACCCTGTTTCTAACACAGTTGGGACTGACTTAATTGAACCAGAGCAAACAGCCACAGCGGTTCCCATTGGTTTGGAGCGCTCTGTTAAAAATATTCCAACGTGTGACCCGAATGATTTCAACGTCCCTCCTGCTGAGTTTAATGAAGGTTTAGTTCAAGAACAACTTTTGTCTGACGCCGGACATGATCAACAACCAGCTAGAATGGATAATCGCATTCCTGCTTCTCTACATGATGCGGTAATTATTGACAAGCCTTTGTTGCCTTCATCATTACGCCCTAACAATGTGAATGAAGGTAATACTTTTAATGCAAGTTTACCTGTTTGGCTTAAAAATGGTTTTAATTTTTCTAAAGCACCTGGTACTGGCGCTATCAATATTGTATCGAGTGACAATAACGCTTCAACTGGTATGCTGAGCAGTATCAGTACTAAGTTAAAGACTTCTGATGCATGCTTGTTTAAGCTTAAGAAACTGCAACTTGAAGTTGCATATTTTAATGAGTGCCTCTGTCTGAAGATAGTTCCCAAAGGACTAAGACGTGCACCGTATCCAACTGGCCTAGAGGCCGGTTCAGTGTTCCATATCGAGCTTGTCAGCTTGTTTGACCGTCAAGGACTGGAACTCATAGAATTGATAGTCAAACACTACACTTTATGGATTGAGGAACTTTCGTTGTACATCTCGGACTTAGACCAAATGATTACTAATGATTTTGAATTTAATAGATAAAAATTTGATTATGAGAGCACTTTTGCCAGTATAGATGATCACATGCTAAAATTACAGCGCCAAAAAATTAAGCAACTGTGTAGAGACTGTGATGCATATAAGCAAGGATTAGTTTACCCTAATCCTCCTATGGGACAGACATGGAAAAAGGGTATTTTTTTCCTCTAATTTCAGTGTTGCAACTAATAATGGGCAACAGAGTCCTTTATCCCAAGAGTGAGGCTTTACTAACACTGGCTTAGTACAGCATAGCCCAAGCAATAATGATTCTAACGACTCCCTAGTTAAAAATTCGAACGTGGGTGTAACAAGTGGTACACCATGGAGGGAGAGATTAAGAAGTGGCCAACATAATCAAAATTCAGTAAATCAACATACAAATTTTCAGCAGCGCCCCTACATGGGGGCAAGACCAAAAACAAGGAATTTCCAACAACCACAAATGAGCACGAAGTGGAGGAACAACAAACAAACCGACAAGAGCCACTATTAAGTCCCTCTCATGATGTTCCTTCCTGTGATAAAAACACTGAAGACAATTCAGATTTGTTGAACGCAGACATTATAGAAACACCCTTGTTGGACGACAGTATTGCTGTTGAGCCTGCCTATACATTGAAATCATCACATGTGGACATTGTTAGTAACATATCTGGTGACTTTAAATTATATAATTTCAGTACCACCAAATTTGACACTGAGATGGTTGAACTTCTGTCTAAGGGTTTAACTTTTGTCCCATCTAAACTTTTTAACTGTGTTGATACTATCTTAGACATTAAGCTTTTTACTAGGAAACTGAACTTTATTTTACTAATGGGAAATAAGTCTACCTATACTGAATATGGACAGTTGCACACAATTAGTACTTATAATCCCCCACTCCACCCAGCTTTAGAACTATTTGAAAAATGTTGTGAGTTAGATATTAGGTATGCTAGTAATAATAGATCACTACACAACACAACTCAAAATCTGGAAAGGACAGAATCTGAGTTCTTAGTTTCTAAAATCTCAAAACCTCCGGTTTTGTAAGCCAGATAAGGGTGGGGGGGTTGGTTGTATTTAGTACTTATGATTATCAAACACGTATGGACGAAGTTCTATTTAGTGATACTTATGAACCCAGTTCAAGATCGGAAGTTAACAGCGCGTACAAGTTAATAAAAGATTGTATTGAGGAGCTATACACTGAAAGTAGAATCGACCAAAAAATGTATGGTTATTTAACTACTTCATTCCCTAAATATCCATGCATTTTTGGAATTCCTAAAATACATAAGTGTATTGACAACCCCCCACTTAGATTGCTGGTAGACAGTAGGGGGTCACCTACTTATTCTTGTACTAAAGTAGTGGATAGTATACTACAAAAGTATGTAGCTAAGGAAGCCCATATATGTAAAGATTCATGGACATTCCTCAAAAATATAAGAGCTGTTAATTTTAATCCTCACACTAATTTTTTGACAATAGATGTGAGAGATTTGTACAGCAGTATACCACACAACATTGCACTCGAATGGGTGACCCTTGCCTTAAAGAAACATAACGCTTCTGATAGCGAAATTTACCTTGTAACAGTACTTAGTGATTTAGTTATCTCTTACAACTTTTTCATGAGCTATAATAACTTCTTTTTACAAAAAGTGGGTGTCGCAATGGGGTCCCCTTGTGGTGGAAGTATAGCCAATTTAGTCATGGCATATTGGGAATCCGAATTTGTATTTTCTAATAAAAATTCCTTTCTTGATAAGTTTATCTATTACACTAGATTCCTTGACGATATTTTTATTTTGATTAATGCTAATGCTGACACTAGTAAATTAGTTCTACAATATTTTAATAACACTACTAAATTTTTAGAGTTTACATACTCTTTTGGGATTGATAGCATTGCTTATCTTAACGTACTCTTAAGTAAGAACTATGAGTACAATTGTTATTCTGCAAAGATATTCCATAAGAAAACTTATTCAAATACTTTCTTACATTTTACTAGCTGTCACCCCCTTTCTCAAAAAAAGTCGGTCGTCAAAGGCCAACTAGTTAGAGCTGCCAGGATGGTTAGCTTGGACGTAGACTTTTTTGAGGAATGTGTAGTGTTTAAAAACATGTTTTTATCACAAGGTTATCCTGAAGACTTTTTGGACAACCTTATCCAGGAAGTGATAGATAAAAGGAACCACTATATCAATCAACCATTATTACCAGTTAGTGATACCATGGCACAAGGCGTTCCAGATTATGCGACTAACTGTAATGTCAGTAACACAATTGATCAAGAGGGAACAGTAGCTACTCATTTGGAGAATACTACTACAACTTATTTTACTACAACATTCAGTATGGGAAGTAATGCTTATATCGATATAATTAACAAGAATTGGGAATTGTTTAAAATGTACCCCAACATTTATGCGAAATTAGGTGCCAGACCTCAGGTTGCTTTCAGGAAAGGGAAGAATTTAAAATCTATTCTGGAGCGTAATGTACCCTTAATGGTGCGTAATGCAGGTATGTTGAAGTGCCAAAATTGTAATTATTGTAGATACGTGGAAGAAGCAGTTTGTTTTGATTTAAACGGTATTACTTATAGACTAAAATCTAAGTTTACTTGTAATTCCACCTTTGTTATTTATCTAGCTAGATGCACATTATGTCCTGTCTTCTATATCGGCAAGACCGAAAGGAGACTTAGGGACAGAATATATGAGCATTTATACGCTATGAGAATGTGTAAACTTGAAAATGCTCTAGCTAAGCACACTTCTGTATTTAACAACCATACATTTAAATTTTTAGTAATAGACCAGGTCACTTGTGATTATAGGGGTGGACCTCGACCCCTTAAGTTGGAAGAAGCTGAGTTAATCTGGCAGGTTAAGTTAAACGCGTATAGTTATCCAGGGATTAATGACTCGTGTTCCATCTCAAGCTTGTTAAAACTTAAAAGTCTTGAGAGATGACATGCCAACTATTGATTTTGGCAATACATTTTACACACCTGTATTGTTTACTTTTTGTATTTACTATAATTTTTTGAACGATTATATAATGTTTCAGGGGAGCTGTTATGGTTTTACTTTAATGTTTAAATCATTCACTATTAAGATACAGTTAGAATATATACATTCTTTATACATGTTTTATTGTTGGTACTTTGTAGGTTTATTGTTACGTGTATGATGAGTATGTTTCTTTAATTTTTGAGTGAGTTGTTCAGCATCTTACGTAACAACGTGTGTTTTAATTTGAATCTTTAATGCTTGTAGTATTCCTTCATTGTTTTTCTGAGGAAGTCAGTCATTTAATGCTGACGAAAAAGCACTTTTAAATTTACTACAGCTTTTAATTTACTATAGCTTTTCTTGTGCTATTAAAGGGTTTGTTGCCTTTGCATCCGTTTTTTTCTTTTTATTAGTTTTGTTGCCTGTTCGTAGTTCAGATAGTAACGGAGATGACGATGAACGTCCAGACAATGCAATTTTTGCTCCGCCCTGTTGGAGTAGTTAGGGAAGAAAACTGGGAGATCAATAGTTTGATTTAAATTTGCCTCAGAAGCTACCTTGGGTAAAAAGGATGGGTTAGTCCTGAGAGAGACTCTGTCTTTGTGGAAAACTAGATAAGGGGGACGAATGCAAAGGGCATGAAGTTCTGATACTCTCCTAGCAGATGTTATGGCGACTAGGAAGAGAGTTTTCCAAGAGAGCAATTTCAAAGGACAAGAAGCCACAGGTTCAAAGGGAGGGAGAATAAAGGATGTTAAAACCAAATTTAAGTCCCACTGCGGTGGGGGATCTCTGATTGGTGGCTTGAGTAAAAAGATTCCTTTAAGGAAGGCTTTACAAAGCTTATGGGACATGATGCTGGAGTCCGATAAGCCTATGTGAAAGTTTGAAATAGCCGCTAACTGAACTTTGACTGTGGAGGATGAAGAGCCTGAATGAAAAAGTTCAGCTAGGAAATCTAGAACTGACTGAATAGGAGCAGTAAAGGGATCTATATTCCTAGCCCTTGCCCAGAAGGAAAAACGCTTCCACTTACTAGTATAAATCCTTCTGGTAGAGGACTTAAGGGAAGCTATAATAATGTCACGTATGGAACTGGAAATAAGGGGAAGCCTGGCTAGGGTTGGAAGTGGAGCAACCAAGCTGTGAGGTTGAGAGATTGAAGGGATTGGTGCAGCTGTCCCGACTGGTGGACCAAAAGATCTGGCACTGGGTCCAGATGCCAAGGCTGCTCCAAAAGATAACGATGCAGGAACGGAAACCATATTTGTCGAGGCCAGTAAGGGGCAATGAGGATCATCTTGGCTCTCAGGACGGTAGCTTTCTGAATCAACTGAGTGATTAGTGGAAAGGGGGGAAAAGCGTATAGAAGTCCCTGAGGCCAATCGTGGACTAGAGTATCTCTGGGGGGATGGCCTGGAAGGGGAAATAGAGTGGCACTTGCTGTTCTGAGGTGTTGCAAAAAGATCGCAGCAAGGTAGACCCCACTTCTGAAAAAATCTCCTCTGTTACTGACTGCTTGAGAGACCACTCGTGTGGCATGAGAATAGCTCTGCTCAACCTGTCCGCTATGATGTTGGACTTCCCGGGGATATGCATTGCTATCAGAAACCGCTGAGAAGAGATCGCCCACTGCCAAAGTCTGAGTGCCTCTCAACAAAGGGGATAGGACTTGGTTCTGCCCTGCTTGTTGATATACCACACTACAGACATATTGTCCGTTTGAATCGCAATCGTCCCGAAGGGAAGAGAGTCTTGTAGGGCTTGCAACGCCAAAAGCACTGCTCTCATCTTCAGGACATTTATGTGCAGGTGGCATTCGAGAGATTGCCATGTGCCCTGGACCGTCCTGCCCTGAAAATGCCCCCCCCACCCGATCAGGGAGGCGTCCGTTGTGACCGTGACAACCGGGGGGGAAGGAACAAACGGTCTGCCCTGAAGGACTTGAGGGGAGACCATCCACCAGGATAGGTATTTTTTGCAAGACAGAGTTATTAAGATGTTGTGTGTCAAAGGAAGCTGTTGGAAGGACCACTGGGAGGATAGCATCCACTGAAGGAGCCGCATGTAGAAACGAGCAAGGGGGAGTAGCGTGATGGCCGCCGCCATGAGACCTAACACTTTTAGGACAAACCTGGCCTGGATCCTCTTGCTCTGAAGGAGGATGTGCACATGATTCCAAATATCCAAAATTCTTTGGTCTGTTAACTTTGCTGAGAGCTGTACAGTGTCCAAAGTGGCGCCTTTGAAAGTAATAAACTGACAAGGTGACAAGGCAGACTTTTCGAAATTTATGGAGATACCTAGCCCTTTGCAAGTCTGAATGGTGTAATCTCTGGCAAGAAGAAGCTGATGCCTGGTGGTGGCAGTAAGGAGCCAGTCGTCTAGATATGGAAACACCTGGAATCCTTGACGTCTCAGGTGAGCCGTAACCACTGCCATGCATTTGGTGAACACTCGGGGGGCTGTAGTGAGACCAAAGGGCAGGGCCCTGAACTGATAGTGACTGGTCCCTAGCTGGAAGCGGAGAAACCTTCTGGAGCGCCTGTGCATCTTGATGTGATAGTACGCATCCTGAAGGTCCACTGAGCACATCCAATTGTCCTGGCCCAGAAAGGGTAGAATGGACTGTAGCGTGACCATCTGGAACTTCGTTCTTTTCACAGACTTGTTTAGTCTGCTGAGATCCAATATTGGCCTTCGGTCCCCTGTTTTTTTTGGTACCAAAAAGAACTTTGAGTAGATTCCAGATCCTAGTTGGTCTGCTGGGACTGGCTGGATGGCTCTTTTTGTTAGCAGTTTTGATATTTCTAGTACTGCTTGTTCCCTTAGACTGGGTGGAACGTCTGGGAGGGGTCCTTTTGGCTGAGTTGGGGTGTGGATAAAAGGGATTTTGTAACCCTTGGATATAGTCGACTGCACCCATTTGTCTTGTGTGAGAGAAAGCCAGGCTTTTGGGTACAGTGATAATCTTCCCCCGACTGCCTCCAAAGGTGGACAGTCGGGCAGCTTCTCAGGGATGCTGGAAGGGTTTATCAGAGACAGGCTCTCTGCTACCCTGGTTCTGCGGACCTCCTCTGCCTCTAGGGTGGCGTCTGTTGTTGTTCCCCCCCCTGCCTCTAGGGGGGGAACTGACCTCTTGCGTCAGGCGTGACTCCTTGTGATTTGCGGAACCACATTTTCCACCCTTTTGACCCTTAGGATATGGTCTAGACGGGGCGGAAAAACTGACTCTCACGGCAGAGAGAGTCTTGCCATCCTGTTCGCATCTGGTCAAAGTATCCTTCACTTGAGGTCCAAACAACGCTGAACCATCAAAGGAGGAGTTAGTGAATGACACCTTGAAGGGGTCTGCAAAGTTGCAAAGCCGCATCCAGGTGTGACGCCTTAAGGCCACACCCGTGCCTGCGGCTCTACTCGCTCCATCGGCTGCATAGGAAATAAGCCGCATAGAGGAGTTAACAATCGAATTTAGGGTTCCTAGCTGGGAGTTGATTTTGTCTTGGGACCCCGCAGCTGTTGGATCCTGTAGGGCATCACCCATTTCTTTGAGAATGTCTCTTTGAAGGCGGGTGAAATGGCACAAGTAATTCAGCGATCGCATGGCGAAAGTCGCTGAAGAGAACATCTGCTTGCCGTACCTATCCACAGTCTTAGATTCCTTATTAGGAGGATGGATAGGTACTGAAGGATCAGCCAGTTCCTTCTTAGTGGCTGCAGCCACCACCATGGCATCAACTGGGACACCTTTAGCTAAAAACTGTTTATCTGACGGGGCTGTGATAAATTTGGAAGGCCTCCGTGGGGTAGGTTCCATCGTATCAGGGGCCGTCCACGCCTTCCGCGCCACCACTTCCATAAGGGGGTCAAAAGGCAGAGACACCCAGGAGGTGGAAGGGCGAGAACCAAACGCCTCCAGGTAAACCGACTCATCCTCGGAAGGATTGAGGGTAGACCAGTTCCCTCTCTGTTTGAGGATTTCAAGGATGTCAGAAAAGGAGACATCCTCAGAGGGGGACCGTGGGGACCCTTCCGACTCATCCAAGTCGGTATCAGATGTGATGGACTCAGGGGAGTCCACATGCTTCCTCTTACATGTCCTCTTTCGAGGGGGTTCACCTGATGGATCATGGGAGACCTCGGAAGAGGAGGATATTCCCAATGGGGAAACCAGAGGTGTTGGATCTCTATGGTCAGGAACGAAAGAGTGGGCAGAGACCACAGCAGGCACTACAGTGGGAGGAGCTGATGGAGCCGACCGTGGAGTAGGCACGGGGGCCAGTACGCTCCTCATGACCTCAAAGGTGCCCCTATCGGGCAGAACAGAGGGCTCCCACTCCGAAGAGATAGGAACCTCTGCCGGCACCGAGAGGGACAGCTCCGTAGCCGATGTCGGGGCCGAACTCACCAATGCCGACGCTCCAAGAGGGAGAACAGGGTCGGACAAGGGTCCAATGCCACTCGCCCTCTCGGAGCCGACATGGAAGTCCAAGTGCCAGGATCCTTCCAAGGAAGGGACCATGGAAGAGATCGGAGCAGACGACGGAGCCGAAGGAGGAGGTATCGGCTCCGACGTCTCGATGGTCACGGCTCCGAGAAGCTCTGGCTCCGAGCTCAGGGGTAGAGTCAGAGGAGGAATCGAAGATGGTATGGGTATAGCCACTGTCTGTTGAGAAGGGCTACGAAGCATTTGGGCTAGTGCCTGAGACTTTAGGAGTCTGCTAACCACCCTTTCGAGGTCATGGTCCGATAGCCTGGAAGACCGAGAGGAATGGCTCTGATGGCTCTGCTCCGAGAGCAAGGGCGATCTTGGAGCCGAGTGAATGGACTCCAGGGATGGAGACCGTGATCTCTTACGGCTGGAAGATGGCACCGAGACCACTAATGGTGCCGATGGAGCTGTAGACACATCGGCTCCAGCCGGAGCCGATTTGGAAGACAAAGTCTTGGAAGCAATGGCTCCAGCCTGAGCCGATGTAGAAGACTGCGACATAGCAGTATCGGCTCTAGCTGCAGCCGATAGCGAAGCAGTCGGTGAGCCACCAGCCGAAGGCTTAGAGCACGGAGCCGACGGTTTGGATGGCTTCGAAGGTTTCCCCGGCAAGGACTTGGCCGGGGAACCTTCGGGCTTTAATAAGCCCATCAAAATCAACTTATTCCTGTGCTCCTGCAGGACTCTTGGACTGAATGCATGGCAGACAGAACAAGAGTCCTGCAGGTGCAGGGGTCCCAGGCAGTAAACACAAGAAGTGTGACCATCTGTCAGCGACATTTTCTGACAGCACGAGTCACACTTCTTGAAGCCTGAGACCTTAGTGTCTTTAGACATTAAGCTGTCGAAGGAAAGATAAATTCCTGAGGGAAGGTCTAGACACACACACGCTCACACACGAACAATTAAAGGTCAAGGATAACCCAGACACACAAAAAAAACTGTCCCAAAAGGGAAACTGAGAGAGAAAAAGAAAACGGAAAGGCCTAAGGCCTAACCTTCAAAAGGGAAGGATACACTCTAGGGATTATAGGGATTAAAGGGAGGACCCACAGAAAAGTGGTATAATAAGGGGGGGGGGGGGTCTAAGAAACTAATCTACTGAAAAAGTGGGAGAGAATTCCTAAAAAAAATTGACAATTTTCACTGACCTGTAGAGCGTCCCTAGCACCTTATTCTTGGGTGGCTCATTGGAAAATACTTCTAAGCACCATGGAGCCAAAGGATGCTCTACCCCTGGATGCCAAATCCAACTTATAATGTGTAATAAAGGTGTGAGGGGTAGCCCACGTAGCTGCTGCACAAATATGATCAAGTGGTACCCTGGCTTGAAAGGCTGCAGAGGTAGGCAGAGACCTGGTAGAGTGAGCCTTGATCCTGTGGGGTAATGGTCTGCCCTCCGAATTGTAGATGAAGGCTATGCAACTAGAAATCCAATTAGACAATGTCACCTTAGAAACTGGTAAGCCCAATCTGGAGTCGGAAAAAGAAATTAATAACTGGTCTGACTTCCAAAATTACTTGGTCCGCTGCAAATAAAAACATAGCTGTCTATGAACATCTAGCTGGTGGAAACGATATTCAGCTGCATTACAGTGATTGGGAAAGAAAACTGGAAGCTTAATGGACTGATTTAAGGTGACATTAGAACACACCTTGACAGCAAACGAAGGATTGGTACGTAAAGATACCCTGTCTTTATGAAAGATTAAATAAGGTGGCTTAATAGACAGGGCTTGTAGCTCAGATACACGTCTGGCTGATGTAATAGCTACTAAAAACACAGTCTTCCAAGACAAATATTTTAAAAAAGATGAGTGAGAAGGTTCAAAGGGAGGGGATATCATCTTGGACAACACAAAATTTAAGTCCCAAGAAGCCACAGGTTCTTGTAATGGTGGTCTCAGTAAAGTGGCCCCTCTCAAGAAAGTTTTGCATAGGTTATGAGACATCAGGTTGGCATTTGGGGGCCCTAAATAAAAATGAGATATTGCCGCCAACTGTACTTTGATGGTGGCTGTGACAGATCCCTGTTGAAAAAGCTCTGAAAGGAATTCCAGAATAACTGGAATAGGAGCGGTGTAAGGATCCACGTTCATTTTCTGTGCCCAAATAGAAAATATTTTCCAATTTACTGTCATACAGCCTTCTGGTTGAGGGTTTATGCGAGGATAAGAGAATATGTGACACTGAGGAAAAAACATCATGAAGCCTGACTAGGGATGGAACTGGAGCAGCCATGCTGTCAATTTGAGGGTTTGGAGAACAGGATGTTGTGAATCCGACATATGGGTCAATAGATCTGGAACTGGGTCCAGAATGCAAGGATCATCCAGGAGAAGAGGCTTGAGGAAGGAGAACCAGACCTGACGAGGCCAGTAAGGAGCAATGAGGATCAACTTGCTTCCCAGCCAACTGGCTTTCAGAATCACTTTGGGGATAAGAGGGAATGGAGGAAAGGCATACAGAAGTCCCGTGGGCCAATCGTGGACCAGAGCATCTCCGGGTGTTTCCCCCGGAGGGGGAATCAGGGAAAATAGCTGCTCCACTTGGCATTGACTGGGCTGGCAAAAAGGTTGCAGCAAGGCTGTCCCCATCTCTGAAAAATCTGTTCCACTAGTTCCAGTTTCAGAGACTTCTCATGAGGCAGTAAGATTGCCCGGCTTAGCTTGTTGGCTATCACGTTGGTTGTCCCCGGAATGTGCGTTGCCACCAGAAAGCGCTGGGAAGAAATCACCCATTCCCATACTCGCGTGGCCTCTCGACAGAGTGGGTAAGATCTGGTACTGCCCTGTTTGTTGATATACCACACAACCAACATGTTGTCTGATTGTATCGCAATTGTCCCTGGAGGAAGAAGGTCCTGAAGTGCTTGCAATGCCAGAAGCACTGCCCTCATCTCCAGAACACTGATATGCAGATGAGCCTCGTGATCTTGCCATGTGCCATGGACAGTCCTGCCAAGATAATGCCCTCCCACCCGACCTGGGAGGCATCCGTGGTCACAGTAGCAATGGGTTGGGCAGGAACAAAGGGAGCACCCGTGAACAAGTGATTGGGGGCTATCCACCAGTGAAGGTCCTTTTTGCATGATTCTGTCAGCAGGATAGGGTGACTTAGAGGTAGATATTGGAATGACCACTGGGAAGACAGGAGCCATTGGAGGATTCACATGTGCAACCTGGCTAAAGGTATTAACAGACTGGTTGAGGCCATTGTATTGCGAAGTTGAAGAACCCATTTTGCTTTGACTTTCTGAAGTGGAAGAAGACGCTGAACTTGTGAGATGAGGTTTTGTGCTCTTTCGGTGGGGAGACGAACTTCATATCCACTGTGTCTACCTCTGCGCCTATAAAAATCACAGATTGCGAGGACAGCAATGCAGATTTTTTCCCAATTTATGGAGATCCCTAGTTGAGCACAAAGTTGAATGGTGGCGTCCCTGTTTTGGATGAGTAGATGCCTGGTGGGGGTGGTCAGGAGCCACTTGTCCAAATACGGAAACACCTGGAATCCCTGACATCTCAAGTAAGCTGTCACTACTGCCATGCATTTGGTGAACACCCTGGGGGCTGTGGTGAGACCAAAGGGCAGAGCACGAAACTGGTAATGACTGGCTCCCAGCCGGAAGCACAGATATCTCCTTGATGCCTTGTCCATTTTTATATGGTAGTAGGCGTCTTGGAGATCCAGACAGCACATCCAATAGTCTTTCCCTAACAACAGGAGTATCGACTGCAGTGTGACCATCCGAAACTTGTCCTTCTTCACGGATTCGTTTAATTTGCTGAGGTCCAAAATTGACCTCCAGTCTCTGTTTTGGGACTAAAAAGAACCTAGAGTAAGTTCCGGATCCTGTCTTGTCTGCTGGGATGGGTTGGATGACTTTTTTTAAGAGCAACTTGTTGATCTCCACAGTTGCCTGATCCCTGTGATTGGGTGGAACATCTGGGATCTTTTTGGGAACAAACAGTGGAAGGGAAAAGGGTATAATATAGCCTCTGGTAACAACTCTTTGTACCCACTTGTCTTGGGTGATATTTAGCCAGGCTTCTGAATAAAAAGAGATGCGACCCCGACTGGCCCCAGAGAAATGCAGTTGGGCCCCACATCAGGAGCACTGATAAGGCCACCCTCAAAAGGAATCACGGCCTTGCTGGTATTGCGGACCTCCCCTGCCTCTAGGGCGACGTCTACCATTTCCTCCTCCTCTGCCTCTGAAGAAGGATTCACTCTGTGCGTACGGAAAGACCCCCTGGGACTTTTTGAACCACATTTTACCTCCCCTTTGGGGCTGTGGTCGAGAGGGCATGGTAAAACGGACTCCCGTGGCAGAGAGAGTCTTTACTTCCTGCTCACACTGAGTGAGTGTTTCTTTCACCTTGGCACCAAACAAAGAGGAACCATCAAACGGGGCGTTGGTGAAGGTGGACTTGAACGGTTCCGCAAAATTACATAGGCGCATCCAGGAGTGGCGCCTAAGGGCAACTCCTGAACCCGCTGCTCTGCTCGCTCCATTAGCCGCATGGAAGATAAGCCGCATGGAGGAGTTAACTACAGAATTTAGGGTGGACAACTGAGCAGAAATCCTATCAGGGACTCCTTAATCTCCTAACTTCTTGAGGAGATCCCTCTGCAACCTCGTGAAGTGAGTAAGATAGTTCAGAGATCGAAGTGTAAATGCCACTGAACTAAATACACGCTTCCCAAATCTGTCCATCTGTTGAGACTCCTTGTTTGGTAGATGAACAGAGGAAGATGTCTCCGCCAACTCCTTCGTGGCTGCCGCTTCCACCATGGCATCTACGGGAATGCCCTTAGACAAGAACTCTTTTCCAGGAGGGGCAGACAGAAACTTATTTAGTCTCCTGGGGACTGGCTCCACTGCATCAGGAGTATCCCACACCTTCCGACTAACCAGATCCATTAGTTCATCAAAAGGTGGAGACACCCAAGAGGCAGAGGGGTGAGACCCGAAAGCCTTTAGGTACACAGACTCCTCATCAGAAGGGTTGATAGTGTGCTAGTCACACCTCTGTTTAAGGTTCTCCAAGGTGTCCGCAAAGGAGACATCATCAGAGGACAACTTTTGGGACCCTTCCAACTCCTCGAGGTCAGTGTCCGATGTCAGAGACTCATCCTGGGAGTCAATATGCTTTCTCTTGCATACCCTCTTCCGGGGGGGGGGGGGTTCCTCAAAGGGACATTCTAAGGAGGCCGCAGAAGAGTGGGAGGCCACCAGCCAGTGGCTCCTGAGGGTGCGGGTCTCTGCTGTCTCCGGAGAGAGTAGGTACTGAGACTGAAGTGGGTGTCCTGGGTGGAAGAGTGCTTGTAGCACTGGCAGGTGCTGTAGATTGAGACAACACACTCCTCATCACATCAAAAGCTGACCTCTCCGGCTCTGAAGACCTCTGCCACTCCGAAGAGACAAAGGTTGGCGTTGGAGCCAGACCCATCGGCTCCGAGATAGATGCAGGGTCCAAGCTCACCCTGGTGGAAACACCAAGAGGAAGGCTCAGAGCCGAAGAAGATCGATTCAAACCCTCCCCAACAACGCAGACAGAAAAGCTTCAGTCCCTGATCACGACAGATGGAGCTGAGTGCGTCGGAGTCGAACTCTGCTCCAATGCAGCAGCAAGGGGAGCCGGAACCGAGGGTTCCTCTGCTGGTAACAAACACTCTGACTCCAAAAGGCCAACACGGCTTGGAGGAGGAATAACAGATGAGGGCAAAACTGGATCGAGTGGCTCCGGAACCGACTGGGTCAGAGCCAACAAAAATTTAGGCATAGTAGACAACTTCAGGAGTCTCAGTATTACCCTCTCCACATCTTCTTCTGAAAGGCTCCTGGAAGATCTGCAAGATAAAGTAGGGGATCTCAACCTAGGAGGCACTGTAGCCTTGATTAGCATGGAGACTGGTAGGGATTCTACAGACCGGCTCTGAGCAGTAGAGTCAACTGCTACTTCCAAAGGTTCAGAAGTCAGCACCGAAGCACCTATGACCGACTCTGATATCATGGTGCTCTCCTTCGGCTATGGAGGAGTCAAGGAGGCAGATTTTGATAATTTGGAAGGCGTCTCTGAGACACCAGCCGGTGCTGGAGAAGGCCTTTTAGAAGCTTTCAGTTTGGATTCAGATCTAGATTTTGTAAACTTGGAAGAAGCTGATGAACTAGATAAAGCTTCCTCCAAGGTTGGTTTCAAAACACCCTTGAGTATCAGTTTGTTCTTTCTCTCCTGCAACACTCTAGGAGAGAAAGCATGACAGAACAGGCATGATTCCTGCAAATGGATGGCTCCCAAACAGTAGACACAGCTACTGTGGCCATCCGTTAATGACATTTGTTCGGAGCATTTCATGCATTTTTTGAACCCAAAGGGTTTATACTCCTTACTATCCTTAGACATTGCAGATACACATGCAAAACCAGAGGAGAGATAGGAAGAGAGAAAATAAATGAGGACTAGGTCCTTTAACTACAACGGGCCTAACCCTGCAGAAGAATTACACGAGGTCTAGGTCCTCTAAGTTAAACGGGCCTAGCCTGGTGTAATAGAAACTAGGTCTTCTAAGTTAAACAGACAAGTATTTAACACAGACACATGCAGAGATTGAGTCACACAGAAAAAAAAATTTTAGATGTCAAAATTACAATAGAAGAGTCACACGAGGATACCACCTTAGTGGATCCCCGCCAAAGACAACAAATTAACAGTCAACAGCGACCAAAAAGGTCTGAGCAGTACAAATAAATCAACAGGAGCCCCTGTTGATTAAGAGGGGAAAAAAACACCAAACAAATGCTCTACCTAGGCAAAAAGCACAACGGCGCCTAACTAACTGGCACACAGGATACTAAAACTACTACAGTGAAAAAATCCACAAGGACAACTTAGGCCAAGGCCTATAAGATAACAACACTAAATAACACTAAATATCTACTATGAATGTAAAGAATTGAAAAGGACTTAGCCAGAGCCAAGAGAAGCACATCCGAACTCGTTGACGCAGCAAACGAGATCTGGGGATTGCACTGCTACATGGGATACCTACTTAGCCACGAGCCAACCAGAAGTCTTCGAGCTTGTAAATCGGCCGAGTCAGAGCCAAGGATCGGCTCCAAACCCGTATGTAAAAATGAAGGTGAGATTGGACTACCTAACATCATATAACATGAAGAATAACCAGATATCCTGTAGAGTATTACAGATTTTATAGAAATGTTATGCAAATTTTTATAAAGCAGAGAAGTGAAGACATCAAGAAAAAGTGTAAATGGAAATATTTATGGAAGACTTATATATGCCAAGATTAGAGGTAGATGAGGCTCAACAAGTAACAGTTAAGATAGGAGGAGATTAGTTAAAAATAGTGATGTATAAACAATTTGCAGGAAAGTCTTTTAGAATAGGTAATATTATAGTGGACTTCTGGAAGTTAGGAAAGAAGAAAGTGATAAAGATCTAAAAGATTTTAACAGCATTTTAAAAGGATGGGGGCACCAACATCTTGGGAAAAAGCTGTGATGGCTGTAATACCTAAAGATAGTAAAGACCCACCAGATCTGGTTTCCGCTAGGTCCATTTCAGTTTTAAACCATGATTATAAAGAGTTTATCTCTATAATCGCTAAATGAATGGCAAATGTGTTGTCAACATTAATAGATATGGATCAGTGTGATTTTGTGGAGGGGAGGCAAACATTTGACAACATTAACAGAACAATGATGATCCAGAGAAGAATGTAAGAAAATACCACTGTTGTTGGTGGAACTTGATACAGACAAAAGAATCAACAGAGTAAGCTGGGATTTTATAATTAGGGCAGTAGAAGCATTTCCATTTCCTTATATAGTAATAAGGTTAATTGGAAGGCTATATGAGGAATTGGAGGCAAAAATCAAAGTGGGAGGGCTCCTTTCTGATAAGTTGTATCAGAACAGAGGAACCAGGCAGTAATGCATTCTTTCCCCTTTGTTATTTGCATAAGGACATCTCAGTGTTGTAGAACATTCTCAGACAGTTCAGAGTTTTTTCACGATATAAAATGAATGAAGAAAAAACAACTGTAAACCATGTAGCCACACACAAATTGGTTTAGCGATACCCATATTTATGTGGACATGATAAAAAGTAAAGAAGTTATGTACTCACCATAATGTTCCATGTTTGATGCCCATCCCGCCTTTCATTCATACTGGTTGTATTCGGAGCCGATCCTCAGCTCTGACTTGGCCTCATACAATAGCTCGAAGTCTTTCAATTGTCTTGTGGCTGAATACCTATCCCATCATGCAGCAGTTTAATTCCCCAGATCTTGTTTGCTGCTAACCATAGCCATATGTCAACATTTGTCATATATCATAGTATATATAGAAAGGAAGGAAAGTCAGAGAAACTCCTTGCCTAAGGAGGGAATTCCTCTAGGTCCTCCAGAAGCCTTGGGCTGAGGGAAGGTGGGGGGGCATAAGAATGAAGGGCGAGATGGACAACAAACATGGAACATTATGGTGAGTACATAACTTCTTTATGTTATGTTGTCCTACCTTGCCTTCATTCTTACTGGTTGGGACAGCGTCCCCTAGCACCACATTTCCTGGGTGGCTCATGGGAAGACACTTTTCAGCACAGTGGAACCAAAAGAGGCCCTGTCCCTGGAGACCAAATCCACTTTGTAATGAGTGATAAAGATATGGGGCCTCACCCACATAGCAGCGGCACAAATACTGTCCATTGATAATCTAGCTAGATAAGTGGATGATGTTGCCATGGCCCTAGTAGAGTGACCCTTGACTTTGAATGGTAGTTGTCTGTTATTAGAACTGTAAATAAAAGTAATGCAATTCGAACGCCAGTTAGAGAGAGAGAGAGACTTTAGAAACTGGCGTGCCTTTTTTGACTTCTGAAAAGGAAATAAACAATTGATCAGACTTCCTGAAATCTTTGGTTCTATGTAAACAGAAGCAAAGTTGTCTATGCACATCTAATTGGTGGAGCTTGTATTATGTTTTGTTGTCATGAGTAGGGAAAAACACTGGCAACTCATTAGACTGATTTAAGTTATTTTGCGAACACACTTAAGGTAAAAAAGATGGGTTTGTTTGGAGAGATACTCTATCTTTATGAAAGATCAAATAAGGAAGTTTGATTGATAAAGCTTGTAATTCTGAAACTCTTCTTGCAGAAGTAATAGCAACCAATAAAATTGTTTTCCAAGACAGGAATTTGAGGTCGCATGTTGATGAGGGTCAAAGGGGGCGTAGGGTGAAATACATTAGAACAAAATTCAAATGCCATGGTGAGAGAGGTTCTTTAATGGGAGGTCTTAATAAGCAAGTACCTTTTAAAAATGTTTTACACAATCTGTGTGACATCAAGTTAGGAGACCAGTCACCTACATGAAAATTTGAAATTGCAGCAAATTGTACTTTAACAGTAGCTGCCGCTGAACCTTGTTGAAAAAGCTCTGATAGGAACTCAAGAATAGAGCTGATCGGGGCAGAAAAGGGATCAATGTTTTTTCTCTCCACCCAATATGAGAACTTTCTCCATTTACTAGAATATAGTTTTCTCATTGAAGCCTTGTGGGAGGATTCTAAGATATAAACAACACAGGCTCCGATCTGGCTAGAATAACTCCAAAAAAGTTTAATGTGAAGCGCTTTTCGTCTTCCACCTTTGGAAGACTTCATCAGACAAAAGAAAAGTTTTTTTTTTCTTAACAATAGACGTGGTGGACCTTTATTTCTCCATCCCACACGACATAGGGTTAGAATATATCACTAAGAAACTTATTTCTTATGGAGCAGAGAGTGATGAAATACGTTTGATTTGAGAATTACTGGATCTGATTTTGAACAACAACTACGTCAGTTTCAATGGCAACATCTATAAGCAAAGGGGTAGCGATGGGTTCCCCATGTGGGGCAAGTTATGCTAATTTAGTTCTAGCACAGTGGGAACACGAACACACATTTAGTAAAGACATCCATAAGAAAGTAAAGCTTTACAATAGGTTTTTGGATGATATTTTCATCATGTTTCAAGGGAGTGCAGATGACGCATGTAGCTTTGTGGAGGCATTAAACAACAGTACTTCTTTCTTAAGATTCACACACACGTACAAAGAGGACACTATCAGTTATTTAGATGTGAAATTGGTAAGGGACACTGTACGTAAAGGTTATTTAGCTAAAATTTTCAGGAAGCCTACATATTCCAACACGTTGTTGCACTTTTCCAGTTGTCACCCGTTCCATCAGAAGAAATCTGTCCTAAAGGGACAGTTGGTAAGAGCAGCTCAAATGACATCCGAAGACACGTCATTTGACGATGAATGTATCTTGTTGAAGCACATGTTTATGAGTCGTGGTTACCCAGAGTCATTAATTGATGAGGTGGTAAGAGAGGTTTGTAGTAAGAGACTGTCAGGTATTTTTAATCCCATCCTTACATTAAAAGAAGGAGATTTAGTTTTGGATGTGGAAGAAGAATTGAGTTTGGTGGTGCCCAGTACAAGTTCACCACCAGCAGTCGTGGGCTCAACAGGTACAGACTTGGTTTATTACAAGAAGAGTTTTATTACCCCTTTTACTTTGGAAGCGAAGTTCATTAGCAACATCCTTAGAAGAAATTGGCACTTATTGACCTTTGAGAAGGATTTAGTAGAGAAATTAGGTGACGAACCAGTTATTATTTTTAGAAAAGGTAGAAATCTAAAAAGTATCATGGAAAGTACGATTATGAAACCCACTAGAACAGAGGGCACATACAAATGTGAGGCATGTAATTATTGTAAATTCATTTCTACAGGGTCTAGTTTCAGAGTGAATCAACATGTTTAAAGCCAGAGGCCGGTACAGTTGTAGTTCTAAATCAGTGGTTTACCTGGCTTCCTGTCAGTCATGTCCGACTTTTTATATCGGCAAAACTGACATGATATTAAAAGAAAGGATTTATGAACACACACATCATATAAGGAAGAAGAGTAGTACCAATGCCATAGCGAGACACTGTAACATGAATCCTACCCATGCTTTTTTGTTTAAAGTGATAGATCAGGTAGTGGTTGGTGAAAAAGGTGGACCACATCAGTTACTGTTAGAGAAACGTGAACTTGTTTGGCAGCTTAGGCTGAATTCCTACACTCCCCCTGGTTTAAATGATGTCACATCTTTGACTTGTATTTTGAAGTTGAGAAGTCTATTGAGGTGACACATACAGTATTTCATTTCATGTTAGCAAAAGGTAGCAACTGTTGTAGTTTATTCCTGTTTTTCGTCTCGAGTTCCTTTGCACATTTTTATAGTCTAGTACTAAAAATTGTTTTTAAATTTTTCAACATTTTTAGAACACAGATCCTCTAAGGTCTTTGAACATAGTTTACTGTATGTATTTGTACTTTTAGGTATTTGACACCCTGTCCATAGTTATTGACATTTTTGCTTCAGACACTGTCACCTTTCGGTGTTGTGAGCAGTAGTCTGTTGTTATATTTGTACTCATTTTATACTTATTATTATTATTATGTTCTTTTCTTCTTTTACACTCCAAGCATATATTTAAAACTACGTTTTCCTACATTTATGCTTTTTATTCAGTGTTTCTGTACTTTATGTTGGAGTACAGTTTTGCATTTTGTTTTTTCTAAAATGAAAGTTTTAAACAGAAGTTTTAAATGAATGATTTTATTTTGCTGACATGAGCTTTTTTAACATAAGAAAAAGGTTTTTGATGCAGAACACTTTTAATTATTTAACTTAGTATTTAATTAGTTAATTGAATGGTGGCTGAATCCAATTACTGTACTTTGCTTTGGCGCCTTTTTATTTTAAAACTGTGTATGAAGTTTTTTTCTTTTGTCTGATGAAGTCTTCCAAAGGTGGAAGACGAAAAGCGCTTCACATTAAACTTTTTTGGAGCTAGTCTAGCCAGATCGGAGCCTTTGTTGTTTTTTTTCGTTTTGAAGAGTTTGTTGTTCCAGTTATTTTCAAGGATTCTAAGATATGTCTTACTGCTTGCATGAAATTGTGAAGCCTGACTATGTTGGGAACTGGAGCAGTCATGTTGTCAACTTGACTCTTTCAAGGGAGGTGTGGAGTGTTCCTGACATATGAGTCAGAAGGTCTGGAACTGGGTCCAGCACCCATGGTTCCGCCTGAAGATGAGGCCAGAGGAAGGGAAACCAAATCTGACAAGGCCAGTATGGGGCAATGAGAATAATCTTGCTTCCCAGCGACTAGGCTTTCTGAATAACTTTGGGTATTAGGGGAAATAGGGAAAATGCATAAAGTAGTCCTGAGGGCCAATCGTGGACAAGTGCGTCCCTTGGTGACTCCCCGGAGGAGGGATCAGGGCAAAGTAGCTGCTGTATTTGGCATTCATGGGAGTGGCAAAGAGGTCGCAGCAAGGCTGGCCCCATTTTCGGAATAACCTTTCCGCTATCTCTTGTTTCAGGGACCACTCATGAGGCATTAATATTGCTCTGCTGAGCCTGTTTGCTGTCACGTTGGACTTCCCCGGGATATGCGTTGCTATCAGAAAATGTTGGGAAGAGATTGCCCATTGCCATACTCTGAGCACCTCTCAGCAAAGGGCGTAGGACTTGGTTCCTCCTTGCTTGTCTATGTACCAAACCGCCTGACATATTGTCTGACTGAATTGCAATTGTTCCTAATGGAAGAGAGTCCTGAAGTGCTTGGAATGCCAAGAGCTCTGCTCTCATCTCTAGAACATTGATGTGCAAATGGGTCTCGTGTTCCTGCCATGTGCCTTAGACCGTCCTCCCCAGATAATGCCCCCCACCCTATCTAGGAGGTGTCTGTGGTTACTGTTGCCAGAGGTTGTTGTGGGATAAAGGGTCGACCCAATGTGACATGACTGGAAAGGAGCTACCATCTTAGATCCTTCTTGCATGACTCTGTAATTCTGATCTGGGGGGACATGTGAAATTCTTGTAAGAACCAGTGAGAAAAAAGGAGCCACTGAAGAATTCACATGTGCATCCTGGCTAAAGGAACTAGGGTTATCGTTGCTGCCATGGTTTCTAGGACTTTTAGAACTGTCTTCACTGTTACTTTTGTCTTTGGTAGGAGATCGGTAATCTGTTGTCTGAGTACAAAAACTCTTTCTGCAGGTAACTTTGCCATCATAGAGACGGTGTCTAGTTCTTCTCCTATAAAGGTAATATGTTGACATGGCAACAAGGCAGATGTTTCTGAACTTATTTTTATCCCTAATTGAGAACAGATTTGTAAAGTGGCATCTCTTGACTGTTGTAGTAGATGCTTGGTGGTGGCAGTCAGGAGCCAGGAGGTCATCTAGGTATGGAAACACTTGGAATCCTAGCCACCTCAAGTGAGCTGTGACTACTGTCATGCATTTGGTAAAAACTCTGGGGGCTTAAGTGAGACCAAAGGGCAGAGCTCGGAATTGGCAATGAAATGGCTCCTTGATGGCCTGTCCATTTTTATGTGGTAGTATGCATCCTGGAGGTCTACTGAGCACATCCGATTGTCTATCCCTAAAAAGGGAAGAATTGCCTGCAATGTCACCATCCGGAACTTGGACTTTTTTATGGATTCGTTTAGTTTGCTGAGATCCAGTATGGGTCTCCAGTCCCCTGTTCTTTTTGGCACTAAAAAGAATCTTGAGTAAGTTCCGAATCCTATTTGGTCTGTGGGGACTTCTTGGATAACTCTTTTGTTTAGCAAGTTTTGGATCACTATAGTTGCTTGTTCTCTTTGACTGGGTGAAATGTCTGGGATACTTCTCATTTGTGGAATGGGAAGGCAAAAAGGAATGGAATAACCTCTGGATATTATACTTTGTAACCACTTGTCTCTTGTGATATCTCACCAGGCTTCTGGGTACAAAGATATCAGCCCCCTCAACTGCCTCCAGAGTAGAGCAGGTGGGCCTCCTTTCAGGAGCACTGGCAGGGTCGGCCGCAAAAGGAATCATGGTCACCCTGGTTTTGTGGACCCCCTCTGCCTTGTGGATGATGTCTCCCATTACCACTTCCCCCTCAGCCCCTGGGGAAAGATTCACCTCATGTGTCCTGAAAAACACCCTGGGCTTTTTTTGAACCACATTTTCCCACCCTTCTGACCCTTAGAATAAGGTCTGGAAGGCACGGAAAAATGTACTCCAATGGCAGAGAGAGTTTTTCCTTCCTGCTCGCATCTGGTGAGTGTATCTTTAACTTTGGGTCCAAAGAGTGAGGAACCATCGAAAGGGGCATTGACAAAGGTAGACTTGAAAGGTTCCACAAAGTTACACAAGTGCATCCAGGAGTGTCTCCTTAGGGAAACTCCTGAACCCACTGCCCTACAGGCTCTATCTGCTGCATAGGAAATTAGTCTCATGGAGGAGTTAACTATGGAATTTAAGGTGGATAGCTGAGAAGTCACTTTGTCTGAGACTGCTGCAGCTAGTGAACCTTTTACAGTATCTCCTAACTCCTTCAGGAGATCTCTTTGAAGGCTAGTGAAGTTCGTTAGGTAGTTCAGCGATCTAAGGGCAAAAGTTGCTGATGAGAAAACACACTTCCCATATCTGTCCATCGTTTGAGACTCCTTGTTTGGTGGGTGGACAGATGAGGACGTTTCAGAGAGTTCCTTCTTGGTGGCTGCTGCCACCACCATAGCATCTACAGGGATGACTTTCAGAAGAAATTCCTTGTCCGTTGGTGGTGTTATAAATTTATGGGTCTATGTTACATGAACGAATGATCAAAATGTCGAGTACAACATTCTTGACAAACTTTGATCGAACGTTCATGTAATCGGAGACTCCAAATGTCGAAATTTGGAGTTCCGAAATGTTTTGGCTGGCCATCCTAGGCAGGTAGCATGTGACGTAGACAAGCTACACTGTTCGGAATAGCTAGGTAAGAGGCTACTTTGTTTACTATACCAACGCCAAGATCGCTGTACATTGGGGAAAGGGCAATTTTTTGGTAATCGCTTGTGTAAGAAGTAGCTTTGCGATTACCGGGAAAGTGCCCTTTCTCCAATGTACAGCAATCTCAGAGTTGGTATATTTAGTTAGGGGGGTGTGGGGGGCACAACCCCCCCACATCAGGGGGTGTGGGGGCTAAAGCCCCCCACTTTGTTTTAAAAGTAGGTGTGTTTGTGTAGGTGTGTAAGTGTTTGAATGATGTGAGTGTGTAGGGGTTTGTATGCAATGGTTGTATGTGTGTGTTTTGTATGTTAGTGTAGAGAAGGTGTGGGACAAACAAAATCTTTCTCTTTTTATTAATTTCAGGGTTTTATGGTTTCGAGGTTTTGAACTTTTGATCATAATGTGTCGAGTATGTTGTATTCTACATTATGATCATTCGTTCTTTTAACATAGACCCAAATTTATTTGGCCTCCAAGGGACTGGTTACATTGAGTCTGGTGACCCCCATGCTTTTCAACTAACTAGTTCCATTAGTTCACCAAAAGGCAGAGACACCCAGGAGGTTGCAGGTTGAGATCCGCAGGCCTTCAGGTACACCGACTCCTCATCAGAAGGGTTGATGGGCTTCCAGCCACCTCTCTGTTTTAGGATTTCTAAGATATCCGCAAAGGAGATATCTTCAGAGGGCAACCATGGGGGACCTTCTGACTCCTTGAGGTCAGTGTCAGAGGTGATTGACTCATCTGGTGAGTCCAGATGCTTCCTCTTGCATGTTCTCTTCCGAGGAGCCTCCTCAGAAGGGTATTCTGGGGAGGTCTTGGAAGAGTGTGGTTCTTCCAATGGGGATCCCTGAGGCTGTGAATCTCTGCTGTCCTGGGGTGGTGCCGAGACAGAAGCCGGTGCCTTAGGGGGAAGAATACCAGTACCACTATGTAGAGCTGTAGGTGGGACAGCACACTTCTCATCAGCTTGAAAGCAGTGCCCCCCGGCTCCAAGGACACCTCCAGTTCTGAAGAAGCAGAGTGTATCCCTGGCACCGAAGAGAACAGCTCCTATCCCAATGTAGGAGCCAAGCTTACCTGCGCCAAAGCCCCAAGAGGTAAGCTCGGAACCAAAGAGTCTCGAGTCCGAGTGGCCCCCCAGAACTGACTAGGCTCCTAGGCATCCAGGATGACACCGAGAATGTCAGAGCAGACAACAGTTCCAAACTCCTCGGAGTGGGTCTCAGAACCGAAGATTCTACAACAATGGGTACCCAGCACTCTGGCTCCGAAGATCCAACTTAGCTTGGAGGAGGAATCGATGTGGATGAAAGAGTCTTAGTTGGCTTCGAAGCCGAATAGGTCAGAGCTGAAAATAATTTTGCCAGCGCTGGCGAGCTTCAGAAGTCTGCACACCACCCTATCCACATCATCATCCGATAGGCTTCTAGAGGCCTTAGAGGAAAGGGTAGGTGAAAGAGATCTCTGCAATATGGGAGATCTCAAAGTAGGGGAGACTAGCAATAATTCAGTGGACCAGCTTTGAATGTCAGTCTCTCTAGGCTCCGAAAGCTTTGGTGCCGAAGAACTTGGCTTGTCTAATTTCAAGGATTCCCTCAGTTCCGAAACCTGTGGAGCCGAGGAGTTTGATTTTCCTGAAGTAGAAATTTTTGGTGTCTTTTCTGGTGGATCTGAATGACCAGATGAGGAAGAAGAAGAAGGTCTTTTGGAAGGTTTGTCACATTTTGAAGAGGGAGATTTGGACTTACTGGAGGTACTCTGACTTTCCAAAGTTTCGGAGAACGGAGTTTGCAGTAGTCCTGTAATGATCAGTTTATTTTTTTTCTCTCTAGTAATACCCTTGCACTAAAAGAATGGCAGAATGTACACAATTCCTGTAAGTGTATGGCCCCTAAGCAGTATACACAAATGCTATGGCTTTGTTTCCTTTTCTCTAGTTTCCTTAGGCATTATAAGTATAAGAAGCACAGACTACAATGTTATAATACTTGTAGCAGCACACGTAATGTAACTAGTAACTCAAATAGCACTCTCAAGAACTATGTAAATATAAACCCACAGAACACGCTAATCTAAATATATAACAGTCTCAAAAAAAAAAACTAAGTAAACAAGAGAGAAAAGTTTAGCTCCGCCCTCTAACTTAAATGGGCGTTTGGCCCTCTAACTTAAATGGGCCAAGCACAGCTAATCAAAAGGAAATAAGGATTATAGTATGGGGAATAACACACGTGAAAAGCAACAGTGTGCCCACTAACAGTCTCATAAAAGAAGGAATCCAACATATAGTGGATAAGTTTACAGAGGGATAGGAAATTAGGCCTGTGAATAAAGCGACGGCCAAACAGAACAGCAATAACGGCTAAATATAGAAAGAATAAGCACCCGCAACACCTAAAGTGTAAAAATTCAAAGTGCTAGCTATATCTATCTAAATGAGCAACAACAACTTGAAAAAAATATAAAATTTTGAAAACTTAGCCACGGCCAAGATGAACAGCCTCCGATCTTGTTAAGTGGCAAACGAAATCTGGGAATTACACCACTGCATGATGGGATAGGTATTCAGCCATGAGCCAAGTGAAAGACTTTGAGCTATAGTATGTGGCCGAGTTGGAGACGAGTATCGGTTCTAAACCCAACCAGTAAGAATGAAGGCGAGATAGGACAACATAACATGAAATATTTAGCAGCATGGTTTAAAAAGGATTCTGTTATGGCAGCTAAGGATACCTGGGAAGAGACTAAACACAAGACAATACAAAAAACTGAGAAACTGGAAGCTATTAAAAAAACACAAGTTGAAAAACATGAGTCAAAGCACACTTCCAGTGGGTTTTATTGTAGCTCCACAAACTAAGTGCTTTCACCATCCACTAATGGCATCATGGGATTTACTAGCCTTTCATTGCTGTGTGAGAGAGAAAGTGTGTGTGTGTGTGTGTGTGTGTGTGTGTGTGTGTGTGTGTGTGTGTGTGTGTGTGTGTGTGTGTGTGTCTATGTAAAACATACCTCTCAACTGTCCGGATTTTCACACAATGTCCATATTTAGCCTCATATTTTGGTTTGTTTATCATAAATTTGTGTTTTTTGCCAAATCACTGAGGATTGAAGTCACTAAATAATGACTAGTATACAAGTTTCAGACTTCATATCCTTCAGGAAAATGCATGATATCACAAATCCTGTTATTCTAGCAACTTTGTAAGTTAAAAAGAACAATATTTAAAATCTGTCCGTATTTTTGGGCCATTATGCCTCATTATTTTAGGCTTTGCCCAAGTTTCTTGCACTAACAAGTTGAATGGTATGGTGTGCAATCCCCTTGTTAAGGGGGCAGGTTAGTCAATTAACTTGATCAAGCTCAAACCCTGAACCTTGGTTACAGGAGATAAGAGCCTGAATCTTCTACACCATCAGAATGCTGAAGGAATTGTGAGTTTGAATTTCAGTACCTTTTCAGGGAATTATGAATTTCAGTGCATTTTCATGAAATTGTGAGTTTAAAGGGAAGAGAAGTTTACTGTTACTTATGCTAAGTCCGTTTTCAATATGCAGTTAACTGTTTTGTTTAGCAAATGGCAGTCATTGTTTGTACTGTAGAATTTGAAAGTAGTGTTAGAAGCATAACTGCCTTTGGTTTAGAAGGCTCTGGGTTCTACTCCTACACCAAATGGATGCTGCAGTGCCCTTTCAATCGCTGACATTGTGGTGCATTTTAAGGGGTTGGGGTGGGGGTGCCGCACTGAAGTGTGTCCTCCTTTGTATGAGATGCCTAGTAACTTTAAATTTGTTGCGGGTCTGTCATACAATCCCTATTGCAATACTACCAGCTTACCAACATTTTTTAATGTAACATAAACAGTTAATTCTTCAAGGGCAGGTGGCACTGAATTTGTAGACGAAACACTAAAATATAAAGTTGTTTGCCAGTAGCAACCTCTTCATAAGTTACAGATAATTTTAATGTGGAATTATTCAGATGACTTTTACTTCTGCAGAGATTGTGCACATTGACTGATATTGGTGAACTGTAGTGACAGAAGTTTGAGCAGCATTTTATGGTTGAAATTTTCTGAAATGGGTAGTTTTGTCAAACTCGTTCATACATTTTGTTTCATTGCTTACTGGAAGAATGCTCAAAACAACAAATTTAAAACACATTCTAACAACTGGTGTTGTATTATACAAGGAATATAATTTAATACAATCAGGAAGGTAAATCAAAGAACATATACATGTATGCATGACCCTAAAAATGTTTGCAAGGACCCTATGGTCTGGAACTAGCCCGAAGGTAAACAATCCTCCACTGGCCAGAAGCATTTTCTTTGAATGTGGGTTTCATTGCTGTTTCAATGAATGTGAGTTTCAAGGGCAGAGAAGTTTACTGTTCATGCTAAGTTTCTCTTTTATTTTGAGACTGTATTGTTTGTTTAGCAAATGGTTGTCAGTGCTTATGCTATAAAATTTTAATTTAAAACTTTTATTTCAGTGTGAAGGCTGCCAGCTCGTCTAGATAGAATTTTGTAAATAATCCTATATCATTTGTAAATATTAATGTGATTTGTATGCTTGTCTTGCACATGTAGGAAAACTGTGTTATGTGCTGAGCTTCAAGATTGTAACCACAGTGCACCCTGTTGGAAAACCCCAGAAATGTGTATAAACTCTATGCCTATGTAATGTATATTTCATAGTAGAAATTGGGATATACAGAGTTAACTTGCAAAACTCTAAGAAAATAAGTTGGTAAGTACAAAGTTTTACAATGTGTTATAAAATCAGTTTATCTCAAGCTAAATGACAGAATATCTAGGCTATGAGTTTCTTTTTATTTTCTTAAGACAGAGATAATTACTAGGTTTCACATGTAAATTGTTTTGTATTGCTCTGTGACTTCCTAGCAGCTGTACATCTGAGAGATAAGTATTTTTGTCAGAGACATGTTAAATTCTGTTGGTATCTGTTTAGCCTGGGAACGAGATGCAAGTGTCAAATAGTGATATCATCTAACTAACCCAGCAGTGATGTGTATTATTAATTTAAGAACTATTTCAGAGAGAAAGAGTGTATTTTGTATTTGTCTCTGAATCTGAACACATCCATTCAGCACGTGTATCTGTCTGGTTCTGTAAGTAAGACATTTAGGGCATAGTATCTCTTAGAGAAAGATAGCAATACAGCAAGATTAGTGTAGATGTTTTTTATATTTATGTGAGACTGCCCTACTATGTTATTTTAAAGTATTTCCTGTGGTTTCTGAACCCTGTTGTCACTGTGTTGAGTTAATAAGTACTGTCTTGTGCTTTTAATATTTATTATTAAATATATTTAAATCTTTTAACTGTGGCTGGTTTTGTGTAGAGATATATAAGCTCTTAGCATACTTGCATGTATTTGATGTTACTGTACAGGCCACTCTAGAATAGCCTTAGAAACTCTGGTCACAAATTCTATTTGGATAACGGTAACATTACACAGTAGAATTGGACACCCTTTGGTAAGGGCCTTTATAGTAGCTGATAGTAGTGGTTGGTGGCAGTCCATACTACCTTATAGTCTGGGCAGAAGGGGGCATAGCTAATGAACCTGTGCCAGTCTTCTACGGGAATGTCTATGTGTTTGTATATAAATCAAATTTCAAAGTGTGTGTATGTCAGCTACTTGAGGAGGGACACAAAGCACTGGTTGGACAGAGAGGGTGCTGGAGGTTTTGGCTTGACCACTCGGCTGAGATCTGAACCCAATAGCTGTGCTAGTGGGGAGTTTTATTGGGGATCTGGAGAGAAAGAGAGAAACCAGCCCCAGACTGACTGTGATCTCTGTGTGCTCTTAAGGGAAAATGTATTTTAATGTGTGTGTACTATTCATCCTCCAAATGTGCACGTCCCTCACTGGTGTTAGTGGTGAGGATTGAGGCTCCTTGATACTGGGCCAGTGCACGGGCATCACATATTAATTGTTTGGCAGTGGTGGGATATCCACATCAAATATTAATTGATTGTGGTGAGTCAGCCACATCACATATTAATTGGCTTGTAGTGGTGTGGATATTGAATTCCTGTAGCTTGTGTACAGTGATCACTGAAGGTATTTTTGTACTCTAAATCAGCCATACAGTGAACATTAAGAGTTAAGATCACAATTGTTTTATTTCTTTTGTTAGCTTAGTTAGTCAGGGAGAGCAGGCAAGCATGTCAGCAGAGGAGTATGGCAAGCTGACAAGGAGCCAGTTGGCTGAGATGTGCCAGGCTAAAGGACTGCTGAATGCCAACCTGACTAAGACAGACATGATTGCAGCTTTGATCACAGCAGTAACCGAGAATAGTAACCAGGAGGATGATCAGACTGGCCATCAAGATGTACAACACTCAGAGAATGGACACCTCAACCTTTCTACAAAGGATTTAAAAATCTGTCTGGAGCTAAACTGACTTGAGTTGGGAGGCCATGCATTTGGAAACAGAAGCAGGAGAGAGACTGAGGCATCTAGAGACCGAGGAAAACAAGAAACTGTGACGTCTACAAGCTGAGGAGAATGAAAAACTGCTATGCCTGGAAGCTGAGGAGAAGGAGAGGCACAGGCAACATGAAAAGGAGATGCTGACTCTTCGCCAGAGTCATGGAGGTAACAGAGAAGGAAGTAACTGAGTAACAACAAAGGTCAGTAAATTTCTCCCACAGTTTACAGAGGGGGATAATTCTGATAGTTTAATTCATATGTTTGAGAGATTATGTAAACAGTATAATGTTGACCAAGGGGTTTGGTATGGTTCCTGACCCCGTTACTCCATGGTAAAGTTATAAATGTTCTATCCAAACTATCCAATGTTGACTTTTTAAATTATAACATTGCAAAGAACTGTTTTCTAGAATTTTTTAAGGTAACACCTGAAGCTTATAGGAAAATGTTTCATGAGCATAGATGCAAGGCAGATGAAAGTGTGTGTGAATATGTTGTTGAACTAAGCACTTATTTTCATAGGTGGGTGAGAGGATGTCAGGTCACCACTTCTGCAGGACTGGCAGACGTTTTGGTGATGGAACAAGCCCTTAGCACTTTGGCTGAGGACATGAGGATCTGGTTAGCTGATAGACAATGTCTTACTGTAGATGAGTTAGGAAAGAAGGGAGACCTATACCTAGCAAGAGGGTCTAAAGGAGCCCATGGTGGGCAGCCCAGACTGCCCCAACATCATCTGCCAGTAGCAGGGGAAGCCACTAGGCCAGATACACATCCAGGAACTAGGGTTAAATGTTTTGAATGCAACCAGTGGGGCCATGTTGCATATAGATGTCCACTGAGGCAAGGAGGGGAACAAAAGGTGAGAGAGACAGTAAGTGGAATGACAAAATGTCGATACTAGGTTGTCTTGAGTCAACAGGGGTACCAAACCACCATCCTGCAGATGTCCTGACAGGGAAGGATGCTGATAAGGCAGTACCATGTCTTTATGCAGTTACACACAGTCAGGCTTGGAGACAAGTATGTGGGTCTTGGTAGTCTGTGGGGAGACCCAGACAGACCGCATACATGCAGCCAGAACTGATGAGGTGGTTAATGCTTGTGGGTACTGATGTTCCCTTGGACAGAGTGACTGTAAGGGCAGAGGTGAGTAGCAGTACCCAGGCTGACAGTGAGGCACCGATGTCAGAGGATGCCAGAATTCCTCTGAAAGAGGAGCTGGGAAGGGTTACAAAGATAGAGTTGAGACAGGCTCAGCTCTCAGACCCTACATTACAAGGCCTGAGGCAGGTAGCTAGTGAGGCACCTGATTCTCAAGGGAAGGGGGAACCTGCATAATGGGACAAAGGGTTACTGTATAGAGAGTGGATCCCTGAGGGAGGGCTAGAGGGTGAGAGAATACAGCAGTTGGTAGTGCCCAAAGCCTACTGTCTGGCACTTCTAGCCATAGCCCATGATATTCCCTTTGTAGGTCATATGGGCATAAAACGTACAAGGAGACATATTATGCAGAACTTCTATTTGCCTGGAATTTCCAGAGATGTAACAGGATACTGCAGGACCTGTGAGCAGTGCCATAAGGTAAGCAAGGCAGGAGACAAGGTGAGAGCTCCTTTTATGCATTTGGCTGTGACTGAGGAGCCATTTCAGAGGGTAGCTATGGATATTGTGGGACCTCTGAGTACCCCAAGTTCCACAGGGAAAAAGTATATCCTAGTGGTAGTCGATTATGCTACAGGATACACTGAGGCAGTGGCTCTGTCCTCCACTGAGGCAGAAAAGGTGGCAAATGCTTTGTTAGAGATTTTCAGCAGGGTAAGCTTCCCAAAAGAAATACTGACTGACAGAGGTGCCAATTTCACATCAGACTTGATGGCTTGTCTGTGGAAGTAGTGTAGGGTGAAGCACCTAAAGACCACCCCCTACCACCCAAGACTAATGGTCTTGTTGAGAGGTTAAACCCTACACTCAAGACCATGCTATGGGCATTTGCAGACCAGCTTAAGAGGGACTGGGACAAATACTTGCTCCATCTGTTGTTTGCTTACATAGAGGTTCCCCAGGAATCCACAGGTTTTTCACCCTTTGAGTTGTTGTATGGGCATAGGGTGAGGAGGCCTCTAGATTTAATTTGTGATGAGTGGGAAGGTGAGTGTGAATCTCACCAGGAGTCCATTCTGGCATATGTCCTAAACCTCAGGAAAAGGCTCAGGGAACTCATGGGCTTGGCCCAGGAGAAACTGACAGAAGCCCAACAGCAGAAAAAAGCTCTGGTATGACAAGAATGCTCGAGCTAGAGAGTATGCTTTAGGGCAGCAGGTAATGGTTCTCATTCCTGTCAAACACAATAAGCTGCAGGCAGCTTGGGAGGGACCCTACAAGGTGGTAATGAAGGTCAGTGATGTTAACTACAAGGTAGAATGCTAGCCGGGATGCAGGGGCACAAATTATGCCATGTTAACATGATGAAACCTTACCATGATAGGGAAGCCCTTGTGCTGAGTATTTGCAGTAGATTGCAGGAGGAGTCTGAGGGAGATCTGGTGACTGATCTCCTCAGTGATGCTCAGACTGACACCTCAGTGGAAGGGGTAGCAATGTCCCAGCAACTATCTCTTACCTAGGTTTGAGAAATCCGAGCAGTATTACAGGAGTTTGGGGACATGTTTACTGGGAAACCAGGATGCACCCACCTGGTGCAGCACCAGGTGGATACAGGACCACAAAGGCCTATTAGGCAGGCCCCTTATGGGGTGCCTGAGAGAGTCACACAGACTCTGAGGGAGGCGATACATGAAATTTTGGAACTATAAGTAATTCAGGAGTCCAGCAGCCCCTAGGCCTCCCCATTGGTGCTGGTGCCAAAGAAGGATGGCAGCCCCAGGTTCTGTGTGGACTACTGGAAATTAAATATTCACACAGAGTCAGATGCTTACCCTATGCCTAGGACAGATGAAGCCCTAGAGCAGCTGGATGGGGCTAAATATCTTACCACCATTGATCTTACCAAGTGTTACTGGCAGGCACCCTTGACTCCAGTGTTAGAGAAAGTTCAGCCTTTGTGACTTCTTTTGGCTTGTATGAGTTCAAAAAGATGCCCTTTGGGATGAAAAATGCCCCAACGACTTTCTAGAGGCTGGTAGATCATATCCACACAGGAGCAAGAGATTTTGCCCTTGCTTACCTAGATATTGCCATCTACAGCCACTCCTGACAAGAGCACCTTCAGCATGTCAGGGAGGTGCACAGGAGACTACGAAGGGCAGGGTTGACCATTAAGCCCAGCAGATGTCAGGTGGGTATGGCAGAGGTCTCCTACCTGGGACCCAGAATGGGGAGTGGTAAGATCAGGCCAGAACTGGCCAAAGTGGAAGCCAGTCATGCATGACCTGCACCTGTTACCAAAAAAAAAGGTGAGTGCATTCTTAGGGACAGCAGTGTACTACAGAAAGTTTGTCCCCAGTTATAGTACCACAGCTGCTCCCCTCACAGATATGACAAGGAAAAACAGGCCAGATAAGGTAGTGTGGACCCTAGCATGTGAGCAGGCATTCCAGAAGCATAAAGAACATTTGGGGAGACCCCCTGTGATAGCCAGTCCAGATTACAGTAAAAAATGCTTCGAACCATGGGGTGGGGGCTGTACTTAGTCAGATTTCTACAGAGGGAGAAGAGCACTTCAGTGGTTTATCTCAGTTGTAGACTCCAAACCAGGGGGGGATTCTATGTAGCTGTAGAAAAGAAATGTCTAGCCATAGTGTGGGCACTGCAGAAACTTCAGCCTTATCTGTTTGGAGGGAAATTCACTGTAGTTGCAGATCACAATCCCCTAACATGGTTGCATCAAGCCAGCCAGCAAAATGCCAAGTTGCTTAGGTGGAGCCTAGGGTTGCAAGCATATATGTCAGTGCAACACCGCAGTGTTATTAGCAATGCCAATGCAGATGGGCTCTCAGGTATTCCCAGGTAGACTCAACCCTCTTAAGCAACGTTTCTCAAGGGTCACTTGAAAAGCTAGTTTGCGTTCTCGGTGGGGGGGGGGGGTTGAGAAGACTGCCAGCTCAGCTAGATAGAATTTTGCAAATTATCCTATGTCATTTGTAAATATTAATGTGATTGGTATGCTTCACTTGCACATGTAAGAAAACTGAATTATGTGCTGAGCTTCAAGGTTGTAATCTCAATGCACCCTGCTGGAAAACAGCAGAAATGTGTATAAACTCTATGCCTATGTAATGTATGTTTCATAGTAGAAACTTTGATATACAGAGTTAACTTACAAAACTCTAAGAAAATAAGTTGATAAGTAAAGAGTTTTATGATGTGTTATAATTTATCTCAAGCTGAGAGACAGAATGTCTAGGCTAGGAGTTTCTTTCTACTGTCTTAAGACAGAGATAATTACTAGGTTTCACATGTAAAGTGTTTTTGTATTGCTCTGTGACTTCCTAGCAGCTGTAGATCTGATAGATAAGTATTTTTGACAAAGACATGTTAAATTCTGTTGGTATCTGTTTAGCTTGGGAACTAGATGTAAGTGTCAAATAGTGATGTCATCTAACTAACCCAGCAGTAATGTGTATTATTAATTTAAGAACTATCTCAGAGAATAAGAGTGCATTTTGTATTTGTCTCTGGATCTGAACACATCCATTCAGCACTTGTATCTGCTTGGCTCTGTAAGTAAGACATTTAGGGCATAGTATCTCTTACAGATAGATAGCAATATAGCAAGATTAGTGTAGCTGTTTTCTATATTTATGTCAGACTGTTCTACTATGTTATTTTAAAGTATTTCCTGTGATTTCTGCACTCTATTGTCACTGTGTTGAGTTAAGTATTGTCTTGTGCTTTTATTATTTACTATTAAGTATATTTAAACCTTTTTAACTGTGGCTGGTTTTGTGTAGCGATATATAAGCTCTGAGAGTACTTGCATGTATTTGGTGATACTGTACAGGCCACTCTAGAATTGCCTTAAAAGCTCTGGTCATACTTATCATTTGGATAACAGTAACATTACACAGTAGAATTGGACACCCTTTGGTAAGGGCCTTTATAGTAGCTGACAGTAGTGGTTGGTGGCAGTCGGTACTACCTTATAGTCTGGGCAGAAGGGGGCATAGCTAGTGAACCTGTGCCAGCCTTCCTCAGGAGTGTCTGTGTGTTTGTATATAAATCAAATCTCAAAGTGTGTGTGTGTGTGTGTGTGTGTGTGTGTGTGTGTGTGTGTGTGTGTGTGTGTGTGTGTGTGTGTGTGTGTCAGCTACTTGAGCAGGGACACTAAGCACTGGTTGAACAAAGAGGGTGATGGAGGTTTTGGCTTGACCACTCGGCTGAGATCTGAACCCAACAGCTGTGCCAGTGGGGAGTCTTATTGGTGATCTGGAGAGAAAGGGAGAAACCAGCTCCAGACTGACTGTGATCACTGTGTGCTCTTAAGGGAAATTGTACTTTACTGTGCATGTACTGTTCATCCTCTCAGTGTGCACGTACCTCACTGATGTTAATGGTGATGATTGAGGCTCCTTGATTACTGGTCCAGTGCATGCACATCACATTCAGAATCTGTAATCATTGTAGAAGTAAATAAGAAAACAGTATGCGCAGTGATATGTTTGAACAGTGTTTATGGTAAATGGTGAGAAATATCTAAGTAATGGAACACTGAAATGGCTGGGGAGAGAGATGCTGCAGGGGAGGTGGAGGGCTGCTGTGGGAGGGGTTGCTCTTGAGGGGGGTGATCTATTACCCTGCTTAGGTCCCCATTTGGCCATGATCCAACTCTGATGCTAAAGGCAATTTTTGCTGAACCTTATGAAGGCATCATACTCATTGTTAGCTACTTGCAAATGAATGGAAAGTTGCAAATGGACCATTATGGCAAATTAAAATATGCTAACATCAAATTAAGTTTTCATGTGCTTTGACTCATTCGTCCTTATTATATGGGCATTTGGTGACTTGATTAGCATGTAATTGCCATATAATTCAACTTATGAAACTGGCACCATTTTATCACACCACTTCCTGGATGGTATGGAAAGACTCGTAAGATTTGCTCCATGATTAGCAATGTCAGCTGAACCTAATTATGCCCAATCTGCCAAAAATGTCACTAGAGTAGTCCACAGTTAAATAAATGTAGAAAAGGATTCATGCTAGTAATGGATAACCATGCTTTAGCGTACATTTTAATCCAAAAATGGTCTATCACTGCTGAAACCACACACTTGCAACATTAAGCACTTTTTCTATGAGTAGTTCATGTAACTACAATTACAGTGTCAGCAGTCTTGTTCTTTATGCATAACGTAAGCCTATATCTGGACTTTCTGAAGCTTGATATGTGGACAAAAGTACAGAACAAGCAATTTAAACATGTGAATGAGCGAAAAACAGTGAGCATATTGCCTACAAATGGCAGTCAGGCCTATGTTTACTGGGGATAGTGCTTCTTATCTACACAGCAGATGCAATACATGGATTGTGGATACTGCATGCAAATTAAATCTGAAATACCAATTTTTGGAAGGCCTAAAACCCAGGATAGTGTGAGGGAGCAACATATGATCAAATATCACACCTCAAAAAGCGGGATAACCAGTACTGCACCCTTAAGCAGAGGGACAAGAAAAGGCATACTTTAAGATGGATGTCTGACCAATATCATATTTAAAGAGGGATAGCTGAGCAATTCCATACCTCAAGAGGGATGATGACTAATGCCATACTCAGAAGAGAATGGATGGACAAATTCTTACCCTAAATGGGAAGATTTGAAGGTTGAGGCAAGCAAAGTCTTTGCTGCAGGTCTCCAAAATGGAGCTTAATTTACATAACTTACCTACTCAGGCCACTATTCTCTGTCCACTGCACACTGAGATATGCTGTCCTGAGATACCTGAAGAGTTCCCACCAGAACCTGAAACCAAGACAGAAAGTACGTTCATGAGATATTTAAAAAAAGATACCAAATATTATAATATTGCATTTATCCATGTTTCCACATATTCCACAGAGGAGTGTTAATCACATATGAATATCTTACAGTATTACCTTATTTGCTACTCCAGCTAAATATCAATGGTGGGAAAACATATAAAGTATGCATACCTGTGTGTGTGTGTTTCTGTATGCACATGAATCTATGAACACACCTGTGTAATAAGCTAGTAAAGGGCAGTATCAGTCTTTGACATGATTCCATGTCTTATCTGTAGTGTAACTCATAATTATCTGTTAGTAACAACACAATCATTTTCAGTAATGCATTGTCTTAAGATCTCGGCACTATTTCTGGCTCCATAGCATGTAGATTTTTCATACTACTATCTTAACAGCATTAATCTGTATGATACGACTGTAGCAAGACGGTAGACATACTGTAAATGTAATATGTATACAGAATTGCAGAATAAATTTCTGGTGCCACTTTTCAAACCAACTGCTTTTTTATTCATTTGTTTTTTGCTTGCATAGATTTAAAAGACTTTGGAAGCATGTGTGGTCTGATTTCAGAATCTAAGAACTCTGACCCTATACTAAAGGAGCGACAGAAGAACCCATGGCATGTTGAAGTGAAGGTAGGAGGCTTTATTTTATATAACTGGAATATTTATTTTAACAGTGGGCATCCATTCATTTATCTGATTAGAATCAAACAAATAAAAAAGTTCCAGTTTTGAACTTTTGCATGCATTTGTCAGTTTGGATAGTATCACATGAGTGGCAATTAACTAATTTAGTTGACAAAAGTGAATTTAAGCTTTAAAAGCATTGCTAGTTTAGATCAGTATTGATTTTGTTTGTAGTTGGCATGCATAATTCATTTTCATGATGTAATTATACAATGACAGTGCTGAAAATCAAGAAATGAGTCTTCATAGACAACTTATCAAAGCTTATTTTGCCCCAAATAATGTATATTGCCAAAGATGCAAGGGAATGATATCCACATTAAAAACAGGTAATAGTAGAGCTAACCCAACTTTTCAGAAGCTTTAGAGCCACATCTCATGCATTACCACAGTTTTGTGTTTTTAGTTACAACCTGAAGATAAGTGCACTTGCAGTTATCACACTACAATTTAACAAAACTGCAAAACATTCATAAGATGGAAGCTTACACATGGAATGCCAAAATTTTGGCCTGTAGTGTTAAGAACTGTCAGAGTTGTTGTATGTTATGGAACACATTCAAACTATACCAAGAACAAATGAAATGTCTCAGCTAGGTCAAGAACAAATAACACCACAATGTAATATTCTGTGTCAACGAACACTCTCTGTATCAACTGCTGGCCCCTGTAAAGGCTGTCCCTCCTAGGAATTCCACAGTCCACTCAAACCAGTCACTAAAAAGGCTTCCAAGGCGTACTCTATGCAAAAAATGCAGGCAATACCACAAAATAAAAAACAAGTTTAATAAACATATAAAAAACAAAAATGATATATATTGGATCTAGCACTTTCATCTCCCATCCGGTGACTTCATTAGAATCAAAGTCATAACAATGTTCGTCATTTAAATAATAAGTCTTTCCTGATTGGATGTCTGATCACTATTTAACCCCTTTCTGTCTTACACTAATCTAGTAAATGTATAAAATTCATCATATAAATTAACCAATGAAAGTGCTAGATCCAATATATATCATTTTTTGTTTTTTATATGTTTATTAACTTTTTTTCTATTTCGAGGTATTACCTGCATTTTTTTGCATAGACTGCATCTTGGGAAGCCTTTTTAGTGACTGGTTCGAGTGGACTGTGGAATTCCTAGGAGGGACAGCCTTTACAGGGGCCAGCATTTGATTCAGAGAGGGTTCATTGTTGTTCTGTTCTATTTCGCACCTTGTTTATTAAATATTCTGTGTCATCTACTGTTATTATTGTCAGTGGCTCAACCATTTGCAGAGTCAGCTTTTGTACTGGAAGATCAGAAAACAGTAAGTTGTACCCCCACTACAGGTGACTGGATTCATTTTCCATTACAGAAACTGAAAGACAGTATTAGGGAGAGCAGCACTTCTGAGTGCAATCCTTCAGATAAGATGTGAAACTAAGTCCCATCTGCCTAAGTTGGTAACTCAGATGGATGTAATAGATCCCACAGCACTTAGCAAAAAGAGTAGAGGGGAATTTTCCTGGTGCCATGGCTAAAATTCTCCTGTTCAGTATAAATAACATCTTGGAACTCCCCTGAAAAGAGGACACTAGCCAGGTGAGCAAAAGGATAAATAAATAAATAGAAAAATTACACTATCAGTTATGACATCTCTGATCCCAAGTCTGTTCATCTTTCCTAACACACAATTCAGTGACAACAGTTATTCATTACAATGTATTGCGTGTATTACAGAATATACACACACAGATGAAAATTTAAGTGCCTTAGCTTTGCCAGGCTATTCGGGTTTTACAAGCAGCTGCACCATTATTAAAATAAATGGGCACCTACATATTTCTAAGTGCCTTAGACCTCCCATTGCACATAATGATAATCATATAATTAATTATTCATTACAACTACATTAGTGTGATATACATACTGTAGGACATGCACGAACACTGCTGCACAGCATGAGCACCTTTAGCTGAGATTTGAACCTAGGCCTTTTAAAATATATTTTGTAATTATACAACCAGCTACGGACCTGAAGACCAGTGCCAACCATGCTAATTTTTCCAAGGATACTACCCTATAGTTGCACAAATAATAATTTGTTGCAAACATACAGGAACATGACATCTAACCACAACTGAGCAAGATTTATTTTGTTTTATTTAAATGCGTGTGACAGTATGTACACCATAATGCTGTGGGTTTTTAAATGAGCAATTACTTGTGTAGTCAATAGTTAACTTGTGTGGTCATTGGGTAGTACATTAAGATTAAGGTGAGGCACAGCTAGTAGTACAATCATCCTGGCATCCTGTTTTTCCTGGGTATAGGGTATTTTATTCTTTCAAAGTTGTATTTGTGCCATAATATGTACAATACACTCCTGTGTGGCTGTAACTATTACAATACGTAACTGCTTCTTGAGCTAGTGGGTTGAGTAATGGAGCAGATCAAAAGTACATATGTACAGGTTTTCATTGGAACAGCGTGTAGTATTAATATCAATGCATCTTTAAAGATCCCAGGTTCAAAATGCAACCAAGACCCATTTTTTCACCTGAGTTTGCATTTCTTGTAAATTATTACATGTGTAGGTCTTTATATTTTGTTAACCAGGCTATCCCTACTGGCCAGACCCCATTTTCAGATGGAACCCAGGAAAAATGCTTCACAGTTATAAAAAAGTAGCATATTAACATTTGATTGGAACAGTCTCTGTGAACAAAACGTAATACATAGTCAGTACATAGTTATACCTGTCAGCTACAAACAATTAATTTGATAGGCAACATATTAAAACTGCACAAATGTAAAAGTGAGATAACGATTTTATCTTAGAGGAAATCCATTTCTGTCCAACCAGTGTGATGGTTATAGAAATTGTGTGGAAGCAAAGAAGTCCAATATAGATCTAGTAATCCTCATTTCCGAAGCACTGTTATATTTGCACATAGATTAGAAGTGACAATACTGAAGTCATGAGGACTTACTGTGTTTTTTATATCAGAGGTCCATTAGTTCCATACTTAAGGCCTTGGACCAAGTTGATCAGACTAGAAAAAGGCTGTGTCTGGACTTCCAGGATGGCTGCTCACTGATCAGCAGCTTAATTTCAGCTCTCCCAGTGTGAAAAAAGAAACAGAGATAAGGGCCATTAACTCTGCCAGTTTTAGTAAATTCAGCTACTGGCTAGTAAGTACACTGCATGGATGCCAGCAAGTAAGAAACTTAGAGAGCCTGAAAGAAGATCAACCAGGCAAGGTAAAGAGAAAACACTGACTGGGAAGAATCCTACATCTGTTAGGCAAAAAGCAGTTCAAGCTCCTGCATTGGTACGACGTGTGGCTTCCAGTAATCTAGAGGTAAAAATCAAATGTGCTCAGAGCTGATAAAAAATAAACAAAGCATTGAAGGACTATATTAATGCAAGCAAAAGTCTGGAAAATGAAAGAAGCGTTAAACATCTATTAAGATGATCTGATAAAATTGCAAAAATCAAAGGTTGAAATGAAGAAAAGGCTGGCTGAATATGAGACTGCTCAAGAAGAGTTGTTTCTGAAATGGTCAGTTAGAGGACATAGCATGCAGGGAAAACCTGAGACTTTCTGCTATACCAGAGAAACTGAAGGAATAAACTATATTAATTTTATGAAATAAAAATAAGCAACTGGACTGGTATTCCACAGTAGGATTTGTTAATTGAAAGGGCACATCGTTTGTATGCTCCAAACCTGGCCATGAGAAAGCAGCCATGACCTGTATTAGTAAACAGGCAATCATACCAGCAGAATGAGATGATCCTGACAAAACTGTGACAGAAAGGCAAAGTATTAAAACTTGGAAAATGGACATGAACAGGAAGAAGACCAGCAGCATTAAACTAATGAATAAATCTGAGATTATAAAACATAAATAATGTTTGTGAAATATGGTTTTAGAAGAAAAAGTAGAAAATTGGCTTCTGTTGACTTTAACTTGTGAGGGCCTGAAAAATATATATCCCACTTTGTGCCATTAATGTTTGGAAGGACACTAAGGGGAGAGGTAAAAAGTAAATTTTAGTAGAATATATTTTCTTCTTAACATTATTTATATAAAACATTTTGTGATATAAAATGCATGTTATATATAGTAAAGCATTTTCAGTTACTGTTGTATGTGATAAAGATACCAAATTAAACAAATGTATTTTTTTCTTCAATTTTAGTTTTAAGAAATGTAGGAATTACAAAGTAAAAAAAGACTAAGGCAATGTCTGTATTTCCTCATAGTTCAATAAGTGTGACCCAGTCATGGCAAGTGGTAATACAGTAGCAATACAGAGAAAGATGTTAAAAATTAAGATAGAGATACAGTGATACATAAGCAGTAAGACATGTACAAGAGACCGTATAATTATTTTTGCCAAGCTACTATGCAAGCAGTCTTTGTTCTCAGAAAGAATGACTTGGGTGAATGTTTAAACTCCAACTAGTCTTCCACTGTTCTAAGGTAAAAATCAAGAACAACCACTCGCTATCCCTTCAGTCACTTGGGTGTGCCCTGGAGATGGGGTTGTGTCCAGTCTATATCCTCTCAATGGTTAAGATCCATCTGGAGTTCTGGGAACAGTGAAGATCTGGTGAACCCTGCCTGTATCTAGGAAAAGTTAAAAGCTTGCCCAAGGATTTAAACAGATGTAAGAAAAAATTAGCCACCATATTGACTTTAAACTGTGGCAATTAAACTAACAGCATTCTAGTGCCTCAGGTACCAGGAATCGATCTGCACCAGTATTTCTATTGTGATTCAAATGAAAAAGCAATTATAACATTTAAAACTGTGTAACTCCAGGTCAGAGTTTTGTTAGTCTGCACTGCCTATGGTACGGTGGTGAACACTCTGTTCATCCCCCTTCCTTGGTGTTCCTCCTGGTGTTCAGCAACCTATAGGAATAGAATTCGCCAAATTCTGTAGTTATAACAAATCCTATACAGCAGTGGTAAAAGAAAAACTCAGGAGCCGTTCTTCGTAGTCTTAAAGATTTTATTGTAGAAACATTCGGGTATTGCTCATTGTGGACTAAAGTTAAACAAGCAAATTGAGTTCATTTATTGCCATGTTAGTGAGAGTGTCCATGGCCGCCAGGCAAACAGTGTGTGTGGGTATGTTTGGGGCCAGACCCTTTATTGGGTAATATGTGACGTATTGGTGGCCTGCCCTGGAATCCCTATAGGGGGTTGCTCCTCATTCGTAGGAATGAGGAAACGTACACAGTTAAAATTAGTTATGCAAGTCAGTTAAAAAGATGGAGCAAGAACAAAATGAAAGTTAGTTTAAACTAATGTGCAAAGTACTTTTGACAAGCTTCATTAGGAATGCTTTTATAAATTGTAGGCTAATTAGCTAAAAAATATATCAAAATATATATATTGGGCTTGTGCTTGTGAATATGGATGAAAGAGTGGATGACCAACAATGGTAGGTACTTAGCTCCACGCTTGGTGAGAAGGTGGGAAGTGGTAGTAAAATTCCCCAGTGTAAAACGTACATTGAGGGTACTGGAAGTCAACAGGTGGCAAGTGGATTTTTGGATGGACTTGGGTGGGTCAGTGGTAAAGCCCCCATCTAGGGATTCGGAAGTGAAGAAGCTGAAAGGGTTATGTGTAGAAATGGTAGTAAAATGAGTGTGTGAAGGAGAGAGAGTTAATATTAGAGCCACAAAAGTATGGTCTGGTGCATTATCAGGAATTGCGTGTGGGCTAAGTTTAAGTATGGGAGAGGGACTCAAGCAATCTTAAAAAAGTAAGTATACTCTGATATCAGTCCTTCATAAGGAAGGCAATTTCTAGCCTGCAGTTCAAATATATTCTTGGCCTCTTCCCATTTGGTTACCTTTCCCTGTCTGATTATTTGCTCCCAGTACTATGGTTCCTTTGTCAGTTTTCTCCAGTAAATTCTAACCTTCTCTTACCTATTCTCTGAACCCCTAATTGCAGTCATCCCTATCAGCAGAATCTCTTTTTTCCATTCCCATGTTAGCTTAGTTCTTAGAATACTTTGTGCTGCTTTATGAATATAATATTCTGTATGGTTATTGTTATTTTCTTTAAGGATCTGCATCCAAAATTCCAGTCTCTCCATATTTCTCGAACTCCCCCATGTTTTATCATCATCCCTTTCCACTTTGAATTATAGCTTTCTGCTTAGCTATGTACAGGGGCCTTAACTGTGTAGCTCTGAAATACCCCTTCAAACCAAGTAATCACAAACCACCTTTTTCTATTGGAAGTATCATCTTATACCATTTTACTCTTCTCCTCCCAGGTAAAATCCTTCAATTCTTTATTAATTGCTGTCCTATGGTTGATAAAAATAAGTCTGAACTGAATCCATCAGCAAAGACTTCAAGGTAAAAATCTTGGGCATTCTGAAGCCATGAAGCAGAAACACTGATATGTCCTGAAGGAGCTATATGCAGATACTCATGTAAATTGTTTTTTGTTAGTCTACTGTTGTAGTGTACCATTATGTAAATCATTATTATCATTGTTATTTCTTTTACAATCTATTAGCTTAATGGAGCTTATCTCCCCGGGCCTCTACTGGAAATGGACATGTATCCAGTTGGACTAGCCCAGTCAACAAATGTAAAATAAAATGAAAATAAATAAAATAAATAACCCATGGACTATCACAATTGGAATTCTAAGGTATAACACAATTAAGACTTAAGCTTGGCTTGATCTTTATTGTAGTTTTTACTAAATCATTTGTATGTGAGACCTTTTTCTCCTTTGGTTTGGATATTAGTAACAAGGATCAGAGAGTTATTACCCAAATCTCCCTCACATATGGAACAAGCTCTCTTTACACATGAAGAATATCAGTCTCTACTTGCCTTAAAGGAGGAAGTAGACAAATATGTGAGCATGCATCTATTCCAACATGGGGCAACTGTAGCAGGACTTCTGGAGGGCCACTAGGGAGTAAGCATATGACCTTTAGCTTGAAGATGTAAGCAACATAATGCTCAGTAGTGAAAAAAAGTATATATGTACCAATACTTGGACCATGCAATAAAATGTAAACTAAGACTGAATACAGTTGTAGCACAGGTAAAAGAAAAAGTGTAAATAGTTAAGTACGGAGGTTGGATACCAATCATATAACTATGGGCAATAAAAATAACAATTAAAGTAATGGGAATGAGAATAAATATTCAGTGGCTTAACACACTCAAAGTAAAACAATAAACCAATACAGCCACTGAATAAAACAGTCGGAAACAACATAAATCAAAAATAATATAAGATCAAATGTTTAATATGATAAAACACAGCAAGAATAAATACAGGTGAGCACTTTCTCATACAGCTTTTTCAAACCATAAAAAATCATTAATTCAAAGAGCCTATATAATCAGCAGCTCTATCAATTCTAGCCAATCATACATTAGTAAGGTTTCTTCAATTAATTATGCAAGCTTATATCCTTTCCTTAAAGGTCTTTTAAACAATTCCTATACGTGTTAAAATTAAAATATCATGTATCTGAATATGTATATTATCAACAAATATATTCACAAAATCTCACAATAATAAACCAGTATACACCTCCTCATCATATATGGAATGACTATATGATTAATTCCTAATACCACGGGTCTTAAAGAGGCTTTTTCATTTAAGCCACTATCCTAATCCACCTATAGCCTAATTATCCATATAATTTCTCTGTTTTTATAGTGTTCTGAATATTACCATGTAGTGGACTAGGAACTGCTTGATCAATGACCATGAATTTAAACGTATGAGTTGCAGTGCAAATTAAAACATGTTTAGAAAGTGCATTGTTCACAGAACTGATCCGTATGTTATAGAGATGTTTCCTAATGCAGTCCTTTAACATACGGTTGTTTTTTCGAACATAAAATGAATGACATTGCTTGCAACTCATCAGATAAACTATGTGTTCACTGTTACAATCTGCATCAACATGAAATACATATTTGTGGCCAGTATCTGGATGTAAAAATCCAGTTCTAGCTATGTACTGACAATAATTACATTTACAGCAAACCCTACTGGACCTAGTTGTACTTTTGTTTGAATGAGCTTGGTCCTTGGGGTAACATAGAAGCCTTTTTAAAGATTTCTTATTTTTCTGAGTAATTGATGGTCAGTCACCAACTATATCCTTGATCAGTGGATCAACAGTGAGAGCCCCCCCCCACAATGTTTTTTAATGATTTGAATAGTGTCCCTAACGTCATTGGTGTAAAAAAGGGGAACACTCAACTTCCTTGGATTTGCAATATAAACATAACTGCTCAAATTGCTATCATAACCTTTGGAAAAATAAGGTGGCCATTTAACATGTCTCAAAATAGGAATCTGAGACAAAGTATTAGTAATTTCATCCTTACTGTATCCTCTGTTGACAAGCCTGCCACTGAGTTTATGTAGCTCAGTGCGAAAACCCTTATCACAGGCATTCAACCTGGATGCCTGTAAACCCTGTCCCTTCATAATATTCCTAAAGACATAAGGTGGATGCATGCTCTGCCTGTGCAGGAGAGTATTTTTATAACAGGGTTTCCTGAAAATCGATGTAATTATACCACCATCACTCATTTTTTTAACAGATGCATCCAGATAATTAATCTCTTTGTCTCAGATTCCTATGTTAAGACATGATAAAGGGGCACTTTATTTTTCTGAAGGTTATTGTGACACCCCACCACTGGACCAGTAATCAAGGAGCCTCAATCCTCACCACTGGCAACAGGGGGGATGTACATTGGGAGGTTAACAAGGTACACACACAGTATTTCTTGATGCAGAGAGCTTTTTTTACATATCTGTATATCTATATTTATATACGTCTATATCTATTTATCTCTCTCTCTCTCTATATATATATATATATATATATATATATATATATAAAACTACTGAAAACGAGTGCACGAACCAGTGGAAGGGTGCATGGACCAAAATAATGCAGCAAACATGAAAATGGACCAGCACTCCAAAAAGTTCAAGACATTTATTGTCCAAATGGCATAAACATTATCCAATGTAAGACACAAATCCAACTATAATCAGAAATGACCAATTATAAGTGGTAACCATCGGCTAACACAGGAAAAAAACAGACTGGTTGCACCCCTTGGCATCTTCAGTGCATACAGGAAGTGATCTAAAAGGAAAATATTTTAAGGTCAAGCAACTTAATTCACTAAACATTTAAAGTGCACACCACAAATGTGTAACACATATGCAGATTGCCATGATGCTTCTCAACAGAATAGAGGTGATCTATTGAGAGTGGAAAAATGTACGACTGTTAGACATATTTCTGATAGCACACCTAGATTTGTTACTACCTATGTTACTAATACTTTTAAAATAAAAGAGAGTATTAATAAATGTTAGGGCATTTTAAAATCTGTTCGGTGAATATTGTTATGTTGGTTATAGGACAGGTAGAAATATTAGGGAATTTTTATCTGGATTCAAAAGAAGTAAGCCAAGGTTCATTCAACATGGTAAAAATTATCCCAAATGATGTACTTTTTGTGCTAATTGGACTTATTGTAAGGCAAGTTCTAGAACTAAATCCTTCACTTCGATCAATATCAATAAAGTATTTGATATTAGATTACTTATCACCTGCAATACTGAATGGGTGATTTATACGGCAGTTTGTCAATGTGGTGCCTTCTATGTTGGACAGACTTCTTGTCCGTTCAAACATAGAATAGCACTACATATTAGTGACATTAATTGTAAACACATCAGAAGTCCCCTGTTTAAACATATGTTGGAACATACAGGGGCACATTTTACTTTTGTGGGTATTGATTGTGTGAAAGGGGATATGCTATCAGTAAATAAAAAACATCAGATTTTGGATAAAAAAAGAACAAATGCGGATTATAAATTTAGGGGGTTTATATAAACCTGGTTTAAATGATAGTTATTAGATATATATTTTGTTTTTGGAGTTATTTTTATTCTTATTTTTTTCTTTTTCCATGTGTAGAAGTATGTGTTACACATTTGTGGTGTGCACTTTAAATGTTTAGTGCATTAAGTTGCTTGACCTTTAAATATTTTCCTGTTAGATCACTTCCTGTATGCCAAGGGACGCAACCGGTCTGTTTTTTTCCTGTGTTGGCCGATGGTTACCACTTATAATTGGCTGTTGCTGATTATAGTTGGATTTGTGTCTTACACTTAATGATGTTTATGCCATTTGGACAATAAATGTCTTGAACTTTTTAGAGTGCTGGTCCGTTTTCTCTCTCTGTATATATATATATATATATATATATATATATATATATATATATATATATATATATAGTTATATATAGTTATCTATTTATATGCATAGGGTGGCGGTTCTCCCCATGTAAGAGTATAAGTGACCCAGATATGTTGAATCAGTGGTGTAAAATGGCTGTATGTGTAAACAGTGGCATAAACAGTATTCATTATGGTGATATAAACAATGTATTGTAAACAGAGTGATGTTTATTTAAATGTAGTAATTGTTTTGCTTGTTTTAAGACCCAATGGATACCTGGCTGTATTACTAAGAGTAGAACAAACAAAATGCACCAGTCTTGCACTAACAAACTTATGTTTATTTGTAGAATAAAATAAAAATAAAAAACGTAAGCGCTTTCACGATAATTCCTATCGCTTCATCAGACCGTATAAATTTTGTTTGTTCTACAGTTCTGCTGATTCTGCACCTTTCCCTACCCTGAGCCATTTTGTTGGTTTCTGTATTAGTAAAAATAAGATTTCTTTAATGAGTTGTTGAATGTAATGTAACATGAGGGCTGAAAAGCCCAGCCAGAAAGCAACTGTGAAAAAAAGTGGGAGTCCAGAACAGTGGCACAGATCAACTACAGTTTAGAAATGACTTGGAGAAGAACTTGAAATTTCCTGCCAGGGGAATCCAGAAAGTAAGTAACCAACAGAAACTGCTTTCCAGCATTTTCAGACTCAGCCAAAGGTATTTGCTGTACATTTTATTAAACCACAAATCATTGTTTTGTTTGAAAGAACTTACCTTATTAGCACTTGTATGCACATAATAAGCTGTAGTATTTTTATAAAAACTGATGATCTCAGTTGCATCAAACTTATACACTGGTGTGATGAATAGGCCATTTTGGTATCAGTTATAAATGAAAAAGTCTTTTGACCGATTGCTACCAATTTCAGTGTAACTTCCCAAGAAAAAAGGACAGAGATTGAGAGCTAGAAAGACAGCGGTAGAAAGAGAGAGGGAGAAAAGAGAGATGCACTGTTGTGGTGTGCTGGAATTTGTTTGCATGCGTGTGTGGATCCATGTACCAAGATGACCACAGTAGGTGATGATTATCTCAAGAACAATGCCACTGTTAAAGCAGCTGACCTAGGAGGAGCAACTTGAGTTTTAGTTTATCATCTTCAAGTTGTATGACCATCAAGAGGGATGAGACTGAACTAACTTACCAGGATTCTATCATTCCTTTTAAATGTATAACCATTTACAACTTTCATGGACACAGAGGGCCCTGATCATCAGGACTAAGGTTTTATTTGTCAGAGCTGGTGTTACCTCATAGACATGAGTTCAAAAGTTTCACAGTTGGATGTATTATTTAAAAAAATGGTCATATAACTCCTGCCAGCAGAAGAATGAGTTCTGCTAAAGCAAGACTGTACAGATTGAATATAGAGTATCAAGACGAGACCAAAGAAGGTTAGTTTTCTGCTGACAAACATTTATGTGCAATGCTTCTTCCAGGACAAAACTGATACTGTATTTTAAAATGTAAATATAGCCTTGAACTCGCTGCCAAACTGGGACCTCTTTTAGTTGGGCAGCAAGGCTTGATAATAGCAGCTGAAAAATGATCAAACTTCTTCCTGATAGGCACTTTTCATTTGATGAGTATGTAAGACAAATAATTTGTCAAGGAAATGTTCTAATTAGTTAAATACACTAAAAGAAAGATATTTGATGATGTATGCGTTACATTAATTATAACTACTGCCTATGCAAAAAAATGCTAGGAATCTGCAAATATTCAGCTTATCTCCTCCCTAACCTCTTCTACTGCTCTCATATCCTTACTAACCTACAGTCCTGTTCTCTCTAGTAACCAAACTCGAAACTACATACAACAAAGTAGCCAGATTTGCAGCTAACCTCCCACCAAAATCACACCACTGTCTTGCTCTACAAATTCTCCGCTGGTTAGAGTTTCCTAACCAACTATTTACTCAACTCCTTATCATCCACACTATCCTAAACAAGCCCTCCTCCTGCCCTACCATATCCTCGCTCATCTCCCTCTACAACCCACCACGCTCCCTCAGAATCTCTGACCAATGTCTCTTACAAATCCATCCATCCATCCTCAACCCCTTTTCTCATTTTGCACATGGGGTCAGGGTATCACTGACAAAATCTCTACAGCTACCTTCCTGCTCTGTCATGGAATAAGCTTCCCATGGCCCTCAGAAACATTACCCATGCTCATGGACTCAAGAAAACTCTTAGAAACTACCTATGCAGCACCTGGAGATGTCAGTGCAATCATCCCACTTGAAATATTCCCTTCCCTCTATCCTCCTTTATTATTTTTCCCTCCCTCACTTCCTTCCTTCTGTTTCCTTCCCCACAATTATGCTATGTATCCTAACTTCCTCTGGTATACTACATCAATTTAATACTGCTCTCCACAACCCCTCAAACTCCTGCCACCTGTGACCTGACACCTATTCCCTTTCACTCTTCAAGCCTACTCTCTCTTTTCCCCTCACACTGTAACTAAACTAATTGGTATATCTCTCATACTAGACCACCAGTAACAATTATTTTGTGTTTCTGCTACGGTGTTCTCCCTATCTCCTTAATACTTTCTACTTACTGTAAATTCCACATTAGCTTAGAGCTTATATTTTCGCTTAGCAATCAGTCATCAGTTTAACCTTTTTGTATATACTTTTTATTGTGTCTATTATATTGTATGTTACTCCTAATGCACTGTGAATTTTCTATTGGTATAATTGTTACTGTGATTTTTTTTTTACTTGATTAATCTGCACTGTGGAGCTTTTCTCCCCAGGCATCTGCTGAAAAAGGGCACTAGCTCATTTGGACTATCCTGGTCAACAAATGTCAAATAAAATAAATAAATAAAAAATGAGACAAAAGAAGGTTTCAAATGCCTCTTTTTACTGACTTAGATTAAGTTTATTTTTTTACATTATGCTAATTAGATTAGGTGCACTGATGAATTGAGTAAGGTCAAATATGAATAGCCACATGCCATGTACGTATCATGTTTTTCACAGTAGTCATTTATTCAGCAGTGAGCCATAGAGTTGTGAGGTGTGCTGCATCAGCCATCAGTGATTTTGTGAACTGTTTGTGAGGCCTGAGTATACAATAGGGGGATATAAAGTGCTTTGAGGGATCCAGTATCCCTTAGCTATCAAGAATTATATGTAGATTTTATTTTTATTATGGCAAATGGTGAGCATGCAGGGGTAAGTGAATTACACACACATTCTGTGTGACCTTCAGGAGGATAGTATTTACAGATGGTCTAAAGGTAAAGTGTTGACGCCATTTAGGCAGGTGACAGCTGTCACATTTTTGCTAAGACTCCAGTCCCTAAAAATTTTTACTCTGCTTTTTTTTTTCTCTTGAATTAGTACCTTTCAAAAAAAAAACATGCTATATCAGGAGCATTGAGTGCACTACTGATATAGTACTAGAAAAGCAGTTTCCTTCATTAACTTTTTTTTTGTACTGACCTCCTATGACCATCAGGCTTACTCCCTTTCCACTCTGTTGACCTATTCATTTCCCCGGGGGGGGGGGGGTGATAGTACCATTATCTGGACGATGAGTCTGTGTTTTGCCTTTAAGGTGCTACGTCCCATCTGCATGCTTGTTAATATATAAGGGGTTGACTTCAATGAGTCTTTGAAATACATGGTCACACATCAGCATGATGTAATCAATTGTCCCTGCTCCCCTTGTAGACAAGAACTCTATGTAGTCCTCAGTTTCCATCAGGGATTCTACCAAGAAGAGTGTGCATAGGCACGTGCTCATCCCCTCCCACTGAAGAGAGACCTTAAGCCTCATAATTCCTTTCTTCCCCCATGCCAGCTCCAACTGGCACCTGATCAGCTAGCCAAATGTGGGTTACTTGGGTCACAGCCAGGGCTTAATCCTTTACATCACTCCTGTACCTCTGAACCTCTTAGTGCAAGAAATCTGGACAAAGCCTAAAATAATGGGGGGGACAAAGGAACAAAAATATGGACGGATTTTAAATATTGATCTTATAAAATTAGAAATTTGCTAGAATACTTCAATTTGTGTTATGATGCATTTTTCTGAAGGATATGAAGTGTGAAACTAGTGTGAAACACAAATTTCACAATTTAGTGACTTCAATTCTCAATTATTTGCCAGAAAAATGCAAATTTTATGAAAAACAGACCAAAGTATGAGGCAAAAATCTGGACAGTCTGTGAAAAGCTGAACAGCTGAAAGTTATGATCCTTGTAGATGGCTGTAATTTTAATTCATTACTATGTTATATTTCATTACTCCTTCGTATACAAAGTTGCATTCAGAAAGCATATTGTAGCAGGGGTTAGGGTCCATAAAATGACTCTGCAATTATTATAATCATTATAACGTCTAAGCATTTTGTTTTATTTTTGTTTCTTTATTTATTTGCTGGGCAAGTGAACTGGGCTTTCTTGGATCCTTTCAGTCATAGCCTGGGGCTATAGATGCAAAAATAAATACAATATATATGGACATCAGCCAGCATATTTTTGAAGATGGAAGGAAGCTAGAGTACTTAGATGATACCCTTCAAACATGGAGAGAACAAAGCAAAACTCCATATGGTCAATAACTGGTGTCTAGATTGAACCATTGACCCTAGAGCTGTGAAGTAAAAAAAAAAAAAAAAAAAAAAAAAAAAAGATTATATCTAAGCCAAACCAGTCATTTTCCCTCTCTTATTATGATGTTTACAGATATTTGATTTTTTTATTAGTTTAATCACATCAAATTAAAATTACAGTGTATGCATTGATACAATATACTTTAATACTTTATAACTTACTTTATTAATAAAATGTATTCCATACAGTTATATTTTGTATACAGTAAGGATACTTTATTGCACTACATTACACATTGCTGCTTCTTTATGTTTTTAGTTTTTCAGAAAATGATTAACCATTATTGTAAGACAGATTGCTTGTAGCAGTAAGCTTATTATCAATTGGTCCATAGGTCACTGGGGCTTCAGAATGCAAAGGATCGCTAATTGCTAAGCAATGGGTACTCACTTCTGCCCACTGTTTCTACAAGAAGGAAAATCATCAGGTTAATGTGGATACTGGTAAGACGTTCATAACATCTGAAAATTCTGACATTGTATCTCTCTGCGACTGCATTAATTTTCAGATTTTCCAGTGATTTTTGACAGTACATTGGGAAAATCTTCTCTTGATCATTGTTTACTCCAGCCACCATTTGGTTTATTGCATTTCATTGAACCAGATTCATTGCTGACAATTTGGTTTTTCAAATCATTCTGACTGAGGTCGAGGTAGAGAGGGGATTGGGGAATTTGCCGGTTTCCCACTGTAGTGTGATCTGAGAGTCAGTATAAATAATTAGCAGGGGGTGTGGGGGGTGCAGGGGAGCAAGCCTCCTGCCCAAACATTGTGTTGTCTGCATATGTTGTTTGGATTTATGTAGTCTGTCAACAAACTAAATTGTTGACCACATGGGTTTTGATAATCTGGTTCCTCGATAAAATGAAATAGTCCCACATGAGCACATCAGACTCTGTAACAGTGGCATCTAAATGGTGCTAAGTTACAAAGCGCTCTGGTGTCCAGATGTACAGATTCTAGCAATACGGTGGCATTTCACAGCTTTAGATTAACACACTTTTAACATCAGAGACATGTTTCTGCAATAATGACAGAATGATTATGCGGTCTCATAACTAACAGATAAGATGCAGTCATACCTAAACTACAGTATATGCACATATTTTAGTCCAGACATTATTTTCAGTTATGGACCTGAAGCCGAACTATACCCTCTTCAAATGCTGTTACAGATCACAGTGAATTAAAAATGCTTTATTTTATAACCTTAAAAACTGCACTCTAAGATATTGCTAATGTTTTAGAAGTTGTGTAAATGAGTATAATTACAGGCAGATATGAATGATTTCAATAGCATAATTTAATTTTTATTTATTTATTTGCAGTTTGTTAACCGGAAAAGTCCATTGGCCCAGAATGAGCCAGTTTTTAATGGAGACCCTGGGAGAAAAGCTCCATATACAATTATTACAAAGCTAATATCAACAAAGTTAACAAGTACAATACAATTTTCAAAAACTATTAAAACACAGCAATATAGAAGACAGAATAATAACATTTGAGCAAAGTGTTGTAACATAGCATTGAATGAAATTAAAACATAAGTAGTTTGGAGTACATAAGTATAATTTGGAGTGCAGGCATTTATGCACTCAAAGTTTCATGAGGTTAAAGGGAGGAAGAATTAGAGGAGGAGAGTAGAACAGTGAAAGGTGAATAGGTTGAGTTGTGAGAAAGGAATAAAGGAAGAGGGTGTGGAAATGAAATGAAGGGAGTCACTAGGCTAAATTTTGAGAAGGGAGAAAAAAAAGGATGGGGGAGCAGAAATGATATACAGGGGGTCAGGTGGGATGAGAACATGAGCATTCCCAGTGAGAAGAGAGATGGGAATGGAGCATGGACTTGAAGGCAGAGTGGTTTTGGGTGATTCGAATGTAGGGGGAAGTGAATTCCATAGAAGAGCAAGGGAGAAAGACAGGAGAAATTGCTCATGTGCGCGTAAGGGTTTGTGCACTTCGAGGAGGTTCTGGTTACTGGACCTGAGTAGCCTGTCAGGATGATGCAAGGTGAGTATGGAGGAGATGAAACAACAGTTAGTGGGTCTGAAAATGAGTTTGTGAGCAGTTAGCAGTTGAATGTAATAGAGCTAGTGGGGGAGTTCCAGCCAATTCAGGGAGTGGAGTGCATCACAGTGGTGGGAGGAGGATTTGGTCCCAGTAGCAAACTTAGAGATTTTATTGTAGCAGGATGACAGTTTTGACTTTAGGTAGGATTGAAGGTTGGTGAGGAGAGGGGCTCCATACAAGAGAGAGGGGATGAGGTATGAAATAGAGAGCATATGTTTGGATGAGGGAGTGAGATAACAGCTGTGACGATATAGCATTCTGAGCATTTGATGTGTTTTCTTAATACTAGTTTGTATATGAATGTCAAACTTTAAATGTTCATCAATGATAACATCTAGAAGTTTTGTATGGGAGACTATTTCAATGGGAATCTTATTCTGACTGACTATGGAGAAGGAATTTTTATCGATAGAAGTGTTTTTAGATGGGGTAAAAATCATGATTTTGGTTTTGGATGCATTGAGAGCAAGGTGATTTTTCAGCATCCAAGACTCAGTACGAGAAGGTGTTAGTTGCATGAGTTTGGGGAGAGATTGAGCATAGTAAATTATGGTGGAATCATCCATGTATTGGACAAGTTTGGTATTAGGAATGCACTTACGAAAATTATTAATGAAGATATTAAAAAGCAAGGGATCCAGTATAGAGCCTTGAGGAACTCCTGTTGGAGTGTGAAAGAAGGAAGAGGTACTACTGTTCCATTTGATGGCTTGTTGTCTATTAGAAAGTGAACTGGAAAATCAGTTAATAGAGGAGGGGGAAAGACTGAGAAGAGAGAATTTGGACAAGACAAGTTTGTGGGAAACAGTATCAAAGGCCTTTGATAAGTCTAGGAGAAGGGTAGATAGAATGTTGCCAGGGTCTCAGGTGCGGTTGACGATGTCAAGAAAGGAGAGCAGGGCAGTGGTAGTACTTTGTCCAGGTCTAAGTACACGTTGAGTTGGAGAAAGAAGTTGATTGTCTAGGAGGTAGGGAAGGAGTTGCAAGTGTATGCATTTTTCAAGGACATTTGAGATAGGGGACAGGATGGCTATAGGACAGAAGATGAAGATTTCAGTACTGTTCCCTTCTTTGTGGAGAGGAATGATGAATGCTTTCTTCCAGAGGAGGGTTACATAGGATTCTTGGATTGAATGATTGATAAGTATGGTGATGGGAAGGGCTATGCCATCTGCAGCTAGCTTGAGAAAGTAGAGCTTGGTTTTAGTTTTAGTACAAGTTTTTTTATGGTGTGTAGAGAGATGGGTTGTATGGTAAAGGAGGGGAGATGAATAGTGTTGATGTCAGTGGGACAAGAGTTAAGGGTGTAGGATGAGAGTGAAGTAGAAGTGTTATTGGAGGATGATGTGGTGAGCTTGGTTATAGAATCAATAAAGAAAGAGTTGAATTGGGTAGCTAAGATATGATCTGGAGAGTTAGGGTCAGGGAAGGGATTGTCTTTTTTGCCAGGAGAGAGGAGAGCAGATCTACTGTTCCAAATTGTTTTGTGGTTGGATCTAAGATAGTTTTGAAGCTTGTAGTAGTAGGACATTCAGTCTAAAGCAATTTGTTTTTGCACTTTATTACAAAGTTGCTTATACTCAGTAAGGGTGTTAGGTGTTTTAGAGGGGCTATATCAGCATTTTGAAAGTTTAATAGTTTGAATCACTAAAGATCGAACTTTAATGATCGAACTATTAGATTCTTGAATGCCGATAAAAATAACACCTACACCAAAAAAGTTTAAACTAAAGGGTTTAGGAAGGGGGGCAAGCCCCCCTGTACCCTCCCACACCCCCGCTACTTAAATATACCAACTCCGAGACCGCATTACATTGAAGTAAATGGAAATCTTCCTTTATGGAGATTTCCGTTTCACCATTTGACGTCCTGCACTTTCACTATTCTTGAGGCGACAATATCAGATTTGATATTGTCAGCCTTCAAGAAGATAATATAGACCTGTGCTTTAGATTTATGGTAATGCTTCCAAGATTTATCTCGGAGATGCATAAGTGTAATAGTTGCTTTAGTTAGCCAAGGGGTGGATTTGGTTTTGATTCTTTTAGTTCTAGGGGGAGCGAAGCTATCTACCAGGTTATTGAATGTAGTATTGAAGTATGTAACAGCATCATCAAGAGGGAGGGTTTTTACAGGGTTCCTGTTCATATGTTTTAATGAGTTAGAGAAAGCTAGAGGGTTGAAGTTTTTTAGGGTACGAGTTGTTATGTAGTTGTGGTGAAGATAGAGGGATGATGGTGAGCAGTGAGCAAAGGCAGGGAGATGATCACTGAGGGAGTCGGGTAGGATGCCGTTGTCAGAAATGGAGTTGGGATGAGAAACTAATATCCAGTCCAGAATACTACCCAAGTTGTTATCTTTATTATATCTGGTAGGAGAGGTAATTTGGGTGTAGTTGTATAGGTTTATATTCTGAGGTGATGTAGGTGATTGAATAGAAGCCCAGTTTATATTTATGTCACCTAGGAGTATAGTTTCATTGCTTATATTCGATAAGAACCAAGAGAGAATATCTTCAAGAATGGGGATGTTAATTCCTGGTGGAATATAAAGGGCAGCTACGCATATGTTTTTATTGTTATTAATTTTTAGGAGGGCCAGGATTATTTCAGCTGTTGCGAATTGGGGTATAGCCTTAGTACAGGGTGTCACTGTTAGGGAAGAGGAGAAAAGTAGGGCTACTACACCACCTTTCTTTAGAGTTCTGTCATTTCTTATGATCTTATAGTTGGGAGGGGTAATGACAGAATCTTTTATGTTGGGTTTTAGACATGATTTGGTTCTAGAGAGAATGCCAGGGTGCTAATGGGATTGCCAGGCATGAAGGGTAGGAAGTTTATTGCATAGACTTTGGGTAATTAAAAAAATGAAGTTGTAAATATCCATGTCAATAGGACTGCAGTATTTAAAAATGCCATTGCTCAGTTAATACTGCAAAAAAAAAAAGGAAACATTGATTATTGGTGTTGGAAAACATATCAGGTATGGCAACATGAATCAGATAAGTCTTATCTGATTTAAAGGTAACCAGTGCACTTTTTCTTAGGGCTAAAATAAGAAGTTATGTCTTACCATAATGTTCCATGTTTGTTGTCCTTCATCTCGTCTTCCTTCTTTCTGGTTGGGTTCAGAGCCAATCTCGGCTCTGACTTGGCCACTTCTAAGCTCGAAGAGTCCTTACTGGCTCAAGGCTAGACCCCTATCCCAGCATGCTTAGCGGTAGCTACCCAGATCTCGTTTGTGACAACTAACCACTATGTGTAAATATGTGGTTTATTTAAGTTTTTGCACAAAATGCCACAGTTTTTACATAGGAAAAACAGAAAGAACACTGAGACGAAGAATTTACGAGCACACTTACGATGTTTGTAAGAAGAAAGAATCCAACGCCTTTTACAAACATTCAGTGATGTGCCCTAACATGGAGCTTAAATTTATTGTTTTAGAGCAGTTAGAACCTGATAATAGGGGAGGAGATTGGGAGACTAAACTGGAATTCAAAGAGCTCTTATGGCAATTAAAATTAGATGCAGGTAAATGGCCCGGTCTTAATGACAATATAAATCTTAGCAGTGTTTTAAAATTAAGAAAGGCCAAATTATAAAATAGAGGTCCATGATTTTGATATATCTAAAAGTATTTTAATATTGTTTCAATGGTATTATCAATGTATTTAATTCATTAATAAGAAACCTACGTTTTTAGAATATGAACAAGTTTTTATTGCACATTGTTTTACATCAAGTGTTTATCCATATAATTAGTTTTTCATGGGCATTTTCAAGTTTTGTGATATGTAAGCGCACCATTATGGTGTGACAGCTTTAAGAACTTATCTACGAATTTTATTAATTAAGTTTAATTAATTGATCACATGATTAATTATGTTTATATTTAAGTAAGAACAATTGCCAGAAGTTTTTTATCTTGAGAAAGCTCAGTATCAACTGAGTGAAAGCGCTTGACGGATTTATTTGTGTGGTTCAATAAACTATTTTGGATACAGTTCCTGGTTTCTACTTCATCCTCGCTGTGGACTTTTACATTGACAACTAACCACTAGACTGGAGAACTATAACATTACCAAATAAAGAAATAACCAACAAAACTGGTCCCTGGTACCGAAAACCAGAACAACAATGGTGACAAGGACCAACCCAAAGGCTAAAAGGCAAGGAAACTCAGCCAAGTCAACCAAAGAAGAAATTCCTCTCAATCATCCAGGATGGGGAAAGGAGGGAGGGACGCAAGAAGGAAGGCGAGATGAAGGACAACAAACATGGAACGTTATGGTAAGACATAACATCTTAATGTTATGTTGTTCATCTCACCTTCCTTCTTTCTGGTTGGGACAGCATCCCCAGCACCTAAATCCTGGGTGGCTCACTGGAAAAGAGACTTCAGAACCATGGGAACCAAAGGATGCCCTGTTCCGAGAGGCCAAGTCTACTTTGTAATGAGTAATGAAGGTATGAGGAGTAGCCCATGTTGCTGCTGCACAAATAATATCTAATGGAAGCTTCGCTTGAAAAGCTATGGAGGTACACAAGGGCCTAGTAGAGTTTCCCTTTACCTTTCCCAGGACAGAGATATTCCTAGTTTTATAAACATAAGTGATAATATTGGACAGCCATTTTGACAAAGTCACCTTGGAAACTGGTGATCCTTGCATATTCTGTGAGAAGGATACAAACAGCTGATCTGATTTTCTGATGTCCTTGGTTCTTTGAAGATAAAAACGTAACTGTCTGTGGACATCCAGTTGATGCGGCTTATACTCTGAGTTGTTACCATAATTTGGAAAGAACACAGGGAGTTCGATGGATTGATTCAAGTTAAACTCTGAACAGACTTTTGGTAAAAAAGAAGGATTAGTTCTAAGAGAGACTCTATCCTTGTGAAAAATCATATAAGGTGGGTGGATAGAAAGTACTTGCAACTCAGAAACCCACCTAGCTGATGTAATTGCAATCAGGAATAGGGTCTTCCATGATAAAAATTTTAAAGAACAAGAAGTGGCTGGTTCAAAGAGAGGGAGGATTAGAGCCGCTAGTACTAAATTTAAGTCTCATGGGTGGAGAGGTTCTCTGATGGGAGGCCTTAACAGTGTAGCACCTTTCAAAAAGGCCCTACATAGCTTGCGGGACATGACATTAGAACCTAGAAGACCCTCATGAAAATTGGAAATAGCAGCCAGTTGAACGCGAATCATAGCCACTGCTGCTCCTTTCTCAAAGGTTTTGGCCAGGAAGTCCAAAATTTTAGAAATGGGTGCGGTAAAGGGATCAATGTCATTTTTCTCAGCCCAGAAAGAGAACTTCCTCCATTTATTAGTGTACAGTTTCCTAGTAGTTTGGTTTGTGAGACAAGAGTAGAATATGTTGAACCATAGGTGAGATATCCGGAAGCCTGGCTAAGACTGGAAGTGGACAAACCAAGCTGTCAGCTTGAGAGTTAAAATGGAGGAATGAAGAGCACCCGACTGATGTGTCAGGAGGTCTGGAACCGGGTCCACAATCCAAGGCTCCTCTCGGAGGTAACGCCAAAGGAAAGGGAACCATATCTGAAGAGGCCAGTAAGCAGCAATGAGGATCAGCTTGCAACTCAACGACTTTGCTTTCTGAAGAATTTTCGGAATTAGAGGAAAGGCATAAAGAATCCTTGGGGGGGCCAGTTGTGGATAAGTGCATCCTTGGGTGACTGTCCCAGTGGGGGAACTAGGACAAAGTAGCTGCTGCATTTGTTGTTTAGGTGTGAGGCAAAAAGACTGCAGCATGGCTGGCCCCACCTGCGGAAGATCATATCCGCCACATCTTGTTTCAGAGACCATTTGTGGGGCATGAGAATTGCCCTGCTGAGCTTGTCCACTATCAAGTTGGACTTCCCCAGAAGGTGTGCTGCAACCAGAAAATATTGAGAGGAAATTGACCATTGCCATACTCGAAGGGCCTTCCAACACAAGGGGTAACATTTGGTTTTGCCCTGTTTGTTGATGTACCACACCACTGACATATTGTTGGTCTGAATTGCTCTCTCTCTCTCTCTCTATATATATATATATATATATATATCTATATCCCAAAGGAAGAGAGTTGTGAAGTGCTTGCAATGCTAATAACCGCTCTCATCTCCAGGACGTTGATGTACAAATGGTACTCATGAGGCTGCCAAGTTCCTTGGACTGTCTGTCCAAAATAATGCCCACCCATCCTATCTAGGAAGCGTCCATTGTCACTGTGGCTACCAGATGAGGGGCTACAAATGGTCTGCCTAGAGTGACTTGGGGGGAGTGGAGCCACCACTGTAGATCTTTCTTGCAAGCATCCGTGATTAAGATCAAGTGTGACATTGGTAGATCCTGATATGACCACTGACGGAAGAGGAGCCAATGCAAAATCCTCATATGGTAACAAGCTAAAGGAAATAGAGTATGGCCACCGCCATCAAACCCAGGACCTTTAGGACTAACCGTGCCTGAACCTTTGACTTTGACAAGAGGAGGGAGACCTGATGTCAAATGGTAAGCATCCTTTCCTGTGGAAGCTTGGCCATCATGCTTCTTGCATTTAGTTGAGCGCATATAAAAGTAATACAATGAGAGGGCAACAAGACAGATTTTTCATAGTTTATTGTGATTCCTAAATGTGCACAAGTATGAATCATGTGATTCCTGGCCCTTAAGAGAAGATGCTCAGTGGTGGCAATGAGGAGCCAGTCATCTAGGTAAGGAAATACCAGGAATCCCAAACGTCTCAAGTGAGCCGTTACTACTGCCCTGAATTTGGTGAACACCCTGGGTGCTGTGGTAAGACCAATGGGCAGAGCTCTGAATTGGTAATGACTGGCTCCCAGCCAGAAGCGTAAATGTCTCCTGGACTGCCTGTCCTTTTTTATATGGTAGTACGTGTCCTGGAGATCGATAGAGCACATCCAATCATCCTGACCCAAAAAGGGTAGAATGGACTGCAGTGTCATCATCCGGAACTTGGTTTTCATTACTGACTTGGTCAGCTTGCTGAGATCCAGAATGGACCACAAGTCCCCTGTCTTTTTTGGAACTAAAAAGAACCTTGAGTAAGTTCTGGATTTGATCTGGTCTGTGGGGACTTCCGGAATGGCTCCTTTATGCAGCAAGCTTTTTACTTCCAAGGCTGCTTAATCCTGAAGATTGGGTGGAACATCTGAAATTGATCGCTTTTGACTTCTTGGGGGTGCTTGGGAGAAGAAAATTTTGTAACCCCTGGATATTATGCGCTGTACCCATATGTCTTCTGTTATGTCTTGCCAGGCTTTTGGGTACAGCTAAATTCTGCCCCCAACTGCCTCCAGAGGTGGACAGCTGAGAAATCCTTCAGGGATTCTGAAAGGCCCTGGCAAAGAACGTATCCCTGTCGCCCTCCTGTGGACCCCCCCCCTGCCACGGGGATGGCATCTCCCATTATTATTTCCCCCTCTGCCCCTGGTGAAATTATCTCCACGAGTGTATGGCGAAGCTCCCTGGGATTTACGGAACCACATTTTGCCACTCTTCTGGCCTTTAGGATAAGGCCTTGATGGAGTGGAAAAATGGACTCCTGTGGCAGAGAGAGTTTTGCTATCTCGTTCACTCCTGGTAAGAGTCTCTCTAACTTGAGGCCCAAACAAGGCCGAGCCATCAAAGGGGGCATTAATAAAGGAGGACTTGAAGGGCTCCACAAATTGCCAATGGCGCATCCAGGAGTGTCTACGAAGAGCCACCCCTGTGCCTGCAGCCCTACTCGCTCCATCTGCCGAGTAAGAAATCAAGAGAATGGAGGAGTTAACAATGGAGGTTAGGGTCGCAAGCTGGTTAGCCAACTTGGAAGCTGCTCCCTCAGCTGAAGGATCCTGGAGGGTATCTCCCAGCCCTTTAAGAAGGTCCTTCTGAAGTCTTGTAAAATATGTCAAGTAATTTAACGACCGAAGGGTAAAGGCCGCTGAAGAGAAAACATGATTCCCATACCTATCCATGGCTCTAGACTCTTTGTTTGGTGGATGGACAGAAGAGAAGGTGTCCGCAAGTTCCTTCTTGGTGGCTGCAGCCACCACAATAGCATCAACTAGCATGCCTTTAGAGAGAAAGGTCTTGTCCTCTGGTGTGGTAATGAACTTGTTGGGCCTTCTCGGAACAAGCTCCATGGACTCTGGAGCACTCCACGCCTTTCGACTCACCACAGACAGAAGTGAGTTGCAAGGCGGAGACACCCAGGAGGTGGAGGGTCGGGATGGAGAGAAGGATCCGAGGCAGACACCGCTACAGATGGGGAAGGAGCTAATGGAGCTGAGGGTGGAGTGGTCTGGGCAGATAGTGCACTCCTCACCACCTCGAAGGCACCATGGTCGGTAACGGAGGGAGGCTCCAGTTCTGAGGAACCCAGGAACCTCCACCACACCGAGGGCTATGGCTCCGAGGCCGATGTGGGAGCCGAACTCACCTGTGCCGAGGCTCTGAGAGAGAGAGTGGGGTAAGACAATGGTCCGATGACACTGCCCCCTCTGAGCCGATGAAAGAGACTCAGTGCCCAGACCCCTCAACAGGGCAAGCTATCAAGGAGGTCAGAGCAGATGTCGGAACTGACAAGGCAAGGGTTGACAGAGCCAATGGTTCCACCACTACTACTTCCATGCACTCCAGCTCTGAAATGGAAGCAGTCGGAGGAGGAATCGAGACAGGAACCAGTTCGGACAATGGCGCCACTTACTTCTGGGCTGGGATCGACAACAATTTAGCAAATACCGGTGCCTTGAGCAGCCTCTTCACCACTGTCTCCACATCATCATTCGATAAACTCCTGGATGATCGAGAGTAGCGGGTCAAGGACCGGTGGCTACCTGCCACTGACTGCAACAGTGGAGACTGAGGAACAGATCTCACCGGGTCCAGCAAAGGAGATCTCGATCTCTTTTGGCTCCAAGACAGCTCCAAAGAAACTGATGGAGCCATCAGAGAAAAAGACTATTCAGAGCCCATAACCCACTCCAAAGGCTCAGAAGGTCTAGTTCTAGACTTTGTCGGCACCGAAGATGGAGCCGACGAAGAGGGCAGTTTGTCATCGGGTGTTTCCAATGGCTGAGTTTTTGATGCTACTTCAACCTGGGGTTTTAATAACCCTCTCAAAATAGGTTTGTTGCATCTCTCCTGAAGAACTCGTGCACTAAAGGCATGGCAAACAGAGCAAGAGTCCTGCAGGTGAACCACCCCTACATAAAACATGCAACTCGTGTGCCCGTCTGTAAAGGACATTTTCTGGCAACACGAGTTGCATTTCTTGAACCCTGACTGTTTAGGATTTTCTTTTTTTCTTCCCTTTCCGCACTGTACTGCATTGTAGTGCGGTCTCCGAGTTGGTATATTTAAAGAGCGGGGGGGGGGTGCAGGGGGGATTGCCCCCTGCTTACAACCGCTAGGCAATTTATTTATTATTTTTATTTATTTTTTTTAAGTTTTCGAAGTTTTACAACTTTGAACATATGGGTTCGACCATATAGCGTTCGAAGTTGTAAAACTTCGATAACGTGATATAGTAATTAAGATTACTTGATTTATATGGATGTTTTAGAGCTACACATTTAAAGCAGATTTACATAACACAGACAAAAGGTTATAAATCAAAGTGGAAAGTGATGATGAAGTGGGCTGGGAGGGAGTTCAAGAAATAAGGAGAGAGTAGGATTTTGGATGCAGATCCCTATGGAGAATAATAACAACCATGCAGAATATTATATTCGTAATGCTGCAGAACATACTCTAAGAAGTAAGTCAGCACAGGAATGCAGAAAGGAGGATTTTGCCTATAGGGATGACTACAAATGAGGATACAGAAAATAGGTAAGAAGGAGCTGAAATTTACTGGAGAAAAATAGCAAAGGAACAAAGGTGTTTAGAGAAAATAACAAGAGATGGAAAGATAATAAATGGGATAAGATCAGGAAGAAATTTAGACTGCAGGTTAGAGATTGTCTTCCCTACCAGAGACTATCAGTGCATAGGCAAAGAGAAAGGGATATAGCAGCCATAAGTGAAAGACCAGCTCTGATAGACGTTTTAGTTAAGCTTACAACAGAAGCCGCTGATAAAAAAGAGATAATTAGTTGGACATATACAATATTACATGATAACTATAAGAATCAAATCAGAGGAGATTAGAAAAGATTGGAAAGAGAGACTAGAAAAAGAAAATTACAAAAGAACAATGGATGGGCATATTTATGGTTCCTAAGTAAGCAACAAAGTCCTGAAGGTTTAGCATTTTTACGGGAAGTGTTTACATAGGTATTTTTATAGCTCATTGGTAACACTGAGGTGTGAAGTTTTAAATGCTGCACCAGTTCCTCTTTATCCAATACAATCTTCCATGGACCTCCACTTTCTGCAACCTTCATCTTTGATACCACAAAAAAACAAAATAAATTAAGCACTCTAAACGGTGGGCATATTTAAAAACACTTGAAATTATTACAGCTTTTCACACCTTACTATCATATTCAGCTCATTCACAGTCCATATATCTGTCATATTCAATGGTCTTACACATCTAGAATTTTTAGTAGGTTCATTTACACTGAATAGATGATCTTACTTTTGGGATAGTTATTCATGCAGTGCAGTATGCAACTTCATGACTATCTCTCTCTCTGTCTGCAGTTGCTGATTATTGTATGTTTTGCAGTGTTTATTTTCTTTAAACAGGACTGTCTGTGACACTTCTCGTTATTATTCCTCCTCCTGCAACCTCAAATTCAGCATATTTTCCTGTATGGATGTTTTTGAGATTTCTTCTGTACATCCGTTTGTCTTATTCAAGATCTTTGTTCAGATATTTTGCCAGATGCTTCAGCTACAGGCTACAGACTTTTTCATCACTTTTATATTCTTACTCTATCTCAATTGTCAAAGCCAGATAGACTTTTACAGTTTCTGACACAATAGTATCTCTAGCTCTTTCATTTACTTTGTACTGATTTTCAGGTATCAGTAGTGTGGTGAAAGAAGATAATCTGCTTTTCATTCTTCTGCCTATTAACTGTTCCGCTGATGGGAGACTGAATCCATCCCATGGAGTATTCCAAAACTGCAAGATGTCAATCTTCATAGATGCTATTGCACAGTTGAGTTTTAAATGTTCAATTTTCCAAAATGTACAATCTTCTGCCTGGGTGTTATGGGGTGGGGGATGGTTGTGTTCCCACCTCAATGTATATTAACAGACTCCAGATCACACAATATTGAGGAAAGGGAAGAAAGCACACCATAAAAAATAATGATTTGTGGTTTGATAAGTTGCAACAATGAGTCATAGGGTTTCATATTTTTTCACAATATTTGTCTCTACTTACCCACTAAATTGTGGATAAAATGGATTGGACATTATTTTGCTGAACTTCTGTTCATACACAAATTTGAATTCCTGACTTTTGTATGGTTTACCATTGTTGGTATGACAACTTTGTGTGCCTCTTGCCTCAGAAATATAGACTTTAATGCACTAGTAACATTTGTACTTGTTTCTGGTAGTTTTATTATTTCTGGGAATGTAAAATCATAATCTGGAGATAAGGCATGAATGGCTTCTTTCAACTGGAACAGATCAGTATATACTCACTATCATATAAAGTCTGAAACTTGGTATATAACATCTCTTCTTTCAGACATTTGTACAGGAATGTATTGCGGGTAGCATGATTCTTCACTACCTGTTTTACTACATCTTTGAGGCCAGTATATACTATAGCTTACTCTTTTTAGTTTACTCCTCCCAAATTTGATTCATATATTTTCCAAACATTTGTTTCTTCAGCAGATTGGTAACTATGAAAATTAAGCCCTGGACACAATGTAAAATAAGGCTGCCTTTCTTTGCTTACTGTTCATTTTTGTTCAGATTATCCTTTTATTGTAGTGTCTTATTAAATACATTTCCAAATATTTATTCTTCACTTTTTCTTCTATCATTGGTAAGTGTGGAATTATCCAAAGAATTTCTGCCTCTTCTTCTAACAGTTGTTTCTCAGGCAAGTATGATCTATTCAGCATATCTGAAATGTGTAGTACCTTGACTGGTCTGCATTGCATTTTTACATTGTAGTTCTGTATTTTATGCAACATTCTCTGCAATCCAGAAGGTGCTTTGTGCAGAGAATTTCTGAATATGCTTTGCAAGGGGATGTGGTCATTTTCTACTTATTCTTTTCCATGAATATATTTGTGGAATTTTTCATATCCAGATTCTATTTTTAACATTTTGTTCTACCCCAGGCACTTCACTTTTGTGCAGTTGTGAATATTTGTGACACTTGTATAACTGGTATATCTTTTTACATGATCACAGCTCCTATACCATTCTAATTGGTATCTACTTGCTACACAACTGTCTTACTCACATCCTCATATTTATTTATTTTCACTGTGGTGTATCTGTAAATAATGTCCTGATCACTTCAAAACTCATTTTATACTCATAACTCAATTTCCGTGCTACATTTTTGCTTTAACAGTTTTCCTAGAGATACCAGAACACTGACATTCAAAGCAGCAAAACCACAAAGTTGAAACTTCATAATGCCGAACTCCTGGAACGTCACAATTTAACTCTGGGAAAATCACCACTGAGTCACCATGGTAACCTTTGCCTTGTTCTCCACTGTAGTGAGATCTCAAGTGTTGGTATATTTAGTTAGCAGGGGTGTGGATTTAGATTGCTTCCGTTCGTGTTAAGGTTATTGGTGGCTGACATTTCAAAGTAGACACACACACACATATATTTATATATATATATATATATATATATATATATATATATATATATATATATATATAGATATGGATCCACTTCTGAATCTCAAAACACTGAAATGTTGAATTTCAGTATTTCAAGACCAGAATGATGAAAGTGTAGTTACTTGAATCTAAGTTTCCAGAATCTGCAGTAGGTGTGGTGGTATGTACTATATTGTTCGCTGTCTCTTTAAGGGGCAGTGTGTTCTGGGATGTCTACATGGCAGCCAATGTCTGTTTATGTACGGAGGTTCAGGTAGGTGTTTCTTTATTACGGTTTTGTGTAGAAATGTGTTAGTTTTTATTTTTGGGGGGAGTTTTAGGTGTAGGTTGGGGTAGGTAGGTGAGAGAGACTGTGTGTGTGTGTGTGTGTGTGTGTGTGTGTGTGTGTGTGTGTGTGTGTGTGTGTGTGTGTGTGTGTGTTAGCATTGAAAGTGGTGTTTTTTGTACATGTGTACTATGTGTGTGTTATTAGTGAGTGGTAGTATGACATTGTGCAATGGGAGTGTAGGACACATTAAAAGTAGGTTTGTGTTTATTTTCTTTGAGTCAGTGTGACCTTGGAGTTGGTATGTATAAGCAGTGGGGGTGTGGGGGCATAACCCCCCCCCCACAAGGGAGTGCAGGGTAGCTTGCCCCCTGCAAAAACATATGCTCATGTTATTTGTTTTCAGTTTATTAATGTTTTTGTTTTTATGTCGGGGGAGAGTTGGGTTTTTATTTGTGTTTTGTGTTTTGTGTTTTATGGTCTTTCAATGTTTTGGTGTTGTGTGTTTTCATGTCTGTGCAGTTTCGAAATTCTGGTCTTGAAATACTGAAATTCCACATTTCAGTATTTCGAGATTCAGAAGTGGATCCATGTATATATATATATATATATATATATATAATCAAAAGAAAAACGAGTTGAATGGTAGGAGAAAGCTGAAATAAGCAAATACGAATAACGTAATGCTAAAGCAACTAAAAACTTTAATATGGTAAGCGCTTTCAGTGGTAAAAATATTCCACCTTCTTCAGACCAAAAAGTCTGAAGAAGGTGGAATATTTTTACCACTGAAAGCGCTTACCATATTAAAGTTTTTAGTTGCTTTAGCATTACGTTATTCGTATTTGCTTATTTCAGCTTTCTCCTACCATTCGACTCGTTTTTCTTTTGATTTTTAGTAGTTTTTTGGTTTTCTTGTTTTTTTGTTTTATATATATATATATATATATATATATATATAAAACCAAAAACTTCAGTGCACGGTACGACAATAACCCGTGCAGGGAGTCAACCAATACAACAAGCCCAGAAACAAACTCCAGCACAGGAAATAACAGTGAATGGCAGCAAATAATAAGCATCCAGGAAGAGCAATTCCACTTATTTATTTAAACCACAGTCAAAAAACCACAGACCGGTTTCGCATATTAGTGTCATTATTTAGAGCTGATTACTATGAATGCACAGAAAATCTATTTAAACAAATAATATTTATATATATTAGCTGTCTGTTTTTATTCCAACTTGGAAATTTCACTATGGTCTGAATTTTTACCATAGCAGATTTCAGACTTTCTGATGTTAGAATATAACTCAAATATTTCAGGCTTGGCACTCATTTTACATCTGTTCTTACTTAAATCGGATCTAGCCCATTTTAATCTGTTCAACAGCTGCGTAAGTTTCTTGTTAAACTCTTATCTCTGACCCATGCTAAACAGATAATAATTATTTTTAAATCCCCTTCTGAGCTTTCAATTAGCTGTACAGCTCCTCTTTGGAATGCCTCTTGTGCTGATGAAATATCAGTAATCTAAGTAATCTATACCTTTCTAATGGTGTTTTAAAGGCACAGATTTTCAAGCTTTGTTCATCTGGTTTTATTTTCTAGGATCCCTGAGTTGCATCTTGTATGGAAAATAATTTCAGATTTGGTATTTTTAGGACAATTTCTTCAACTGATAATGAGGGGTAATTCTTTGTTTTTTGTTATTTATTTCAGTTGTCACTGATGTTTACAAATATGAATCTTATTTTGTTTATCAGCAATGGCCATACTTTTCATCCATTGTGTTGGCTGTCATTGTTTCATAAGGGCATATACATTTTCTGTATAGTGAATTTGTGTTTTATTTCACTTCAGGCAGCTAATGGTCCTTTAAATACAACACCAGAAGAGCAAAGAAACTGCAAATATGACAAACCGGTGTCCACAGAAGTAGTTTAATGTCTCTAGAGCCTCGGTTCACAGAGCCTTCAATGGAGTACAAAAATGAATGCAAAACTACATCTTTTATACATCACAATCAGCATCCTCAATCAATTAAACAATATATACAATTAGTTAAGCATTAATCATACTAAAACTTTCCAATTACAAGCTACATTAATTCTCACTGGCGTTAAAGTGCCATACTTCAATATAAAAAGTTTCCTTTTAACATCAATTAGCCCTTCCTTTCTTTCCATTTTTTTTTAAATAATGCCCTGTAAACGTGTAGGGTCACCATTATGGTACTATAAAAACTGCTGAGCTAAAGGGCTTTCAAATGTCTTGTTTTTTTATATCCCACACATGTCAAAGTTTGAAAGCCCTTTTACTTTCTCCTAAATAAAACATACCACATGGGCATCTTAAAACATAAACTATACACTCTGTATTGCAACGAAATCTGTTCAGTACATTAAATCTATGGCCACTGATATATTCAAAAGTACGAACCACATATTTACATGAAATACATTTGCCACAAGGGTATGTACCCTTAAAAGTAGGAACCCTGTATATATCATAGCATGGAACTATAAATTTGCTGTGCACAAGCCTGTCTCTAATACTTCTGCCTCTTCTAAATGAAAAGATATGACATTTACATAACTCATAGAATTCCTTAAACTTAAGAAGATAGCTCCAGTGCTGCTTTATAATTGCAGCCACCTGGTCACTTAACAAATCATACATAGTGACCAATACATTTTTTTCTTTTCTTCGGTATTAACTACATTACTCCTAGAATTATACCTAATTTGTTTAGCACTATCCTTTTTAACCCCATAGAGTGAATTTTTCACTTCTTCTTCATTGTAGCCTCCCAGCATAAACATTTTCACTGTTTTCTCACATTCTTTTTATGAAACATCTACATTATTACATAACCTATTGACTCTCATGAGTTCCCCATATGGAAGAGATGTTATAAGATGGTATGGATGGAAATGAGAAGTTATGTACCTACCATAACGTTCCATGTTAGTTGTCTTCTCTCACCTTCTTTCTTGCTGGATGGGTTCGGAGCCGATCCTCAGCTCCGACTCGGTCACTTACTAAAGCTCGAGAGCTAATTTTACTGGCTCGAGGCAACCCTATATCCCATGATGCTAGGCGATAACTCCCCAGATCTCGTTTGGAAGCTAAAAACCCAGCATAGGCCAAAAAAATCCTCCAACTGGAAAAGAGGAGGAAGAAGGATAAAACCCCCCAAAGATCGTTATCTACACTATAGCTATCCTAGGACACCTAGATGGTGAAACAAGGGAATATAAGGACCCTTCAGAGAAGGGAAAATCTTCTCGGTCTGTCCAGGCTAGGGGGGTGGTGGGTGGGGACGCAAGAAAGAAGGCGAGAGAAGACAACTAACATGGAACGTTATGGTAGGTACATAACTTCTCAATGTTAAGTTGTCAATCTCGCCTTCATTCTTGCTGGATGGGACTGCGTCCCTATCACCTTCATCCTGGGTGGCTCATTGGAACAGACTCTTGAGAACGGTGGAACCAAATTTTGCTCTGTCCCTGGAGGCCATGTCCAATTTGTAATGCAAAACAAAGGTATGAGGAGAGGCCCATGTGGCTGCCGCACAGATAGTGTCTATTGGTAGTCTAGCTTGAAAAGCTGTAGATGTAGCTAGTGCTCTAGTTGAATGGGCTTTTGGCTTAGAAGTCAATTCTCTACCTCTGAGTTGATAAATACATGTAATCACAGAAGACAGCCACCTAGATAGGGTTACCGTAGATACAGGAAGGCCTTTTCTGCATACGATAAAAACAGTTGATCAGACTTCCTTATTTGTTTGGTTCTATCCAAATAGTATCGGAGCTGGTGATGAACATCTAGATAATGTAGCTTTTGCTCTGCTCTATTAGTATAGTTTGGGAAAAAAAACTGGGAGATCAATTGATTGATTTAAATTTGTCTGCGAAGCCACCTTGGGTAAGAAGGATGGATTAGTCCTTGAAACTCTGTCTTTATGGAAGATTAAGTAAGGAGGACGAATGCAGAGGGCGTGAAGCTCAGATACTCTCCTAGCAGAAGTAATGGCGACTAGGAAGAGTGTCTTCCAGGAAAGAAATTTCAATGAACAGGAGACCGCAGGTTCAAAGGGGGGAAGAATCAAGGATGTTAAGACTAAATTAAGATCCCACTGAGGTGGAGGGTCTTTGATCGGAGGCTTAAGTAAAAATACACCTTTAAGGAAAGCTTTGCAAAGCTTATGGGACATGATGTTGTGGTCCGATAAGCCCATATGAAAATTCGATATGGCTGCCAACTGAACTTTTACTGTAGAGGAAAAAGACCCTGAATGAAAAATTTCGGCTAGGAAGTCCAAGACCGAATGAATTGAGGCAGTAAAGGGATCTATATTCCTTGCCTTTGCCCAGAAGGAGAAACGTTTCCATTTACTAGTGTAAATCCTTCTGATGGAAGATTTAAGGGAAGCTACTATGATATCCCGGACGGGATTAGAAATCATAGGAAGCCTGGCTAGGGACGGAAGTGGAGCAACCAAGCAGTGAGGTTGAGAGAATGTAGGGATTGGTGCAGCTGCCCCGACTGATGGGTCAACAGATCTGGAGCTGGGTCCAGATGCCAAGGCTGTACCAAAAGATAACGATGTAGGAACGGAAACCATATCTGTCGAGGCCAATAAGGGGCAATGAGAATCAACTTGGCTCTCAAGGCGGTTGCTTTCTGAATTACTTGTGGTATTAGTGGAAAGGGTGGAAAGGCATAGAGAAGTCCCCGAGGCCAATCTTGGACTAGAGCGTCTCTGAGGGGATGGCCTGGAAAGGGGAAGAGGGTGAAGAAGTTGGGGCATTTGCTGTTTTGGGGTGTAGCAAAAAGATCGCAGCAAGGAAGGCCCCACTTCTGAAAAATCTCTTCCACCACAGATTGTTTAAGAGACCACTCGTGTGGCATGAGTATAGCTCTGCTCAACCTGTCCGCTATGATGTTGGACTTCCCGGGGATATGCGTTGCTATCAGAAACCGCTGAGAGGAGATTGCCCATTGCCAAAGTCTGAGTGCCTCTCGACACAGGGGATAGGACTTGGTTCCGCCCTGCTTGTTGATATACCACACTACGGACATATTGTCCATTTGGATTGCAATAGTTCCCAGGGGAAGAGAGTTGTGGAGGGCTTGCAACGTTAAAAGCACTGCTCTCATCTCCAGGACATTTATGTGCAGGTGGCGTTCGAAAGGTTGCCAAGTGCCATGGACCATCCTGCCCTGAAAATGCCCCCCCCCACCCGATCAGGGAGGCGTCCGATGTAACCGTGGCGACCGGGGAGGGAGGAACAAAGGGTCTGCCTTGATGGACTTGAGGGGACAATATCCACCAGGACAGATGACTTTTGCAAGTTGGAGTTATCATGATCCTGTGGTGCATAGGGAGTTGCTGAAAGGACCATTGGGCGAAAAGCATCCACTGTAGAAGATGTATGTAAAAATGTGCAAGAGGAAGAAGTGTTATGGCGGCCGCCATAAGACCCAATACTTTCAGGACATACCTGGCCTGAATTTTGTCGCACTAAAGAAGAATATGGACATGGTTTTGAATATCTACGACCCTTTGATCTGTTAACTTTGCTGAAAGTTGTACGGTGTCCAAGTTGGCGCCTATAAAGGTAATAGAGTGACAAGGTGACTAGGCAGACTTTTCAAAATTTATAGAGATTCCTAGCCCTCTGCAAATGTGAATGGTGTAATCTCTGGCTTGGAGAAGTTGATGCCTAGTGGTGGCAGTGAGGAGCCAGTCGTCTAGATATGGAAACACCTGGAATCCTTGCCGTCTCAGGTGAGCCGTAACCACTGCCATACATTTGGTGAACACTCTGGGGGCTGTAGTGAGACCAAAGGGCAGGGCTCTGAATTGGTAGTGACTGGCCCCCAGCCGAAAGCGGAGAAACCTTCTGGAGCGCCTGTGAATTTTGATGTGATAGTACGCATCCTGAAGGTCCACGGAGCACATCCAATTGTCCTTGCCCAGAAAGGGTAGAATGGACTGTAGCACGACCATCTGGAATCTTGTTCTCTTTACAAAGTTGTTTAGTTTGCTGAGCTCTAATATTGGTCTCCAGTCCCCTGTCTTTTTCGGTACCAAAAAGAACCTTGAGTAGATTCCGGATCCTAGTTGGTCTGGTGGGACTGGCTGGATGGCTCTTTTTGCTAGCAGGTTTGATATCTCTGGTACTGCTAGTTGCCTTAGACTGGGTGGAACATATGGAAGGGTTCCCTTTTGCTAAATTGGGGTTTGGATAAAGGGAATTTTGTAACCCACGGATATGATCGACTGTACCCATTTGCATTGAGTAAGGGAAAGCCAGGCTTTTGGGTACAGCGACAATCTTCCCCCGACTGCCTCCGAAAGTGGACAATCGGGCAACATCTCAGGAATGCTGGAAGGGTTTGTCAGAGAGAGGCTCCCTGCTACCCTGGTTCTGCAGACCCCCTCTGCCCCTAGGGCGGCGTCTGTTGTTGTTACCCCCTCTGCCTCTGGGGGTAAACTGACCTCTTGCATCAGGCGTGACTCCTTGAGATTTGCGGAACCACATTCTCCCACCCTTCTGACCCTGAGGGTATGGTCTTGAAGGGGTGGAGAAACGGACTCCTACGGCAGAAAGAGTCTTGCCATCTTGTTCGCATCTGGTCAAGGTGTCTTTCACTTGAGGTCCAAACAAAGCCTAACCGTCAAAAGGGGAATTTGTGAAGGACGCCTTGAAAGGGTCCGCAAAATTACAAAGCCGCATCCAGGCGTGACGCCTTAAGGCCACTCCTGTGCCCGCGGCCCTACTCGCTCCATCGGCTGCATATGAAATGAGATGCATGGTGGAGTTAACAATCGAGTTTAGGGTTCCAAGCTGTGAGTTGATTTTATCCTGGGACCCAGCAGCTGACGGATCCTGTAAGACTTCTCCCAACTCTTTGAGAATATCTCTCTCAAGGCGGGTGAAGTGACACAAGTAATTCAGCGACCGCATGGCAAAGGTCGCTGTAGAAAACATCCGCTTACCGTACCTATCCATGGCCCTAGAATCCTTATTAGGAGGATGGATAGGTACTGAAGGATCAGCTAGATCCTTCTTGGTGGCTGCAGCCACCACCATGGCATCTACCGGTACACCTTTTGTTAAGAATTGTTTGTCAACTGGTGCCGTGATGAATTTAGATGGCCTCCGAGGGGTGGGTTCCACCGAATCCAGGGCTGACCACGCCTTCCGAGCCACTACTTCCATAAGGGGGTCGAAAGGCGGAGACACCCAGGAGGTGGAGGGTCGAGAACCAAACGCCTCCAGGTACACCGACTCGTCCTCGGAAGGATTAAGGGAAGACCAGTTCCCCCTCTGCTTTAGGATTTCTAGGATGTCTGAAAAAGAGACATCCTCAGAGGGGGACCTTGGGGATCCCTCCGACTCATCCAAGTCGGTATCAGATGTAATGGACTCAGGGGAGTCCACATGTTTCCTCTTACATGTCCTCTTACGGGGAGGCTCCGCTGACGGGTCAGGAGAAGCCTCGGAAGAGGAAGATATTCCCAGTGGGGAAACCTGAGGCGTTGGATCTCTGGGTCCGGGAGCAAGAGAGTGGGAAGAGACGTCAGCAGGCACTGTAGTGGGAGGAGCTGATGGAGCTGACCGTTGACTGTGCTCTGGGGCTAGTACACTCATCATCACCTCGAAGGCTCCCCTATCAGAAAGGCCAGAGGGCTCCCGCTCTGAAGAGGTGGAAACCCCAGGCCGCACCGACAGGGAAGATTCCAAGGTCGAAGTCGGGGCCGAGCTCACCAGCGCCGACGCTCCGAGAGGGAGAATGGGGTCGGACAATGGTTCGATGCCACTCGCCCCCTCAGAGCCGACGAGAGAGACCAGGCGCCCTGATCCCTCCAATGAAGGCATCAAGGAGGAGATCGGAGCGGAAGGCGAAGGAGCCGAAGGGGGAGGTATCGGCTCCAACGCCACAACAGTCACGGCTCCGAGGAGCTCCGGCTCCGAACTCTGAGGGAGAGTCGAAGGAGGGAAAATAGGTGGAGTCATAATAGCTACCGTCTGATGAGATGGGCTACGGATCATTTGGGCCAATGCCTGAGACTTTAACAGCCTACTTACCACTATCTCAAGGTCGTGGTCGGAAAGCCTGGACGACCGAGAAGATCGGCTCCGATGGCTCCGCTCCGAGAGCAGGGGGGGATCTCTGAGCTGAATGGATGGACTCCAACGAAGGGGATCTTGACCTCTTCTTAGATATGGATGGAGCCGAAGGAGCCGAAGACACGTCGGCTCCAGCAGGAGCCGACCGTGAATGCATGGATTCAGAGGTATCGGCACCGAGTGGTGCCGATACAGGAATTTGTGACTCAGAGGGATCGGCTCCAGCCGGAGCCGATCTAGGCACAGACGAAGAGCCAGCAGCAGAAGGCTTGGTACTCAGAGCCGACGGTTTTGCTGGTTTCGAAGGCCTCCCCGACGCAGACTTAGTCAGGGAGCCCTCGGGCTTTAACAAGCCCCTCAAAATTAGTTTGTTCCTGCGCTCCTGCATGACTCTTGGACTGAACGCATGACACACAGAGCAAGAGTCCTGCAGGTGCAGGGGTCCCAGGCAGTAAACACAAGAAGTCTGACTGTCTGTCAGAGACATTTTCTGACAGCACGAGTCACACTTCTTGAAGCCTGAGACCTTAGTTTCTTTTGGTTCCTACGACATAACAGTGTCGAGGGAGCACAAAAGGAAAAGGAAACACACATACACACACAACACTCAAAAAACAATAAAAATATTAATAAGTGGGATACTGACACACCCAAACACTCCACAGGATCCCTAAGAATAATTAGGAAAGGGGCAGGTTTAAGGCCTAACCTAAAGAGTGGGCGGGGTGATATAAGGGGAAAAAAGGAAGGTATGAACGGGAATAGGATTAAAAATAGCCGTTAACTACTAAAAAAACAACTGGGTGGAAAACTAACCAAAAAGGGTGACTGAAATCTAAGTATTCAAAAGACTTACCAGGAGCCGGTAAAAAAAACGCACCTCGCAAGCGAAAGTGTCAAACGAGATCTGGGGAGTTATCGCCTAGCATCATGGGATACAGGGTTGCCTCAAGCCGGTAAAATTAGCTCTCTAGCTTTAGTAAGTGGCCGAGTCGGAGCTGAGGATCGGCTCCGAACCCATCCAGCAAGAATGAAGGCGAGATTGACAACTTAACATCTGGTCTCGCAGCTTATGGTACTTTTCTTGAAGGATGCATCATTGGCATGGGCTCAGGATTAATTCATATGTGATATTTTTCTAGCAAATGTCCTAGGCCTGTAAGTACTTCACCAGAGTCATGTTGGTGGTTACTGCTCTAGCTTTCCACTGTATCCAAGATGTTTCTGTGACTTTGTGATTTTGTCAGTGCACAAAGTGTCTTTTATTTTACACTGCATATTTTATCGTTCTTAGCTTCACAGCTGTGAAATTATCCAGTTATTAGCAGAATTAACTTTTAAGTGCTGCAATTAGGAAAAAAATTATTTATTATATTTAAAGTCATTTCAGTGAGTTTAACCAAATAGTTCCACCCACTGGCCAATAAGCACATAGTTCTGTGATAAGTATTTCCCAGTTCCATAAAAGTATCTTCAGATAAAATGTTAAATCTAGAAACTAGTTCAGATTGTATGTCAACATTTTTCATTAATCCACTGCTTTTTCATACGTATCTCAATACTTGTAAGGTATTTTTGGACTTCGCTGTATCAACTCTTTACACTTCCACAGTACCAACAAACAACTAACCTTCATGTTTGTTTTCACCAACATACACATTATTTTGATGACACTTATTTGACCATTTGCATATACTAAAAAATGCCCTTTCCTTGTACAAATTATGCAGGATTTACTAAAAGCAAGACAGTGCTTTCTAGCATGGTTATAGCCACACTTAGTAATTCAGGCTTGAATTTTAATTGCATGAATAACCCCTGGGATATTTTTCCTTTACTGTCATATGGTCCTCTTAGCTGTTATTTCCACAATATATCATTATGTTATCATTTTTGACTTTTCATTTAATTCACAATTTATCTTATACATATCCATTTCCTCAGTCAATTATTTTAACTGCTGTTAGTCATTTTACTTACTCTGCATACATCTACAGCTTTTGATAAAGACAGGTCTATTTCTATTAAATGACAGAGGCTCCAGAACCAATGATGTGGCTACTACTTCTAATGGTAATATTCTTGTGGGCAATACTCCTGTGTCCTCTGCAAATGTGTGGAATCATTATACAGGGGAGCAAAATCGTTGCTTCATGAACCCTTTTCAAACAGTTGGTTCTTCCAATATGGTCTCCCTTTCAACAGAGGTATGCAATCTACGAGATAGATTGGAGACACTGTTGTATAAAGAAACTAGCACCCATATGAATATTTTGTGCCTCCAACGTTATGTGGAAATAAATATTACTCTGAGGGGATTGAGGGCTTTTAGAATGCCAACTACACCATTTGATGTGGAGAATCCAGATGATGCCACCTTTCATAAAAGGTGGATTGCAGCCACTCACCAATGTTCTATTGAATGGGTTCAGATCCTAATTGAGAGGGAACACCTTAAAAAAAAACGATAGCTGAGGGAAGAGATATTACTGGTGAGTGGGGAACTTCAGAAACATCTATCTTCTGTTACAATGGATGAAATGCTTTGAGAGGTGAATTCTAGGCTGTTGGATTTAGAAAATGAGCTGGTGGAACAGAAAAGTGACAAAATTAATAGGGATATTAAAGACTATAATCTGGACAAGACGTTTCTTTGGAAATGCAAAAATAATAGAGCTTCTTCCAGTCGTGGGAGGGGATACCAGCTCAGTCTCCTTTGCGATGGATGAAGGAGAAGTGAATTTTGGGGAGGGTGGTGAAATGGAGCAATTTCCAGCTCTGCCACAGGCCCAAGACCCTGCAGATATGAACAAATGTTTTTGGAGCAACAGCAGCATTAAATTCCACAATAATAATAAAAAAACATGGCCGCAATGAAGGGGGACAATCCAAGAATTATAGAAGAAACTCGAGGGGGCAGAATGGGAAGAGAAAATGATGGAACTAACAGGTGCAATTCCTTGAATGACTCTGGTTCTTAATTTATCTAAATGTGATGTTTCTGATGTACTATCTGTATTGGATTTGGGACTTAGATTTATACCTACAGCCCTACCTAGATTACATATGCTTAAGACTGAAATATTCCTTCTTAGTAGAAAGCTACATTTGTCAGATTATTTTAAAAAATATTATAATGGTGGTCTATCTGACCTGAGTGGACGTTCTGATGGTTCTTTTTACTCTTGTTGTTCTTCTCAGGAGGAATTTGATGATTTTGTTGTTAATGCTTACAGTAATTTGAATACTAGCACAATTCATGTGAAGAGTCATTATATTCCACCCTTTGTTAACAATAATATTCAAAGCTACATTTCTACTTTGAATTTTGAAGTTGAACAGTTATTTTGGAAATGTATGAATGATAGATCAAATATAAGTTATAATTTAAGTAAGGAACAGTGGCTGGCCTTCTCTGAATTTTGTAAGGATAAAAGTCTGGTTGTTAAACCATCTGACAAAGGAAATCAAATTGTGATTATGTATTATACTCAGTACCTAGATATGTGCTATGCTCATCTTACAAATGGAGAGGTGTATGAGAAATGTGACATTTCTAGATGTTATAAGGCTATTGAGGAATATTAAGAAGTTATGTACTTACCATAACGTTCCATGTTAGTTTTCTTCTCGCCTTCTTTCTTGCTGGATGGGTTCGGAGCCGACCCTCGGCTCCGACTCGGCCTATACTATAGCTCGAGAGCTATTTTTACCGGTGTGAGGCAGCCCTATATCCCACAATACCATGCGCTAACTCCCCAGATCTCGTTGGCAGCTAACACATAGTATAAAATTATTATTATAATTATTACCAAAAATGGTCTCCCTGCTGGTAACCCTAATGATACGGGGTAACCGTGAAGGACTATATAACATGAAATAGAAAGACTCAGAGACCTTCAAGTCTGTCCAGGCTAGGGGGCAGGAGGGAGGGACGCAAGAAAGAAGGCGAGAAGAAGACAACTAACATGGAACGTTATGGTAAGTACATAACTTCTTAATGTTAAGTTGTCATTTTCGCCTTCATTCTTGCTGGATGGGACAGCGTCCCTAGCACCTTGGTCCTGGGTGGCTTAACGGAACAGACTCCTGAGTACGGTGGAACCAAAGTCAGCTCTATTTCTGGAGGCTATATCGAGCTTGTAATGGGTAATAAAGGTATGTTGAGAAGCCCATGTAGCTGCTGCACATATGGCATCTAATGGTAACCTTGCTTGAAAGGCTGTTGATGTTGATAGTGCCCTGGTTGAATGAGCCTTAGGCCTAGACGGGAGTTGTTTGTGTCTCAACTCGTAGACAAAGGTAATGATGGATGTCAACCATCTGGAAAGAGTTACCTTTGATACTGGAAGTCCTTTCTTTCCTTCAGCATAAGAGAGAAAGAGCTGTTCTGACTTTCTGAATTGTTTTGTCCTGTCTAAATAATACCGCAGCTGGCGATGAACATCCAAGGAATGTAATTTCTGTTCAGCCCTGTTTGAATAATCTGGGAAGAAAACAGGCAAGTCAATAGTGTGGTTCAGATTTGATTCAGAAGGAACTTTCGGTAGAAAGGAAGGATTCATTCTGAGAGTTACCCTGCCTTTATGAAAAAACAAATAAGGGGGGACGGACGGACAAGGCCTGGAGTTCCGATACTCTTCTGGCAGATGTTATAGCCACCAAAAACAGAGTTTTCCAAGAGAGAAGTTTGAAGGAGCAAGAAGCTGCAGGTTCAAAGGGAGGGAGAATCAATGACGTTAATACTAAATTTAAATCCCATTGTGGAGGAGGATCCTTAATGGGCGGTCTGAGCAAGAAGATGCCCTTGAGGAAAGCTTTACAGAGTTTGTGGGACATAATATTTGCTTCCGAGAGCCCCACATGAAAATTTGCAATGGCCGCTAGTTGTACTCTGATAGTGGCCGACGACAATCCTGAATGAAAAAGCTCCGCCAGAAAATCTAGAACTCTATGAATTGGTGCATTAAAAGGATCTAAGGACCTAGCTTCTGCCCAGAACGAAAAACGCTTCCATTTGCTCGCATAAGTCTTCCTAGTATTGGACCTATGGGAAGCAAGAATGATATCACGGACAGGAAGAGAAATAAAGGGAAGCCTGGCTATGGTTGGAAGTGGAGCAACCAAGCTGTGAGGTTGAGGGAACGAAGAGACTGGTGCAGTTTGCCCGTTAGATGGGTCAAAAGGTCTGGAAGGGGTTCCAGATGCCAGGGCTGTTCCAGTAGATAACAGTGCAGGAACGGAAACCATACTTGTCAAGGCCAATACGAAGCAATGAGGATCATTTTGGATCTCAATGCGGTTGCTTTCTGAATTAATTGCGGAATCAACGGAAAAGGGGGAAATGCGTATAGAAGACCCCAAGGCCAATTGTGGATGAGAGCGTCTCTGGGGGGATGGCCTGGTAGAGGGAAGAGAGTGAAGAAGTCGAGGCACTTGCTGTTTTGAGGGGTTGCGAAAAGGTCGCAGCAAGGCTGGCCCCACTTTTGAAAAATTCTCTCTGCTACCACTTGATTTAGAGACCACTCATGAGGCATGAGAATTGTTCTGCTCAGTCTGTCCGCTATGACATTGGACCTCCCGGGGATGTGCGTTGCTATCAGAAACCGTTGAGAGGAGATTGCCCATTGCCAAAGTCTGAGTGCTTCTCGACATAGTGGGTAGGACTTTGTTCCGCCCTGCTTGTTTATGTACCACACTACAGACATATTGTCTGTTTGAACTGCTATAGTCCTGGTGGGAAGACAATCCTGAAGGGCTTGCAACGATAAAAGCACTGCTCTCATCTCCAGGACATTTATGTGCAGGTGGCATTCTAATTGTTGCCATGTGCCCTGGACAGTCCTGCCCTGATAGTGCCCCCCCACCCAATCAGGGAGGCATCTGTTGTCACTGTGGCAACTGGAGGGGGAAGAACCAAGGGTCTGCCCTGAAGAAGTTGAGGGGAGACCATCCACCAGGAGAGGTGTCTCTTGCAAGATGGGGTTATCAAGATGTTGTGAGCCATTGGGAGCTGTTGAAAGGACCACTGAGAAAAAAGCATCCACTGGAGAATTCTCATGTGGAAGCGGGCTAAGGGGAGGAGAAGGATCGCCGCTGCCATGAGGCCTTAAGTTTTCAGTACTAACTTGACTTGAATTCTGTTGGACTGCAACAGAAACCGAACATTCCGCCGTATGTCTGTCACTCTCTGAGGTGGCAATGTTGCAGACATTTCTCTGGTGTTTAGTACAGCGCCTATGAAGTTTATAGATTGACAAGACGACAAGGAGGATTTTGCAAAATTTATGGAAATACCTAGTTTGTTGCAAATGTGAATGGTGTAATCCCTGGCTATTATAAGATGCTGCTTGGTGGTAGCGGTTATGAGCCAGTCGTCTAAATATGGAAACACCTGGAATCCTTTTTGTCTCAGGTGAGCCGTGACCACTGCCAAGCATTTGATGAACACCCGGGGGGCTGTGGTGAGACCAAAGGGCAGGGCTCTGTATTGGTAATGACTGGCTCCCAGACGGAAGTGGAGAAGCCTCCTGGAGCGCCTGTGTATCTTTATATGATAGTACGTGTCCTGAAGGTCTAACGAGCACATCCAGTTGTCTCTGCCCAAAAAGGGTAGAATGGACTGCAATGTTACCATCCGAAATTTTGTCTTCTGCACAGACTTGTTCAGTTTGCTGAGGTCCAAAATGGGTCTCCAGTCTCCTGTCTTTTTTGGTACCAAAAAGAACCTGGAGTAGATCCCGGATCCTAGCTGGTCTGCTGGGACTGCCTGGATGACTCTTTTTTTCTAACAGCTTTTTTATTTCTAGCTGTGCCTGACCCCTTTGTGCGGGTGGTACGTCTGGGAGGGGTCTTGGCAATTGGATCGGAGGGGAAATGAAGGGGATTTTGTAACCCTCGGATATAATCAACTGTACCCATTTGTCTTGAGAGAGGGATTGCCAGGCTTCCGGGTACAGAGATAATCTTCCCCCGACTGCCTCCGAAGGTGGACAGTCGGGCAGCTTCTCAGGGATGCTGAAAGGGTTGGTGAGGGAAGGATTCCCTGGAACCCTGGTTCTGTGGACCCCCTATGCCCCTGGGGCGGCATCTATTATCGTTCCCCCTCTGCCTCTGGGGGGATGTTCACCACGTGCGGCAGGCTTGACTCCCTGTGGTTTGCGGAACCACATCTTTCCACCCTTCTGGCCTTTAGGGTAAGGTCTAGATGGTGTGGAAAAGTGGACTCCCACAGCAGAGAGAGTCTTAGCATCTTGCTCGCACCTGGTGAGGGTATTCTTCACCTGAGGTCCAAACAATTCTGAACCATCAAAGGGGATGTTGGTGAAGGACGCCTTGAAGGGATCAGCAAAATTACAGAGTCGCATCCAGGCGTGACGTCGCAACGCAACACCTGTGCCTGCGTCCCTACTCGCTCCATCGGCTGCATAGGAGATAAGCCGCATGGAGGAGTTGGCAATGGAATTCAGGGTAGCCAGCTGGGAGTTAATCTTGTCCTGATACCCCACAGCAGAAGGATCCTGTATGGTTTCACCCAGTTCTTTGTGCAAATCTCTCTGAAGGCGGGTGAAATGGCATAAATAGTTCAGCGACCGCATGGCAAAGGTCGCTGAAGCAAATGTCCACTTACCATACCTGTCCATGGTCCTGGACTCTTTGTTAGGAGGATGAACAGGTACCGAAGGATCAGCTAATTCCTTCTTAGTGGCGGCTGCTACCACCATAGCATCTACCGAGACACCTTTGGTCAGAAATGGTTTGTCCTCTGGAGCAGAAATAAATTTAGAAGGCCTCCTAGGGGTAGGTTCCATTGAGTCAGGAGCTGCCCACGCCTTTCTGGCCACTACTTCCATCAGTGGGTCAAAAGGAGGAGACACCCAGGAGGTGGAAGGGCGAGACCCAAAAGCGTCAAAGTAAACCGACTCGTCCTCGGAGGGTTTAAGGGTGGACTAATTCCCCCTCTGTTTCAGGATCTCTAGGATGTCTGAAAAGGAGACATCCTCAGAGGGGGATCTCGGGGAACCCTCCGACTCATCCAAGTCGGTGTCCGAAGTGAGAGACTCGGGGGAGTCTATGTGCTTCCTCTTGCACTGTTTTTTCCTAGGGGGTTCCCCTGAAGCTTCAGGGGAGGCCTCGGAGGAGGAAGAGACACCTAAAGTGGGTACCCTACGCTTTGGATCTCTGCTATCAGTTGCAAGAGGATGGCCAGAGACCGTAACAGGCACTGTAGAGGGAGGAGCTGAAGAACCCAACCTTGGAGCGGACACTGGCTCCAGCACGCTCCTCATCACCTCGAAAGCCCCCCTATCAGGCACCGAAGACAGTCCCGGCTCCGAAGACACCCAAACCGCCTCCGGCACCAACAGAGAAGGCTCCGAGAATGATGTCGGGGCCGAACTAACCAGAGCCGATGCTCCAAGAGGGAGAGCGGGGTCGAACAAGGGTCCGATGCCACTCGCCCCCTCGGAGCCAACAATGGAGTCTCGGCGCCCAGACCTCTCCATGGACGGTACCAATGAAGAAGTCGGAGCCAATGACACTGGAGCCGAAGGTGGAAGTATCGGCTCCGACGTGGGCAAGGTTACGGTTCCGACAAACTCCGGCTCCGAACTCGACTGGAGAGTCGGAGGAGGAATCGAAGGCGGTACCAAGGGAGCCACAGTCTGGTGAGACGGGCTTTGGAGCATTTGGGCCAGTGCCTGAGATTTTTATGAGTCTACTGACTACCCTCTCAATATCGTGGTCAGAAAGCCTAGACGACCTGGAGGAATGAGTCCTATGACTCCGCTCCGATAGGAGGGGTGATCTTGTAGCCGATCGGACGGACTCTAATGAAGGAGATCTAGAGCGCTTGCGTGCTGAAGTCAGCTCCGATACGGGTTTCGGAGTGGAAACGATCTTGCTCGCATCAACTCCAACTGGAGCCGATGTTGGAGCAATCTCAGTTTCGCCAGCCCTCGACTCAGAAATTGGAGCCGAGGGTTTGGCGGGCTTAGATGACTTCCCCGAGCCAGACTTGGATGGGGAATCAACGGGCTTCAATAAGCCCCTCAAAATAAGTTTATTACGACGCTCCTGCAGGACTCTTGAACTAAATCCGTGACAGACGGAACAAGAGTCCTGCAGGTGCAAAGGCCCCAAGCAGTAGACACAAGAAGTGTGACCATCTGTCAGAGACATTTTCTGACAGCACGAGTCACACTTCTTGAATCCCGAGACTTTAGCGTCTTTGGACATTGCCCTAAAGACAGTAACGCAGTCAGCACACACACTCACTCACTTACACACAAGGGGGAGTTGAGGGGGCTGACTAGAACAACAACACACACACACACTAAGGGGGTGAGTAAACAGAAAAACTAAAGCCCGTAGGCCCGATTATAAAAGTTAACTAAAGGGGTGGGTAGGGCTTACGAAACAAACACTAATAAGTAACAATGTCGATAGGGAACTAATGAAGGAAACTAATCTAAGAAACTACCTCAAAAATAGAAAACTTTATTGAAAATTCCTTTTACTGACCTGAGCCGGTAAAAAAAGGCAACTTCAAGAGCTGGCGGCAAACGAGATCTGGGGAGTTAGCGCATGGTATTGTGGGATATAGGGCTGCCTCGAGCCGGTAAAACTAGCTCTCGAGCTATATTATAGGCCGAGTCGGAGCCGAGGGTCGGCTCCGAACCCATCCAGCAAGAATGAAGGCGAGAATGACAACTTAACATCAACTGTTACTTAAAAAAGGCTTTAGACTAAGTTATTTTATGGCTAGTGACCTGGAAAAAAGCTTAATGTTGATAATACTAACATAGCAGTGTTTTAATGTCTACCTAAAACACATAATGGAACTGACAATCTGAGTGGCAGGCCAATTGTGTCAGCAGAAAAATACTTTTTGAAAAATGTTTATATTCTGTTACATGGATATTTGAAAAAATATTTGTGAGTACTTCATCTTATATTATAGATAGCCCAGGACTTTTTGGATAAAATTAAGGGTATTGTTTGGAATGATACCATGTACTGGCTTTGTATGGACATTAAAAGTCTTTACATTAATATGACACAATGTAAGAATGCAAGCTTTATCTTACTTTTTGGGTGATTCACCTATGTCTCACTTTCTAATGGACCTGGCTCTTTTTTGTTTAAAGAATAATTTCTTTACATTAAATGGAGAAATGTTTCACCAGTTGCAGGGTACTGCCATGGGAGCAGCTTTTGCCCCCATGTATGCAAATTTGGTGATGGCTAAACTTGAAGAATATATTTATCCACATTTTTTTCTATAAATTTGAGGTAGTTATATACTTTAGATTTATAGATGTTTTGATTTTCTTGTGTAAAGGGATGAATAAGGATGTGCAGCTTTTTGTTAATGACTTACAATCTAATAATATGGCTCTTCAGTTTGATGGAGTGCAGCTGGGTTCCCGGGTCAATTTCCTTGACATCCAGTTGGATGGCCTAGAGACTGGTATAAACAGAAAATTTGATCAAAGAAACTTATTTGTGTAAGGGACTAGTTGCCATCCCCATCATTTAGCGTGAATGGGCGTGCCTTTGTTGAAGGTTATGCATCGAGTTGGCAACTCGGCACTGTAAAAATCTACTGCCAATCATTAGCGGACTGGAGTTCTGCTGTGGCGACCCCTAACCAGGAAAAGCCGAAAGACAAACAACAACAACTGCCTTATAATGAAATTTTGAGAATTAACAGGTTGTGTAGTACTGATATTTTATTTGATAAGGAAATATTGGAGGCTGAACATATGTTCATTAGTAGAGGTTATGACATAGATATTGTGACAAAGGCTAAGCAAAAAATCATCAAAATGAGATATGGGAACAGTAATACTAATCTAATTCAGAGTAATGAGAATAATTTTTTAAGTGGTTGGGATAAGAGGACTAAAAATATGTCTAATTATAGGACTGTTTAACCACGGGTTTTGGGAGACAAAAAAAGATAAGAATGAAATCTATTTTGTGACCACATTTAATATAATTACAGATTTAGTGGTCAAGAAAGTCCGACAATTTTGGCCGATGAATAGCGATAGAGATTAGAGGGAAGTGCTCTCTAGCCATGTGAACATCTCTTATAAAAGAGATACAAATTTGTCTGATATGGTTGTCCTTAACCACTTTGTTTCACCAGATGTCAGTATAAGCAGGAATGTTGTAGTTGGTAGAGGAACTAAACTCTTTGGCAAATGTTCTATTTCTAAACAATTGGTTGATTTCTTTCCATACTTTAATGGTTCTAGGTTTATGGCTAGTGGTAAATATACGTGTAAGACTGAAGGTATTATTTATGCTTTAAAATGTGCATGTAACTTGTATTACATTGGGGGAGACTTTAGGAGCTTCAGGGTGCATCTCCAAGAACATATTAGGGATATAAAAAACAAAAAAATGGACAGCCCCCTTGGGGGTCATTTTATGTCTTTTCACCACTCTAACCCTGAATTTCTTTGGGGTTGTGTGTTGGAAAAGGTGGAGGTATGTATAGGTGAGTGTACCAGCTTAAAAGAAAGACCTTTAAAGAAAGAAACACTTTTTATCTTAAAATATTGTATTTTGATGCCTTTTGGGCTCAATAAAGAGTGTAATTGGAAGTATGTGATTTAATTTTTATTGAATGATTGTTTAATTGTCTGTTAATTGTGTTTTTTGACTGTTTAAACCTGGAAGTGCAATAATATTACTCTTGGAAGGTTTGTTGGCCGAGGCACTAAGAATTTTATTTAACTTTGGATACATGTGGATCTGCAGCCTTTTGTTGTTCTTTATTCAGTGTTTTACCTGTGCTTGGTTGTATTTGCTATTTCTATTAAAAGCCCACCTTTTGTTTCATTATTTCTTACACCACAAATTACTGTTTCTTCCTTCCTAATGAGTCAAATAACTGACCGAATTCTGTCCTTGGTTCTATTTTTCATCTCAGTAACATGGGTGAATGGCTACAACTGGGTGAGGCAGGCTGTCTGTGTGTGTAGACGTGTATAGGGGGCGGGGTTATCACATCTTTTAATTTCCCTAGAATAATGAGCAATTCATGCTGTAGTGGGGGTAGGGAACAATACAGACCAAAAATATTCTTTATATTTTTCAATAAAGGCACTTAAAGGACAACAATGGGGTTCAATTATTAAATGCTCAACTTCTCTGTCCTTTCTCTCCCTACTGCTACTGCTCCCTGCTGTGAATAAATAACAATACAGCACTTAAAATGTCTTAAATCGGCTGTTTCTCTCCACTAGAACAGTCTCTTACTGTACAGTGGTAGTTTCACTTTCAAAAAAACTTGTATCCTGCCCTGAAAAAGCTTGCTACAGTCTTCAATTCATTGATGTCATCAAGGCCACTGAATACAGATATTTTTGGGGCAATTCCCTCCCCAAATTGACATCACCACAACTATCCTAAAAGGTCACCCATGCTGTGAAGTCACAGCTCCCTGGTCCTTCCCCTACTCATACAGAAAGTAAAGACTAGAACAAGGAAACAGTACATGAGTCAAGTCTCCTGCTGTGAGTTGTCAATCACAGCAGGTAACAGCTCAAATTACCCTTACCACTTTGACAGCTAGGGAAGCTAGGTGTGAACCAGTAGTAGCAACCAGGTAGTGCCAACCTATGAACCTATAAAATAGTGTGGGAATAAGTAGCCATGGAATTATTATGGCTAGGCTTGTATAGGCCCTAGGGCCGATAGCCTAGTACTAACCTATGAACCTATAAGGGGGATGGGAGATGAGTCAAACTAGTACAATTCAGGCTTCACAAAAGACTGCAGTTTAGTCATTCTAAAAAGAAGCAGCAGTAAAAAGCATTTTGAAAGTCTCTTCTGTGGCATTTGCACTGTTTGTGTTTTAAGTAGTCACTGAACAGCATGAAATGTTACTTAAAACTAACTGACTGAAAGACAGTAGTGTATGCATGTAAAATCAATGCAGTGACAGGAGCTTTAAGAAGAAAGAGGCATGCGTGATGTATTTTATTGTACAGAGAAGCACAGCATTGTGGGATACCAAGAGGCAGAGTAAACAATCAGAATTACTTCAAGATGCCAGACCCTATGTGGTCAGACTCAAAAATTACATATAAAAATATTTAAAAACCTGGAAATAGTTCCAGAGTGGTGTTAAAATGTAGGAAACACCAAACCATGATGAAATTAAGATGTTTTTTGGGTATGTGGGTGCAGTTCTCCTTTAATAAGGTAATAGAACAATGTTTTGCATAATGAAAGACATGTGAGGAACACTAGACACCAAGGATACTCTTCACATCATGTTCTAAAGGCACTTAAAAAAAGACAACAGAACAACATTTTGCAGCACAAAGACGGAGGGCAAGAGAACAATAGAATCCAGGGATATAATATGTATCGTGCTTTAAAGGTACTTCACAAGATTCAAACTCTGTACCCTCAGCAGTCACATGTAGCTCTTTAGCAAAGTGTTATTTTTCTGCACCACCACTGAATACTATGGATACTCCTAACATATTACTGTATGCGTTTGAAAAAAAAAAAAGTTAAGGTGAAAGGGGGAAGCTTTGAACCATACACCCCTAACATCGAAAGTAGCTATCAAGTATGAGCCTTAACCCTCTATGAAAACTGAGGAGTTAGTTCTACAGTATAATTTTTACATAGTAAGATATTAAAGTCTAATGTCTGTTATTATTCACTAATTGCAATGGCCTGTGAGTTACGATGGACAGGGCAGGTATAAGGGGCAACATCAGGAGCATTCTTTAAAATCAGGGGCAGTTGAGAGGGATGGGGACATGTCAGTATGTTGGAAGGCCTCAGGACAAAGCTAGGAGGAACATGAGATGACACCATGGAGAATTTTAAACTATTAGTTAGACTCACTTAAAAAGTTAATAGAGCAACAGGACTAGCATCATTATGCACTTTATTACAGTAGAAGAAGAAGAAGAAGAAGAAAGAAACTGTAATATCTGGCATTATTGATTGACTGTAAGGATCCTTGATTTCTGACAGGAGGGACAAACATAAGATACATCAGGGGCACTCTGTCAACTCTGAGACCTGTAAGAAGTATGTTAGTGTGTGTATGTGTGAGGGGGCAGTGAATGGTGAGGCGCCTGTGCCAATGAAGTACATTGGCTACCAATGTTGCTTACCATAGGAGAGTGGTCATTTTTACTTGTGGTAATTACAGTTAATTCAGAGACATGCAAATTACCTAACAATAAGATCTTTCATTACCACAGCTAACATCCTTTAATCTCATTTCCTGCTTCACTTTAACAGTACCTTTTGGCCATAGCTCATATCACCAGTGGTGGGCTTCCTTCTGAATCCCAGGAATGTAATTCCCCAGATAAAGGACATTGATAGGGGTTTTGCACATATGCCATGACCACCATTTAAAAAGTGTATGCAGTTTTATTTTGGAATGTCAACTGAGAAACTTTTTATATGAACTGTTGCTGATTTGCTGGAATTTGGAACCTTATTAAAGAATAGTAAGGAAAAAGGGTGATATAATTAAATATATCCATCCATCCATTCATCCACAACCACTTGTTTCCCATTTTTGCAGATGGGGTTCGGTTGTCACTTTAACAGTGACAATTATCTAGAGGCAAGGTTTACATTTCCATGTGGACTATATGTGTGCAAGTAATTTGCATATTAATCTTTTTTTCAGATCTCATATTACTTACATGTATTTACTTAGTTTTGAAAACTGGGTAAGTGTAAACATATTTCATTTATATCTACTGGATTAAAATTGAACAATTTAAAGAATAAACTGAGGAAGACTGCATTCTCTTTAGTATTTTAATGTAGGATAATTGGTGAAATGATTACACACATGGAAGTGCAACATTTGATAAAGCCTGTGTTGGTCAGGGAATTGTGGTAGGCAGAATAACATAAGATAAAAAAGATTAACACAATTTTTTTTTAAATTACAGCTGAGAAAAAGTCTATACCAGTCCAAAGCGTGACTCAGCACCCATGCTACAAAAATGACGCAAAGAAGGAATCTCACAATATTACAGAGTTTTATGACTATGACATTGCGTTAATTAAACTCACAGAACCCTTGCAGTTTAATATCACTGCCAGGTATGGCTAACACATTATAAAGCAAAAAAAAGCAAAACAAAAAATAAATGGCTATGGTCTGTTCTCCTGTGTTATGAATGGATATCAAGGAATTAAGTATTGTTACTTATAAACATGTTTTTCTCTTTTAAAGAAAAAAAAATAACTACCTTTCTCTAAAATATTGATTTTAAAGTGGTTGTCTCTTTTTTTATATCAAAACCTTAGAGTTTTACCTCCCTTCATCCCTTATTCAGTTCAGTAATCCGCTGTGATACAGCCACTGGGCCACCATTAAAAAACTGCTATGGGCAGAAACTGAAAAAAAATTTATTGTCCTCTTATCTTGATTTAATACACAGTACATCCCACCTCCAGCTCATTATGCTGTTATTACAGTTTATTTTTAACACTAAATGTCCTGACTGTTGGGGACGTACTAATATGAGTTTGTTTTTTTGGCTTGTTATTATCTTTCCAAAAGTTGGGTGGGGAGGATGGCCTAATGGTTAAGGTGTTTGTCTTACAAACACAAAGTGCACAGTTTGAGTCTCACAAGGGATAATTGGCTGGCTTACAATGGCTCGCAAGGGCAGTTAGCCTAGTACTAACTTATGAACTTAAGTGTAGCTTGCGTTTCAAAAAAAAAAAAAAACTAGATGAATCCTACCCTGTCTTATGGGACCTCTTTTCCACTTACATAGAATGGCAGCAGTCAGAAATGCAGCTTACTTTCAGAATTTCCATTCATAGTGGCACTATTTTCCAGTGTTTCTTACAAGTTTTGGTTTTTGGCCTCCTTTAACACACAATATAATGAGACCTTTCATTCAGTTGTAGAATGTGCTGAAATTAAATTGTCTTTTTAAGCAGTAAGACTTCTTAAGCTTGAGACTTCTTGATTCCTAGGTTCATAGATGTGTACTAGGCTAATGGCCCTGGAGCCTTTATAAGCCTAGCCCATAGGATTCCCTGGCATCATGCTGCCTGATGTTATTTCCCAGTGCCTCTGTCAAGCAGGGCCACTGAAATGATCCCCGGGGTGAATTTTCTATTTCCCATCCACTCGTCAAGATTTCTGTTGAAGAGGGCCAGTGAGGTGCTCTGCTTGACTTGCAAGGGAAGTCTAATCCAGAGCATGGCCAGTCTCTGGGTTAGGAACCTATCACTCCAGCAAGTTCTGTTGATTGTGATAATGAGGTTGAGGTCTCTGGAGTGTGTGGCCTGAAGGGATTGGGATTTCTTTAGATGTAGCATATCTAACAGCACTGGGTCTGACATGGCTTTGTAGATCAAGCAGAGATCACCTCTAAGTAAGTGATATGATACTGAGAAAAGCTGGAGTTTTTTAGTCTATCCACACAGGGCAATTGTTTAAGGCCTAGGATCCTCTTAGTGAGGTATTTTTGTGGTCTTTCTAGTTGTTGCATATGTCTAGTGAGGCACATGCCAAATGGGGCATTGTACTCTATAACTGATCTAATGAGGGAAGAGTAGAGAGAGAGAGAGAGAGACTTCTATCGTTCACATTCCTTCAATTGTCCAGACTATCGCACTTCATACCATTCCAGTCTTCAATGCTCATTTAACTTTGACAAGAGAGCTGGAACTTCTCACCTCAGTAAACTTATAACTCTAGAAACTCCATAGGTTTTTGGCCTCAGTGGGAGGCATGGAAGGCAGGACAATGAACTCTTTGCTGTGTATGGTTCTTCTAGGTCAGAAATAGTACAGTTGCATAAGTCCTCCTTACCTGTAACTGTAGATGTTTGTAAAACATACTACCTTACTGGCATATGGGTAGCACAGCCCTCCTACCCTCCTTCTGTCAGTCTATCAAAGCTTAGAGCTCCCTCCACTGCCTGTCCATGGGTGTGAAAGACCAATCACCTGGCAGGATCAGGACTGCCTCTCAAACCCACAGACAGGACCCTTTGAGTTTTCTAGTATCCAGCAGGAACAGCAGATGAAAATTCAAGCTTTGCAAACACTTAACTGTTCCAAGCCAAAAGCCAGACATGCACACACAACAAAATAGGCTGATGGACAAAACTCAGTGACAACTCCAACAATAAATTATGTACAGCCAACAAAAGGGTTTAGGGTACTGCCAGTAAGTCAGTGTGTTGTATGAACACCTACTATAGCAGGTAAGTAGGACTTATGTAATTGTACTATGCTCAACAAATACACCACCTTACTGGCATATGGGTAAAGTCCCAAAGCTTATCCAACCTGGGAAGAGGAAGGATAAGGGTCCATGTGGACGTGGAGAACAGTCCTTGTGAAGCCTGCTCTGGATTTAGAAAAGGCATCCAGCTAGTAGTGCACAGAGGACTAAGTTGCTCCCTGTACAGAATTTCTAGAGTCCTCTGCTTTTCAATAGGCCACTGAAGAAGAAGAAAAGGCCCTGATGGAATATGCCTTTACTTTGCCTGTGTTCACCTTGCCATGGTGACTATTACAAAAAAACAATACCAGAGGACAACCAAATTACAGTAGTTTGCCCTTTCTTTTCCTCTGTGAAGAAAATAAAAATTGTTTTGAACTTCAAGGTTTTTTTTTTGTCAAGGTAGTATCTGAGCTGCTGATGCCCATCCAATGTATGAAGTATCCTCTTTCCCTTATTCCTAGGTTCTGTAAAGAACACAGGGAGATTGATACAGTGATTGAGAGTGAATTTTGAGACCACTTTTGGCATGAAAGAACAATTAATGCATAACATTATCCTATCCCTGAGGAAAATCAGTTAAAGTTACCATGAGAGCTTGCAGCTCAGAAACTCACCTTCCAGATGCAGAGCAATAAGAAAAACATTTTTCCAGATTAAGAACTTGATGGCAGCTTCTTCAAAAGATGGTAAGGTCAGTTTTTCGAGGACATAGTTGACACCCCACAAAAGAGGACTTTGCTTGCAAGGGGAACTTGTATGCAAAACCTCTTTCATGAACTGTTTTACCAAAGGAGAAGAAGAAAGGAGGAAGATCCATAGGCAGACAAGCAGAGCTGGCCATTAAATGCACCTTAATGGATGCATATGATAAGCCATCCTGAAGAAACTCACACAAATATTTCAAGACCAGAGGGATATAAGCTGACCGTTCAACATTTTACATTCTGTTACAGAGAAGCCTGACATATATGCTGTAATTTAATACCATTTCACCTATTTCTTGCAGTTTGTTTCTCCAATAGATGCTGTTATACAAGTTGTTTACTCAATTTTTTAAGAGTGTTACTGGGGAGTCTGCTTTATGAACTTTAGTCTTTTTGCATTATGTTGTATTTGCTGTTTTTTTCTCCACTAGACGTTATAACACTAGTTGAACATTTATTATGTTAAAGGTTGTTACCTGATCATCTGCTCTATAAGCTTTAATAGCAATACAGTTTCACTGTATTTTTGATGTTTTTCTCTAATTGTACCTATTTAACAAAAGCTGGACACTCAATAGTTTAATCAGTTGTTACCCAGACATTTGCTAAGTGCCTTTAGTTGTATTTTGCTGTGTTCTGAACTTAACACATGTGAGATGCTCTATATTTTAATAGCCGTTTTGTTTTGAATTGTATCGGTGCTGCACTAGTTTCTCTCACTAATTGTTCTCCTTCACTTCTACTACTGCTGCTTGCTTTAATTGTCTCCAACTTAACCTTCCTATAACTCCTCTAATTTCTCATCCTGGTCACCTTTGCTGTTACTGATCATCACCTGTCCTGTTTTCCTATTTCTCCTTCTCTTACCTTTGCAACTCTTCATTCTTCTGTTCTCTTTCCTTTATCCTAGGTTAAGGACACATTTCTACCACCTGATATCTAGTGCTTCACCATTCTTGGCCACAAGCAACAGGCTTTGCCCAAGTTTTGCACCCCTGAGTTCTGTTACTCCCCATGGCTTGCTACTGTATGCTTATGCATTTTGCTGTCTAACCCGTATTTGGCCTATACCTCCACATAGCTCTCCTGTACATCACTGTTCCCTCTTTTGCTCTCCATTTCTACTTTCTTTCTACTTACAATTTATAGGTACCTTTTTATATCCTGCCTTATCATCCTTTTCCACATTTTACTCTGTTTATTTCTTTCGCCCCACCGACTATTAAACTGCATTTACTTAGTTGACTTACTGTCTCTAACTTTACTCTCTACCTGTAGTTGACTCTGTTTCCAACTTACCCCCATCATCTTTCAAACTGTATTTGTTTAACTTAATCTCATTTTTCCACTTATAAACCCTGTCTTTATACTATAAACTCCCATCCGTAGTAAATCCAGTCTGTACAATATATTGGCAATAGCATTTTTTCCTTTAGTTAGGTACTAAAAGCTTTAAAAACAGCATTTCCTTACTGATTGTTTTTGCAGGCAATACTTCCATTTGCAACTGGTTCAGCTCTCTGCATTTGCCTTCGCTTCACTTAGGCTCACTCTTCTCCCCTACCCTACCACCAAATCCAACCCATCCCTACTTACTATACATTTATACTGTCTAATCTCCACCTCCTGCCCCAACACTCCCCTCCTCTTCCAGTATACCTCATCCAATCAACACTCATTCGGCAACTAGTCCTTCTCTCTACCCTATTTCCTCCCTTTTCCCACTACAACCTAATCAAGCCAATATTATACACACACTACATACTTTCCTACCACTCAAGTATACGTCATAATTTACACACTAATCTTACCACCCCCTCTATTCCTTTTTATCATCCATTTTACATACGCCACTACCTTTATATTATTCCCTTTAATTTCTCTCCCTGCTCTTCTAGCCTCTAATCTACTTACCCAATCTGCCCACAAATATGTCTGCTATATACATCTCCACTCCCTCCCTTCTTTTCTCCCTACTAATCTGCTATGTTAATATTTCACCTATCAACTCCCCTCCCACACTTAACAACCCACTCTACAACATTGATAAACACCACCCAGTCACACCTCCACCTCATCTTTTTAATCTCCCAAACTTTATCATGTACAAACACAAACTCCTCAACACCCACCACCATATCCAGTCTCTGTAATGGTGTCAGGCACAACTTCCCAATGTTCAACTTTAGCCTTAGCTGTCATTGTAAGGCTGAGGCCATATCTAGATAATCTAAAAATGTAGATCCTGAACTGATCCTCTAGATAACCAAATAAATTCATGTGGTAAGGACAGATGGCCAGCATACTCTGTACAGATCAAGTCATCCAAGAAAGGAAAAATATGAATTCCCAGTGTCCAACAATGGAGCACTATTGGGGCAAGGCATTTGGTAAACACTCATGGTGCAGTAAATAGCCCAAAGGACAATGCATTAAAGACTACCAGATGCAACAAATCTCAGAAATATCCTGAAATGATAAACAATGAAAATATAGTAATATGCATCCTTTAAGTCCAGGTTCTCCATGAAGCAGTGGTCTGGCAAAAGGGGAAGCACTGTCTGCACGGTAAGCATCTTGAAATTGGGGACCTCAACAAATGAATTGAAGTCCAGTATCAGTCTACATGACAGCTTTTGGGGACCAGGAAAATTCTGGAGTAGAAACTTCTAATTCCTTCCAAAGGAAGGACTGGTTCTATGACCCTCAATTCCAGCATTTACAGAGAAGAGGAAGGAATAAGAAAGTCTAATAAGGAGGATGAGGGGGATCCTCTTTGAATGGTGGCAGATATTCTTTCCATTGACATTAGTAGCCCCTGCAACAATGTTGAGCATCCACATGCTGGAAATCACTGACAGCCAGGCCTCCTTTTTAGGAGCTAACTTTGGAGAAGTGGCATCTGAAGAGGGCTTAAAAAAGGTAGATGCTGTGCCTTGGCATAGTCATAAGTTGGAAGGGGTGTATCCTTTTTGAGAAAGGAACTCCTTCTTGTTAGGCTCGATGGGGTTCTTGTCCTGAAATTTTGTTTTGCTGCCTTAGTTTTTGATTGGCTGTGACCTCTATTTGGAAGGCCACCAAATATTATTCTGCTTAAGGGAAGGAAATCTGGGAATATGAAACAATTTTGGCACTCCTTCCATGAGTTTACCTCTGTCATCCCAGTGTTTAAGGATCTGATTAGCTACTGTACCAAACACACAATTAGACTCAAGTGCAGCATTCAAAAATCTCATTTAACTTATCAGAAAAGTTCTGGCTCTGCAATGAGGCATACCTCCTTATCACCACTGATGACATTGCATTTCTAGCAGCAGTATCAGCCCCTTCCAAGGCACTCTTTAAAGAATGTTTTGACACCTGATAAACATTGAAAATGGTATAGTAATAACAATGAGACAACAGGATACTGGAACAATACACAGTTCGATATCCAAATAGGCATCCACCATGAATAAAGAAGTATAAAAGCTTTTATTCATAAATGAACAGGCAACCACTTTCACCCATATAGGGCTTCATCAGACCATAAAAATCACTATGAATCACCTCAATTTATACTAAAAATGGAGGAAAAACCATGATGAGATATGTAAAAAATATATATTAAAAACTTATATAATATATATAAAAAATATGTACATGTCTTAAATAATGAGATATGTAAAAAATATATATATTAAAAACTTGTGTAATATATATAACAATATATATGTGTATAAAAACATATATACAAGAATATACTAATGTTATAACACAACACTTTCAGGTCCTCAGTCCCCTGGATTTTAAAATGGGTTTGAGGATACTTTATCATTCAATCCAGGGTACTGGTCTGTACCCTGTCTCTTAATCATCTATCCGTCACTTAAGGATGAAATTAGGAAGCATTGGGGAGTTATTGTGGTAGATCCAGATATCAAAGATTTTGTTGGTGAAACCCCAAAGTTTGTATACAAGAATAAACCCAATTTGAGAAGACTCTTATGTTATCCTAGAGTCAATTGCAGGGCCATTGAGCCTGGGAATGAGGGTACCTTTCCATGTAATCAATGCAACTTCTGCAATTATATAGATACAGATAGTGTATTCATACACCCCCCTGACTAACTTCAGGTTTCGATTTAGAGTTTCTGCTAGTTATAAGACAGAACATATGGTCTATCTTGCGTACTGTGTCTCCTGTCATATGTTCTCTTTGGGTAAGACGGATAGACGATTAAGAGACAGGGTACGTGAACACTTTTATCAAGTGAGGATGAAGTCCATGATAAATGCACTCTCTAAACACATATTGGATACGGATGAGAACCATTGGTTTAAATTCATGGTCATGGAAGTGATCCATCCAAACTTACGAGGGGGAGACATTAGGAATATAACTGAAACATGTGAGATTAGATGGACTGTGAAACTTAAGGCAGACCAGTACCCTGGATTGAATAATAAAGTATCCCAAAAAACCCATTTTAAAATCCAGGGGACTGAGGACCTGAAAGTGTTGTGTTATAACATTAGTATATTCTTGTATATATGTTTTTATACACATATATATTGTTATATATATTACACAAGTTTTTAATGTATATATTTTTTACATATCTCATTATTTAAGACATGTACATATATTTTGTTGCTCAAGATATGTACATGATTAGTTATGGGTATGTCTCTTGTATGTTTCTTATATATGTAATGCACTATGACATTTGTATAGTTTTTACTATACATCTTTAAGCTTTAATTGACTTTGGTTTTCCCTCCATTTTTAGTATAGATTGAAGTGATTCATAGTGATTTTTTATGGTCTGATGAAGCCCTATATGGATGAAAGCGCTTGCCTGTTCATTTATGAATAAAAGCTTGTATACTTCTTTATTCGTGGTGGATGCCTATTTGGATATCAAGCTGTGTGTTATTCCAGTATCCTTTTCTCTCATTGTTATTACTATTATTTGGATTACTGGGGGCACTGGGACATTAACTCTCCATGAGTTGTTTCCATTTTTAATATTGAAAATGATATCTTTAACATAGACCTTTTGCTCATCTGGTGACATCCAAGATAGATGCACACTGAGTAACAGCTTAATTTCAGCTCTCCCAGTATGAAAATAGAAACTCAGAAAAGACAGCTAGTGAATTTGTCTTTTTGGGTAAATTTCAGTTACTGGGTTGTAAATGCAATGCCTGGATGTCAAAAAAGAAAGAAATTTAGAGAAACAAAGAAAATCAATAACAACAAATGAAGAAAAAAAACACTGGATTGGTAGAATCATGCAGCTGTTCAGCAAAAAGCTCCAGCTTTGGTGCAAGGCATGACTTCCAGTAATCTAGTGGAAAAAATAAATCAAATGTGCTCAGAGCTGATTAAAATAAATGAAACACTGAAGGAGTATATGCACCCAAATAACAAAAGTCTGGAAAAAATGAAAGAAATTTTAAATATATATTCAGATGAACTGATAAGCTGATATGAAGAAAAGGCTGGCTGAGTATGAGACTGCTCAAGAAGAGTTGTTTCAAAAAATGGTAGAATTAGAGGAACAGCATATAGGTAAAACTGAGATTTTCTGCTATACCAGAGAAACTGGAAGGCACAGACTGTATTAATTTTATGACAGCACAAACAAGCGACTGGACTGGTATTCCACAGCAGGAGTTCTTAACTGAGAGGCACATTGTGTGTATGCTTCAAACCTAGCCATAAGAAAAGGAGCCAAGACCTCTAATAGTAAAGATGTAATTCTACCAGTAGAAAGATTTGATTCTGACAAAACATTGGCAAAAGGACAAAGTACTAAAAGTTGGAGACAGTACAGTGTTTGTGGAAAATGAATACTCACTGCACATCAGGCAGAAGAGGAGTAAATTTATTCCAACAATCAGGGAATGTCAAGAGGCAGGTATGCAATTCAAGATACAAATTCAGTAGTAGGAGCTGAGACAGAATTTACATTTCATTTTCCAAGGTACAAAAACTGGGCTAGGCTAGACAGAAATCATATTTCACAGAAATGCGCACTGTATCCAGTTAACTTAAAGTCATTTTTGATGCAGAACATGCTAAGGAGGAAATACAAAACATTCTCCAACAAAAAGTGAGCTATCAAACAGAAGGGGACTCTGCTTCTTATTCTTCTGATAATAAAGCTCATAGGGAGACTATTCCAGTTAAACCTTTTCCAATGTTCTAAAGGAAAATGCTTCAGAGACAAAGAAAGGCGCAGGAGTTGACTATGAGAACCAAACTACATTAGCAATGAACCAGAGACTGGAATTGAGAGATGGACAGCAACAGGAAGAAAACCAGAAACTCAGAAGTTAATGAATAAATGTGGGATTACAAAGCATCAATCACATTTGTGATATATGGCTGAACAGGAAAACCTGGAAATATTGGACTTTTTTGACTCTGTTAACTTGTAGAGGACTCCAAAGCATATGCCCTACTTCATGTCATTAACGTTTGGAAGAACGTTAAAGACAGGGGAAGAGGAAAGAAACAGGTAACTGTTAGTAAAACAATTTTTGTTCTTAACAGGATTTTTATAAAACATGACATTTACTGTATGTTATACAGTAAAATATTTTCAGTTATTTTTGTGTGTTATACGGATACTAAAGTAAACAGGTACCATTTTTCCTACCTTATGTTTTCTTTCTTTGTTTTTAGTTTTAAGAAATTTAGGCATTGCCATGTAAAAAGTGAAGAAAGCCTGGACAAAATCATGCTTAAGATAATAGGCTGTAATCTTGGGTTGTTGAGGGCCCTTGGCTTAATCTAACAACAAGTTTTAAGTGGAAGCAAGTAAATAAAAGAACACTAAATGTAATGAAAAGTGTTATTTTAGCAAATAAATGTTCACAGTGTAACGGGAGATGCTTATAGCGGAAGGTAACTGTATATTGGTCCTCATGTTTCTCTGAAGACAAGCAGTGGCTAAAAGATAATATTTTCTGAAAGCATTCAAGTTATTTTCTATATCTGGGAGAGTAATAAAGATAGCTAAAAACAGACAGCTCTTAGTGCAAGTAGCAGAGGCTGTACCATGAGTCTTAGCATAGATAACCTTAATTATAGGCAAATTAAAGTCTGTGAGTGTAGCTGTAAATCTGACGACATAGTTTTTGTGTTTGTATTAAGTTACTAGATTATGGAGGTGTTCTGGGGGTGTACTTTTTTGTTTGAGCATTTTCATTAAAACAAATAGTCTTATAAGATGCTTCATATGTTCAAATGGATATGACAAGAAATAACTGTATAAAAAAGAGCAACCTGCCAAACATTAGTGTATGCATGAAACACAAAAGCTGAAACTGAACAGTTAAAAAAGCTATTATACATGACAGGTGGGAATAATAAATTCTTATTATAATGGCACCACTTTCCATATTATCTTTGAACATGAATGGTCTCACAGGTACAAACAAAAAGAAAGAGTAGTGAACTATATTAAGAAATGCAGAGGGCAAATATCTACATTACAGGAGACACATTTGGAAAGAAGTCAGCAAGTGAACTTGATAAAGAAAGGATTTCAGGATGGTAGTTCAGTGAAATATATGAGACAAAGGAAAGGAAGAGTACTTATATTAATTGCTAGAGGAATTCCAATATTGGCAGAAGTGGGAAAAATATAATAATGACAGATTTGTAGTACTTAGGGGCTACTGACAAGGGAGGAGGATTACACTGGCATGTACTTATAGTCCACCGAAAACTGCTGCAATGGAGTTTAAGAGAATGCTGGGAGAAATAATCAGTTTCCAGCAGGGAACATTACGTATAATTGCGGACTGGAATTTGATTTGCAATAGTGAGGATGTATTGGGAGGTGGGGGCCTAGAAGGGAAGATATAACAAATGATGTTAGAATTTTGAAGAAATTTTTGAAAAAAATTGGTATGGAAGATATGAATTCAGTAGGAGGAGCTAGGAGAGAATTTACATTTTATTGCCTAAAATACAAAAACTGGGCTAGGCTAGACAGAAATTATATTTCAAAGGAACGTGCATTTAATTGAAAGTTTTAACATGTATCCAATAACTATTTCAGATCAAGTACCAATAATGACTAAAATAAAAATGCAGGGTACTGAAATAAAAATGAGAGTCTGGTGCTTTCCCTCCTATCTGTTAAAAAGACAGGAATTTAAGGAATGGGTAGGGGGAATTTTTTAGGAGTTATTAGGAAGATGGAAATTTCTTCATAAAATGAAAGTGGAATTTTAAAATAGGGAAGAAATAAAAAAAAGAGATATGGTTAGGAAGTAACAACATTTATTTAGATAGACTGATAAAGGTTAAAGCAGGGGTATCCAACCTTTTGGCTTGCTGGGGCCACATTGAGTGAACAGAAATGGTCTTGGGGCCGCATATAAAATATATCATATAGTTAACTCTTTCGTTGCTCCGGAAGACCACAGTCGACCTCCTGGCTGTACTGTAGGTGCATTTGAACAATGAATAAATGTAATAAATGCCTAATATTTGCCTTAAAATTCTAATTCTCATTCTAATTCTAATTCTCTAATCTAACAGTTAACGCTAACATCTTACTTAATGTATATATATATATATATATATATATATATATATATACATACATATATATATCTATCTATCTATCTATATATATTTTTTTTTACAAATAAACAGATATTTACTACAGCACTAGCATTTCTCACTGGGAAAACCATTCCAGCAGTCCAACTATATAAAATGTCAACATCAGCAGTCCTACAATACTATAATCCACAAAAATAACCCAACAAATTTGAAATAAAGTAAAGAATTCACATTACTGACTTAATAAAACAATTCTGAAAAAGCTACAAGAGGGTCTCACCCAAACAAATAACTGGTGCCAGAAACATGGCCTCAAGCTAAATGCCAAAAAATGCATCATCATCCCCTTTGAGGAGAGTGATGTCCCCACAAATTATCACATTAATAACAATGTTGTTAGCACGCAATAAGTCGTATGGTACTTGGGCACCCAGGTTGATAGAAACCTGTCTTCTGACCACTACGTTGTCTCCGTTGTAAGGAAAGCTTTTTACATGGCCCACTTCATTAGTAAGGGTATCTCATCCAGGGACAAGGAGGTCATAACATCCCTGTATTCTTCCTTTACAAGAGCCATTATTGAGTACAATGCCCCTTTTGGCATGTGCCTCAGCAAAACACCCTGCCAAAAGAAAGACTACAACCATTTCTGACAAAAAAGGTCAAAGGACTAAGTTCACTTAGTTATCCAAACAGACTAAAAAGCTTCTTGCTTTCCTCTGTCTCTCACTGGCCCCTATAAATTTCATCATTGGCTTGCTTTCCAGGCTAAGAAAGATCCTGCCTTAAGAGACCTCCTCTACCTCAGAAATACTGGTTACACTTAAAACACTCACTACAAAGACCACAGCCTTCACTGCAACATAAACAAGCCACTTTTTATGTACAGGTTCTTGACACAAAAACCTTTAACTTCTCTAAAAAGCTCCTCCCATTATCAAACAATGTAGTTCAGCAACACGATGGCTGGATGGAGAGCCATAAATGTAGTCCTTGGGTAAGTAGCATAGCCTTCATCAAACCAGATGGAAAATCCACATACTAACCTTTCCCAGCTGGATGGCTAAGATCTAATATTGGTTACTCAAGTCTAGTTGCCCAAGAAGAGGGGCATGCTTAACTAAGAATTCCATTTGCAAAATTATATTCAGTATACATATTAAATCTCCCTCTCTTACACACACACACAAGCCCCTACTTGTAAAATAGGCAACCTCAGTAATCACATGACACCCACTCACTGAATGAAATTGTCTGGAAGTCGAAATATCTGAAAAAAAAATCATAATAGAGATGGATTCATCCATGCAATTTCCCACCACCAAAAGGACCATCAATAAATCAACAAACAACTGCTCGGCAAAAAGTAAATCAGTAAGAAAACCATAAACTATAATGCTACATACTGGTGTAAACATATAACTTGTGTCAATCCCCAGGTTAATCCATACCAAAAGATTGTTTCAGAGCTTCAGCTATGTACAAACAGCTTTCTCCTAAAAACTTTACTCATTGATATTTGCCTTGCTGTAATTATAACTGTAAAAAAAATGTTTTTAAGTTTATTCTGTACCTCAATGATTCTCACTGTTACGAGATGTAATCTCTGCCATATTGTATGAGTACTACATCCATAATTTGCTGTCTCTCTCTCTCTCTCTCATGTATTGTATTATATCGTTTTGTGTTATTTCTGGAGCTTTTCTCCCCGGGCCCCCGCTGAAAATGGACCTGTGTCCAGTCGGACTTTCCCAGTACACAAATGTAAAATAAAAAAAAAATAAATAAAAATAAACTTCCCTCCAGTCTAAAGCCATTTGACATTCAGACATTTTAATTTGTGCAGAAGTTACTCACAGACTGACAGTTTACTGAGGTGTAATGCTGACCTTCGCTTTTGAAAAAAACTAATTCCCAGACTTTGTCAATAGCTCAAAGTATAGAGAGGATTATTTATTTATTATATATTTATTTATTTTTGGAAAACATCTTTAAAACTGTTAAATTGATTACACACCCAGGAACACAGAAAAGTTATTGTGATTATGTAAACCACAGACTGCTGCAAGAAATCAAAGTCACATTAGCACTCTATGCTTATGTCCGAACAGATGAATCATACCTGTCAATTCCAAAAGAAGTAAAGTAGCTTAATAAGAAGGTTATTTGCAAGGATACATGGCAGTTTATATTGGAAATAAGCAGAGATATTAAAAAGGCTCTGTTTTTCATAATTATGCCGAAAAGTCTTCCAAGGTAAATACAACTTCTAATTTAGTATGGAACCATACCTCTAAGCCTTAGAGCAAGAAATCTGGACAAAGCGAAAAATAAAAGTGGGACACAGGCCCAAAAATAGTTATGCATCACAGACACCATTGAAACAACTGTAGCTGCAAACATTATACATCACTTATAATCTTTCTATCCCATTATTGTCAGTTAAACATTATATGGCTCATTCAGTCCTGTCTTCTTTTGCATCAAAGAAAACCATGCTTTGAAATGACAAATGTATTAAAAATAATAAATAAAACACATTGCATCAGCATCCTGCAACTTCCTACCTGCAAGCAACCACAGAGCTTTCACTGAAACTAGGGCTGCTTGTTTCCCCAGAATGGCAGCTCTCCCTAATTAAGTCTAATGGAATACAATCTACCAGTATCTGGACTACCTGAAATAAATTAAATTATGGCCTGTAAATTGAAAGTACACTTTGTTTAATTAAACTATATTTTAAGCCCACTTACTGTATTTTTTCAGTAACATCCCAATATCCATTTCCAGGTCACTTTACAAGACATTGGCAGTGGTAGACTTGACATCCTTCAGAACCCCACAGGCCCACGCTAATACATTGTCCATTAAATGTAAATATCCATCCACTGTAAATGGCAAGAAGCTATGTCTTAAAAAATCTACTTCTGGCACACGTACCCAAGTATTAGGTTTTGAAACAAAGAAACATATTCTCCACAGTCCGTAAGTCTCTGTCTTTAATAATCATCTACTGTCGCAGCACTCCCAACACATAAGCACACACATACACACTAAAATCCTCAACATTTAAAAAATGACATTGTGCCCACTTGATTTGCCAGTATTGATGATCCGCCAAAGCTATGCTTACTGTTGTCCAATCTACCACTGCTTAGAACCCACCAATGAAAAAACAGTACTAGGTGCATTTTTGTTTGTTTGAAAAAACAATACAACTGTATATGCTACAGTCCCACATAGTCAGTCCACTACTGACCCATTAACCCTAGGCTGCTGTCTCATTCTTACTCCCTGGAACTGCATTACCTTGGATGACTACTTTTATTTCCTAAGCAAAAGACACAAATTGGAAGATGAGGCAAAAATCCAGACATTCTTTGAAAATCCATACAGTTAAGAGGTATGAGTTCATGTTCGATACAACACTCTCCCTGTCAGGAAAGCCGCAATTTAATGAAAGTGCATACGATGCATGATATATTTGTGAGCTAACTTGTTTGTGTTCAGTAGGTAGACTGATCATTGTTAGCCTCTTTGTGCATGCGTCTCTCTCTGTCATGCACACATATCCACACATACACACACACTCTTCTACTTTCACGCACACAATTCTGCTTTCATGCATGCACTCATTCACTCCGTACTTACCTATTAACACAGGTAATGTCTGTCCCTTTCAAAGGCAACAGCGGCAAATCCATACATGAGTCCATCTTCAGCGAGAACACACACACACACACACACACACACTGATTGTTCGGTGCAAAATAATAGCGTAAACACACTGACCCTTTTTTGGCTCAAAAACAAAACTAGAAGGGTGCTTTGGTGCATGCGCACACCGACATTAGTGTTACAGGTCATGGGACCGAAAAACACAAAACAAAAAAATGTTTTGGGGCATGCGTACAGCGATGTTGCAGTTAGAGGTTGAGGGCCGCATGCGGCCCACGGGCCACAGGTTGGACACATCTAGGTTAAAGTATTGTCAAACAGGCTAACTCAGATAACAACAAGAGGTGCAACTGCAGAGTGCTAAAGAGAAAATAAGGGACTACCTGGATAATTTGCATGAGTTTAGAATGATCTCTGTTAAGCAACAGTTTGTTTTATAACTCCAGACCACAAAAGCTTTTAGCACAATGGCTCAGGCAACAGAAAGTAGAAAGGGTTATTGCCAGGCTTAGATGCCTATAACAAGGAAAATAACCAGAGATCTTGTACAGGTATTAGAAATATTTCAGAACATTTTGTGAAAATCTGTATAAAGCAGTGAAATGTATTAATTAAGAAAAAGAACAACTGGAATGATTATGGAAGAAATAAATATGCCAAGGTTAGAGGTAGATGAGGCTCAATCATTAACAAAACGAGAAAGTCTCTATAAATAGATGGTATGCCTGTGGAAGTTTGGAATCGATGAGGGAAGAAAGTGATAAAGATCTGGAATGTTTTGTTTAACAGCATTTTAAAAGGAGGGGAAGCACCAATATGTTGGAAGAAAGCTGTGGTTGCTGTGTTACCTAAAGGTGGCAAAGACCCTTCAGACCCAGCTTCATATAGACCCATTTCAATTCTAAACCATGAGCCTACCTCTCAATCTCTTAGAGCAAGAAATCTGAACAAAGCCATAAATAAAACTGGGACAAAGGCCCAAAAAATTTGGTAGTAATTTGCCAGAAAAACACAGTTTTATGAAAAATGGACCAAAAATATGAGGCAAAAAATCCGGATAGTCTGCAAAAATCTGTACAGTTGAGAGGTATGACCACGAGTATAAAGTGTTTATGTCTATAATGGCTAAAATAATGGCAAAGGTGATACCAAAATTGATTGACATGGATCAATGTAGTTTTGTGAAGGGGAGACAAGCATTTGACAACATTAACAGAACAATGATGATCCAGCAGAAAGTAGAATGTAAGTAAATACCATTGTTGGTGGTGGTTTCTGATGCAGAGAATGCATTCAACAGAGTGAGATGGGATCTTATGAGTTGGGCAATGGAAGCACTTGCATTCCCTGATACAATAATAAGGTTAACTAGGAGGATATATGAGGGATCAGGGATGAAAAGTAAAGTGGGGTGTTCCTCTCTGATAAGTTTTGTTTAAGCAGAGGAGCCAGGCAGGGTTGTCCTCTTTCCCCTTTGTTATTGCAGTATATTTAGAACCACTGAGAAAGAAAATAAAGGACTCAGAAATTCAAGGATGTAATTGGTATTGTAATCAATAAAAGTTGACTTTAATTGCAAATGATATTATTTTATAGCTGATAAAAGCAGAAATGGACATTCCAGTACTGTGGAACATTCTGAGACAGTTTCAAGTCGGCAACGACATCGGCAGAACAAACTGCTTCCGAAGGAAGGTCTACAAATATTCATGAGCAAAGAATGGGTGCTTTTTTCATTGGATTTGTGGCTAAATAGGACTATACCAACAGTGGCTTCAACTATGGGTAACATTACTGTACTTGATTCTATGCTTACTGAATTTAAAACTAAACTAACAAGTTTCATAAATTACAACAAGAAAATAATTATTTTAGAGAATGCTTAAAACTACAACAGGTACCAAAAGGTCTACATGTGTGGAAATTTCCTACTGGGTTAATACAACACTCCCTATTGCACCAAGAACTGCTCGCCATGTTTGACTGGCATGGTTGCGATATCATGGAGCTCTTGGTAAAATATAACAATTCAACCATGGATGCCCTATATGCGGAGATAAAAGAAATGGACTCTAAAATAGTGTCTGACAGTTTGTTTAAAGGATATAAAAGTCAGTACGACAGCATTTTTAAAGATATTGACTCACTTTGTGACATCATTATTAATAGAAAAAATAAAAAGCTTGCCCGAGATAAAATAGTGTATCTGCAGGGCAAAGCATATCCTAAACCACCGACAAGTCAAAAGAATGATGTTCCTAACTTGGACCAAGTACAAATTCAATAAAATAATGGTGATATGGAAGAATCTGATATAGAAGAAATCCCTTTAGGCCAACAGGAAGTGCGGAGGTCCAAAAGATTACGGAACCGCAAACAACAACAATACCAAGGACCTTATCCACAAACGGGGTGAAGAAATTGGTATCAGCAGAGGAATGGCCACAGGAACAACAACAATTACTAGAGGTGACTGTAGAAACAACTTGTAAAATTATTGAAAATTCTACCCATGACTTTAAAGTATTTAATTACAGTTCTGTGCCATTAACAGTAGATTGTGCTGATTTATTTAGCAAGGGATATACTTTTGTCCCTAGCAAGCCAGTGGATGTAGTTCAACTAATATGTGACTCACAAATGTTTACAAGGAATTTGAATTTACATACTGTCTTTAATAATGATGCTCAAGTTCATGTGCATTCAGATAGTAATGTTAGAATACCTACTGTTTTCAATCCAGACATTCATCCAGTATTAAAAACATTTGAGAGAATATGTGAAACTGATTTTAGACATTATTTTGCACAATGTAATTGTATGGATAATCTGTCTAAAAAAGATAAAGAAATGTTAGAGTATCTTAAATATTATGGATACCTCAGGTTTATGCGCCTGGATAAGGGCAGGGGCATAGTAATAGTACAACATGATGAATATGTACAAAATATTTTACAAATTTTATATAGGGGGACCTATGAAGAGGTTTCAATTAATGAAGTACACCTGGAATATAAAAGAATTGATTGAGAGTTACTTGATATGCTTACTCAAGATTAGATAACTGTCCAGAATACAATTATATGACTACTGAATGGCCTAGGATCCTGGCGATTTTCAGGGTGCCTAAAATTCATAAAAATTTAATTAATCCACCATATAGACCTATAGTAGATTCTGGAAAATCTAAGACTAGCTATATAGCTAAATACCTGGACAAACAATTAAAAGCAGAAGAATTATGTAACATCCCAAATTTGTGTTGAGATTCATGGCAGTTTCCGACCTTATGTAATAGTTGAAATACATTTACTGAGGGTGTCTTTATAACAACTGATGTTAAGGACTTGTATAGTAGTATCTCCCATGACCAAGGTAAGGATTGGTTTGCCTCATATTTGTGTGAAATTATGGGACTAAACCAGGACAAAATTAACACTTATAGTCAACTGATTGATTTAGTCCTGAGTTACAATTACATCTATTTTGAGGGACATTATTTTAGACAAATGGAATGGGTGGCCATGGGGTCGGCCTGTAGCCCCCTTTTTGCAAATGTTATTATGGCATGGTGGGAACAGAAATTTCTTTATCCAAGTCCTTATTTTGCACATGTAAACATGTATGTCAGGTTTTTGGATGACCTGTTTATGGTTTGGAAGGACACTGTAACAGATATTCTGAAATTCATGGATTATGTAAATCACTCAATGAATTTTCTTAAGTTCACTTATACTGTGAGTCATGACAAAGTGGCATATTTGGATGTAATGATACAGAGCAAAGAAAATGGACAAGGACTAAAATCTAAAATATATAGAAAACCAACACACTCAAATACTTATCTACACTACTCCAGTAAATATCCTATTCATGTGAAGCGGGGAGTAGTGAAGGGACAGATGGTTCGAGCTGCACATATGATCTCAGACCATACAGATTTTATTGATGAGTGTGGGTTTCTGTCTAGTATGTTCTATAACAGAGGATATCCCAGGAGACTAGTTAACCAAATTCGAAATAAAGCTATTGGTAAATGGGAACAAGGGTATTATATACCTTTATTGGAAGAATATTATGAGAATTTGGAAACTATTAATCCGGTATATGAGATGGCTTCCATGGAAACAAATACTCACGGTATAGAAAATAATGGCGGTAATAATAATAATAATAATAATAATAACAATAATAATAATAATAAAAAAATGTTTTGCCCTTTTGTTTTAGCTTATCAAAGTAATAGTACGATTGTTAGAGATATATTGCAAAAGAATTGGAGAATAATTAAAATGGATGAAGATTTAGTTGAAAAACTGGGAATTACTCCAAATGTAGTATATAGAAGGGGCTTAAACTTTAAAAACATTTTTGAGAGACAAGTACAGGGTATTAAGGAAGGAAAGATGAGTCCTTGTGAGATCTGTAATCAATGCCAGTATGTCTTCAATGGATCAAGTGTTCAAATTACAAATAAAACTATCTATATAAAAGGGAAATATAGTTGTTATACCCAAGGGGTTGTTTATATTGCTTTTTGTCTGAAATGCCAAAGATTTTATGTGGGCAAAACAGAACGGAAACTTTCCCAGAGAATATATGAACACATTTACGACATTTCTCACCACAAGGACACAAATGCATTGTATAACCATCTTAAAAAATACCCTGCACATGGTTTTAATTTTTTGGTGGTGCATCAGGTTATTAAGGATGCCAGAGGGGGACCTTGGAAGTTGAATTTGAAGAACAAAGAAACATGGTTGTAAATTTACTTGAATGCAAGTACCCTCCCAGTCTAAATAACATGATATCAATAAACAGCCTTTTAAAATTGAAAGTGTATGATAGATAAAAAGAAAATTAATTATTAAGTTATAAAACAATTGAGTGCTTTAGTTAGTTTTTATTAAATTATGGTATGAGTATATATGTTTAAGAAAAAATTTTAATTATGTGCCTTATGAACATCTATTGGTTGTTAACATGTGATACTTTTTAAAATAATATAAATAGTGGACTGTTGTATTAGGAGGTTATCTGAAGACGTTTGGTGATTGAATCAAACAGAAGCGCTAATAAAGTTATTCAAAATATAGTTGCCTGGTTTCTACTGTCAGCCAACTTTGGTTTTGTTCTTTGGTCAGTATTGACACTGGGTGTTTAAAGTTTCAAGTCTTTTCAGTATAAAAAATTGATGAAGACAAAACAAAGGCAATAGCTGCAAATTATGTACCCACACATGAATTGCTTTAGTAATATCCATATTTATGGGGACATGATAAAATTAAGTACTTAGGACTGTGGATTAGAAAGATTTTGTTATGGCAACTAAGGATATGTTGGAAGAGACTAAACAAAAGATAATACAAAAGCTAACAAACTTGAAGCTCTCCTTTATGGATATGGATATCAAGATACAAGCCGTGGAAAAGTTTTCAGTCCCTTTAGGTTTATTCACAGGTCAGAAATGTTTTTACCAACCAGATGAGAAGTTTTGGACAACAATTAATAAAGAGTTGAAGGATTTTATCTGGTAGGGGAAGAGGACAAAGATCAAGTTGGATATGCTTATCCCTCCAATAGAATAAGTTGGCTTGGGATTGCCTGATTTGAATGAGTATTTTAGAGCGACACAGTTACGGCTCCCATGCATAGCACAAGCAGAAATGTATAATTTAAAGTGGAAAGGGATGATGGTGAAAAGGTGGGAGAGCTCATGAAATAAGGAGAGACTGGGCTTTGGGATGCAGATCCTTCAGGAGAATAATATTAAACATACAGAATATTATATTCATAAAGTAGCAGAAAGTATTCTACGAACTAAGCCAATGTGGAAATGGAGAAAGGAGATTCTGACAATAGCAGTGATTGCAATTAGGTTTCAGAGAATAGGCAGTAGGGGGGCTGGAATTTACTGGAGAAAACTGACAAAGGAACTGAGGTACTGGGAGCAAATAATTAGTGAGGGGAAGGTAATATAATAGGAAGACGCCAAGAATTCATTTGGACTGCAGGCTAGAGATTTCTATCCCTATCAAGGGTTGATAGAGTGTAGGTAAACGGAAAGGAATAGGTGGATCATAAGTGAAAGTGAACTTTACCAGCAGTGGTAAAGTTTTTAGTAGAATCTAGAACTGCTGTTAAAAAAGGCATGGCATATAAAATATTGCATGATAACTATAGGAATCAGTCAGAGGATATTAGAGAGGACTGGAGAGAGAGACTGGATAAGCAATTCACAAAAAAAAAAAAATGGGAGGATAAATGTATGGCCCCCAAATATGCAACAAAGTCCAGAAGATTTAGCATTTTTGCTTGGAAGTGTTTGCTTAGGTATTTTTATACCCCAAGCAGACTCCAAAGAATTTTTTCTCAGTTTCATTGCAAATGCTGAAGGTGTGATGTAAAACATATTTTTGGGAATGTAATGAGCTGACAGTCTTTAAAAATTCCCCTGCAGACTACTCTGTCAGAAATACTGGGTGAGCAAATTGGTGTAACTAAGGAAATTATTTTTTGAGCTGTGATATAGACTCAGAATTTTCTACACATAGTAAGTCCTTACTGAGTTAATTCTGGTGACTCCCAAAAAAGCCGTTACTAGAAAAAAGAAATCAAAGTTTAAATCAACCATACTGGAAGTAGTAAATATAGTAACTCATGTAAAAGAACTGGAACTGGGATCTTTAGAAACAGATAGAAGCAAATTACATAGAAATAAATGGGAACTGTGGGAACAATATATGCAGAATAATGTTTTAGAGGACAAACAAGGTTTAAGGGAATGCAAGAACTGAATGAGCTCTGTAATTTGTTGATTGACAATGACTATATAGCAGATTAAATGTTATGTATAATGTTTGCAAATGAAAATATGTCAATACGGTTTGTTTTCATTTATATACATGTATGACTGCCTATGTTAACAAACATAAATAAATAAATAAAGCAAAGCCCCACTAGATGTAGCCATGTCAAGTTTCATCATTTTTCTGTACTTGTCAGTACAACATAAGTGGATTGCTTGACCATACATTGGAAACACAGAGCTTAAAAATAAGCCTAATGCCCATAAATATTACGGTGCCTGCAAAATACTCCGAATGACCTCATAGTTTAAGGAATTAAACTGTGTGACCTTTTTACCCTTTGTTTTGCATGTTATTTGGGATAATATATGATTGCTTATGTCATAAGAGATAATTCAATAAAGATGTTTTGTGTTTAAAAAAAAAAATCTTTTGCTCAGAAGGTAATGAGACAACAAGCTCATCTAAACTATACATACAGCTCATCACAAACTTCCACATAAAACACTGGTAGTTAAACACTTGAAAAGCTTCCATGACGTACAGAGCCAGGTTCTTTCCCTGAGATTCTAGCCATTTGCCTAGCAGACAAGGAGGCTTGAAGGCCAGGCATGTCCGAGCATCCCCTGAATTTCTTACACACTTTTTTTATGCCCAGCCTCAATAAGAAGAGCAGAATTCATCCTCCAATGCTGGGATCACTGGAGGAAAGGTCTCCATGTCCGGAGCCTCTTCTTCTAAAAGATCGTATACCTGCTAATCTCAGGGGCAACCAGGGATTAATCCCAATTAAATACATCCACAAATCTTGCCAGCATTTGGTTAAAAGAAAAACTCTGTCTGGGTTCTTGAACCTATTCCTCATCAGGGAAACTGGCTGATTCAATTCTGACAGGTCCAAATTCTCAGACACCAGATCCCCTTCAAAATCAAGATCCTTAAGTGATGGACAGGTAGTGGGAGCACCTGCATTACTCATAACCTAGGTATGCACCCCATAATCAACTGCCTGAAAAAAGCCACCATCTCAGGTGGGAACACAGCCAAAGACTGCTGCCTACCACATGGTGGGTCTTCTATCTCTTCTTTGTATGCACTAAACTAGTGAGACAATCCCCAGGGGCAGACATATTAATATTGGAAACAAATTCTGCACCCCTGACTTTCCCTACATCTAAAGGGTTTGGTTCTCCCATACCTGAAGCAGGCAATGGTACAGCCTAGAGGATGTGTCTGACCCTCGTGTCATGCACAGTTATGGTAATCATGTCACACCAAGGGATCTGGGGTAACAAAAGGTGAGAGATCTGATAGCCTGCCCACAGCTGAGACTACTGTAGAGTCACAAGCCATAGGTTGAGGCATATTTTTTGTTTATTTATATGGTTTTAGGTGTAAGAGGTGTAGATGGTTGGTGTCATCTCTAAGTCTACCAAGTCAAAAACTAGCCAGATCAATACTAGGTATTGGTTGAATGGTCAGGCCAGCACAAACTAGACAAAACTCACTATTCTCCCTCTAACTAGGAATCTGAAATCTGTTTCTACAGGGACACTGTACTGAATACTGCACAGAGAAAAATAAAAGCAATTTCAGAAGCCAAAGTACAAAATACAAATCACAATGACTGCGGTCGTGGTGCTGCGGTAGCGTTGTCGCCTCACAGTAAGATGCTGTCCGGTTCGATTCTCAGCTAGTGTGTCTTCTGCATGGAGACATGCGTGCATGGGTGTACCTTCGTTGAAGGTTGTGCGTCAGGGCTGGTAACTCGGCACATAAAAATCAACTACCAATCATTAGTGGATTGGAGTTCCGCTGTGGCGACCCTTAACCGGGAAAAGCCGAAAGACACAACAACAACTAGTTTCAGCTCCACACACATAGAAAGAGCCTAAAATAGCCTTAGACAAGGAATCAAAAATAAACTTAAGAAAAATTTAGATCAGAAATGTTTCTGAAGCAAGATGGTGCCAAAACTGAGATTTAAATGACAAAAAAACATTTAAAATGTTTCTGTTCTACTCATATATCAGAAGTAATCATATCTCCAAAGAAAAGATCTATAAAAACAGCAAGTTTTCCTGTCAAGACTTCAAAAAACTAGTAATCAATGGAAATAGCAGCAATTTACTTGCAATACTGCCAGCGTGAGGCAATGAGAGGAACTGCACTAAAATGTCCTGAAAAATTACAAAAAAATTGACAAAATTAAAAATTAAAATTAAGTGAAATAATATCATTAATATTATTAATTAAATTAATTAAAATTGCAAATTGACAGCATTACTTCCATCTTTACTAAATTTATGGAGAGTGACCAGTTGTAGTCCGCCACAGTGGAACTCCGGTCTGCTAATGATTGGCAGTCAATTTTTATGGTGCCGAGTTGCCAGCCCGACGCCCAACCTTCAGCGAAGGAATGCCCATTCACGCATGTCTTTTGGAGGCCATTCGACAGTGGGGAGGGCATGCAGACTCCACACAGAAGGCACTCCAGCCGAGAATCGAACAGGAGAACCTCTTGCTGTGAGGCAACAACGCTACCGCTGTACCACCGTGGACTACAACTGGTCACGCTCCATAAACTTAGTAAAGATGGAAGTAATGCTGTCAATTTACAATTTTAACTAACCGGGAAAAGCCGAAAAGACAAACATGGAGAGTGACCAGTTGGTGATTTTAATTTATCAGGAATAGTCAGCAGAGGGGGTAATAGGGAAAGTAGTTATCTGAGCATTACGTTCATATGGAAAGGCAAACAAAAATAGGGCATACAAAACTGAAGAGCTTTAGCCTTCACTTGTGCAGATTATAAGTTACTAACCAAAATATTTCAGTCAGGGTTAAGTACGACAATGGAAATTTATTAGAACCTGAAGGGTTTGATGTCATTAAGGGAAGCAATATTCAGGGAATACTGTTGATTCTGAGAGAGACAACTGACAACATATAGGTTAAGAAGGATAGGAGACTTGTGGTTGCAGATATTCCCAAAAAAAAAAGATAATATTGCACACAAGGCCATATCCGATATTTTGGAAGCTTTTGGTTTTGGAGACAGAGTCCCCAACCTGACAAAATAAATTTATGGGGACACTGTTTTTATAATGACTTTTCAGGCAACGGGGTAAAGATATGGAATAGAATAAGGCAGTGCTGTTCTTTGAGTCCATTATTATTTCACTTAATAACAAATGCAGTAATAGCTGACTTTAAAAGACAGACACGAAAATGTGAAGGGATGATAAAGTAGGAATGTGTAGTCCTTATGCTGTTTATCTACACAGATGATATCTTCTATGTGGTTTAAGATGGAAAGTTAACACAGTATTTTATGGAAATATTACATAAACTGTTAGGTTTGGTAGAAGTAGAATTTAGTGGAATAAATGTAAAGTTTTAGATGTACAACTTATTCTTTAGAAATGTATTTTAATTTTAAATGAATAAAAGTATTATGGATTCAGTTTGAGGATGGGAAGTGATATTAAAAATTTGGAAAGAACATTTCCTACAAGTGAAATTAAAAAAAAACAACTCAGGAGAGTTATACTATATCTTTAAGAAAGAAAATCTATATAATCAAATCAAATCTTTTTGAGTAACTGGCTTTATTTGGTATAAGTAGATTTGATTCTTGAGCAGTTGGATGAAGAATGGGTTTGTTTTTCTGTTACATGGGGGGGGGTCTTGCCTGACCCCTGTTAAGAGGGGCATTTTATATACAAAGGAGATGAAATAAGTTTAAATATGATCCAGTCCATCTCTTCTTTAGCTTTGCTGCAACTAGGAATAACAATGAAAGTTTAGATGGGAGAGGATGCTACTCAACAGATTACTGAAACGGAATGCCTATTTATTTTGCATGGAATTACAAGGCATGAAGGTAAAAAGATGTCCAGCTCTGTATGGTACATGTACAGCAAAAAGTTGCTATTTTGGAAGGAATCTGAAAAAAAACATTACAAAATGGAGAACACTGATATGCAGAAAACTGTAAATAGATATTATAATGTTTCAAGTTGAGATTCTAATGTAAATTAAGAGAAAGTATCCATAATTGGAGGGAATGATTAGATATGAATCTGGTATGCGGATCATTATATGGAAGTTATCTAATTAAAAACATCTTTTTTAATAGTGAAATGAAGTATAAAATAAGGAACTAAACGTTGTGCCTTAATAAAGTGAGTAAAGTGGAAGAAACTATTAATCATTTTTATTGATTGTAAAATATTTCTAGGATTTTGGGATCCATTGGTTGAAAAACAGTGTTGGTTTATTTAAGGAATTTATAGGAAGAAAACTTGGTGTGTGGCTATAATAGTAAGATAACTGTTGAAGTAGAAAAAAAAGACAGGATAGTGGTTTGGAGTATAGGGGCATGATATAAAGGAAGATATGTAGAAGTTTACATAATAAGGAGCAGGAGAATGCAGAAGGGGTAAATCAGATTTTAAGACTGTTTTATATTATTGGTAATGGATGAGATACAAGTGTGGATTTTTTTTGTCATATTTTTATTTACTATTCTGAATTTTCATTTATTTGTTTGAATGTAATTTGTGGTTCATGTTTTAATAACACTTTTTATTTTACTCTTTAATGTGCCATGGGACCTTTTACATTACCTTGAGTTACCAAAAACTCAGGCAAATGAGATCATGGTTTAATGTCTCATCTGAAGGAAAGTGCCTCAGAAGTGCAGCACTCCATTATGCTGAAGTACAGTGTAAGTACTGAAAAATGAACCCAAACTTGTTGTTTGGAAAGGTGAACACAGCCTCCTGATATTTTGGAATTAGTGGAGAGTGTAGTGCTTGTTGGGTGACTGACATTTCAAAAACTGTAACTATTATTTTTATTTATTTTTTGCTTGTTTTAGATCAGATAAATACATTGGCCCTTATAGGATCCTTTTCAGCCACAGGCTGGACTACAAGAACAAGGTTAAATGCAAAATATATGTGAGCAATGCAGTGCAGCCAAACAAAAAGAATGTTTTTTGGAGGTGGAAGGAAACTAGCAGATCCAGAATAAGCTCATGCAGATGTGGAAGTACATGCAAAATTCCAAACAGACATTGACTGGAGGGCTAATGAATTTAAAACACCCTCCAAAACTCGATGATCCCATATCTTGTGCTGTCATATTTGTAAGAAAATTCCAAGCCCACCATCTCTAAGCCTGTTTTGAGTCCTCGATTCCCATAAGGCATAAATACAGTGCCAAATTTAATAACAAGCTCATCTGGTGGAATGCCAGTATTAACAAACTATACAATAGGAGAAAGAAAGTCAGAGCCTGTAAAAGCAAACACCACAACAGCTAGAGAAAAACTCAGAAAGATCAACAAAGTGCTTAGAAACAAAATCAAATTGTCTAAAAACAAGTATAAATTGAGTTTCTATTCTTCAAAATGATAACCACAAAGTCTTCTTTTGTTATAGGTAGTAATACTTAGCATTGCGCTGAATTAATACAGAATACCATCCCGTATCTATCTCAAGACAGCATAGCTAATTTATTAACGTATAAATTCAGCTCAAACTTTACTTCCCTGTCTCCCACTAATCATTCACTGCACATTACATGCCTACACCACCCCTCTGACTACTTCTGAGCAAGTCCTAAGTGCTCTGTCCAAGGCTAAGAATAATAGTTCTAAGGGCTCAGATAATGTACCAGAGTGCCTTCTGCTCAGCACCAAACACTGTCTGTCAGAATTAAGTCTATTCAGTCTTAGCCTCTCCTCTGGAATCATATCAGTGGTGTGGAGAACTGCTGTTGCTATTCCACTCCACAAAGAGGGACCCACTACTGATCCAGGCAACTATAAACCCACAAGCTTAACCAGCATTATTTGTAAGGCAATGGAGCACATCATTATGAAACTTATCAACAAGGATATTGGCCCAGACCAGTCTGGGTTTGTTAAAGTCAGGTCTTATCTCCTAAACTTGGTGGATTTTTTGAATGTGTCAGTAACCATTAGGCTCAAGCAAATTGGTTCACACTGCATATCTGGACTTGGCAAGCGCCTTTGATATCATTCCACATTCTGGCATCACTGACAGTCTAAACCTACTAAAAATGTAAACCCTTATGCTACACAGAACCCAGTCTATTAGTGCTACAGGCAAACACTCATCTAAAAGAGTAATAACCAGTGATGTTACCTTGGTGATGGAGGGGATCAATCCTGGGACAACTCCTCTTTGGCATCTACATTTCAGATGTCAAGGCCAACACCAGTGATCTCTACCTGATAAGTTTTGCTGAAGACTGCAGACCTAGAGCAGTCATAAATACCTCAACTGACCTCCATATTTTCCAGGAAGGCCTAATACACACCAACAAGTGGTATTTGAACCATGGTCTCAAACTAAATGCCATGAAATGTAGCAGTGTATCCTTTGGCAAACTGGGGAACCCATGCTCCCCTTATATAAGCAACAACCTCCCCCTAAAAACTGATTCTGTCATTAGGGTGCTTTCATAAACAATGAGCTATTCTTTGACCACCATGTAGTCACTGTCATTAGGAAATTCTTTTATATAGCCAGACTAATCACAAGGAGTATAGTCATCATTCCCCCTCTTCTCCTCAATTATCAGATTTATTAGAGTATAATGTCCCCTTTTGGTATGTACCTTTCCAATCATATGACCCAGCTTGACAGAACACAGCATTTACTTACTAAGACAATCAAAGGCATGCTCTCCTTGAGCTACCCTGACTGCCTTACAGCACTCCTACTCTTTTCCATTTCCTATCAATGTTTGAGAAGGGACATCTGCCTGGACTACAGAGCCTCACAAGGAACCATTTCTATGCAATCTCCTACACATCCACAAAGTTAGTAACACACACGCAAGAGATCTAAACTTCATATGAAACATAAATGGAATCGGTGACATGACAGATATCTGTCTCACAGAGTACTTATTTTAATGAATCCCCTTCGATGTAAAGCATAGTAGCTACCTGACCCAATTTAAATGTAACCTGGATGACTGGATGGACAATCGAAAGTAAACACCTGGTCTGGCTACTGAAGTCCTTATGGAAAGGGGTCAAACCATTGGAGGTACATTATTAATTCATTGCTTGATAAATTAAATTTGGAATTGTCTGGCTAGGCTATGACTGATCAACTGCATCAATAACCTAGAACTGATGTATGAACCTATAAAGGTTAAAAATATATCAGTAATACAGCAAAATAACTTCAGAAAGGAGACAAGGAGACAACAGCACAAACCACAGGACACACAGCTCACCTCCACAGTGTGCCCCTCGACCTAAGCCCCTAAGGCTAAACACCTTGCCTAATATACTAATCATAGGCAACTCAATAGTGAGGCACAAAGATGTCCCACTCACTAGTTTGAATAAGGAGAAGGTAACAGTCAGCTGTCTAGCAGGTACCAGAATCCAACACATAACGCATGCACTCAGGTCACTCCAAAATAAGTACAAGTATGACTCTGTCATTGTCCATGTGGGTGTGAATGACCTGAAACGCACCTCCCTGGACAACATGAAAAGTGACATGGTGGAGCTCTCGGATTATGTGGCCAGGCAGGTATGACACTAGCACTGAGCAGTATCCTACCATCACCCAGAATGATACCGCAGTACAAACAAAAAATGATTGACTTCAACAATTGGCTAAGTTTCTGGTGTCATTCTAAGGGGATCCAATATCTGTCTGCTTGGGATGACATGATTGACAGATGTCAATGCTTTGCCAGAGATGGCCTGCATCTGTCACCCTTGGGTTTCCAAGTACTGGCTAAGGCTCTTGCCACCCCTATAATGCCTTTTTTTAGATGGTGTTCCAAAGACTAAATTACCACCATTGTTGTTGTTTGTCTTTCGGCTTTTCCTGGTTAGGGGTCGCCACAGCGGAACTCCGGTCCGCTAATGATTGGCAGTTGGTTTTTATGGTGTCGAGTTGCCAGCTCGATGCCCAACCTTTAACGAAGGCACGCCCATTCAACGCATGTCTTTCGAACACCCATTTGACTGCGGGGAGGACATGCAGACTCCACACAGAAGGAAATTACCACCATAACAGCTATAAATAAATGCAGTCTGAGGGTCATGCTGCTCAGTGCTAGAAGTCTAAATCTCAAGATGCACTCGCTCGAAGTACTCCTAAAAATGGAGACCATCGACATTTGTGCTGTAACGGAAACCTGGTTTAAAGCGGCAGAAAGCACCACTGTGCTGCCAGGCTATAACTCATTCCACACCTTTCTGCCCCGAAACATGGACTCGAAGCTCCAAAGGTGGTAGTGTCTCCATATACATAAAGGATATGCACACCTCCAGACTAGTAGCCCAGCATAATGCATCTGAGATACTTCAGGTACAACTAACATTGGGTAAGATGGTGATCCAGGTCATAGCCTGCTATAGGTCCCCGACCTTGTCTCTAGATGCTCACTCCACGTTCCTAAGTACCCTGGAATCTATCAAGGTCCAACCCAACACTCTCTTACTAGGAGACTTCAACCACCCCTCCATCACCTGAGAAAAGTAGTCAAGCACCAATACACTGGCACAATGCTTCCTGGAATTCATCACTTCCAATGCCCTGGACCAGCTCATTCTGACCCCCACTAGAGGAGGCAACATCCTTGACCTGGTTATTACTAACATGGGTGACTGTTGCTCTACACCAATAGTCATTACCTCCCTGGTTAGATCAGAATATAAACTAATCACCAAGGAAATCCACATCTCACCCACAACCCCCGCAAAGGTAACCACCTTGAAAAACATCTCCGAAGCTGACTTTGGACTCCTAAAAACAGAGGTGGCTAACTTCACAGCACCTATGCCAATGGAAAATAGCTGCATGACTGCTAAATCATACACCGATGCACTGTATGAACATGTACACAAGTGCATGGAACTAGCCATACTCAACTGAACCAAGATGCTCTCCTCCATAAAAAGGAAGCCAATTTGGTGGTCCCCCACCATTAATAAACTCTACAACAGAAGGAAGAAACTATTGCAGAAAAAGGTGAAGTCCCAAGACTGGAAAAACTCCCTTATTAGCCTCAACAAAAAGTTGAGATCCCTCATCAAATCCTCTAAAGCCAGCTATGAAGGCAGAATTGTGGCAGACACTAAAAGCAATCACAAAGCCTTCTATAGCTATATTAGGAACCTCCACAGCAATACCCAGATTTGCTTCGAGATACTGCACAATGGTACCTCCTATACTCAGCCAACAGATATTGCCAACATACTGGCCAACAGATTCAGTGCCAACCCAGCATTACTGCAGCACGGGTTAAAGCTGCATTACCCAAGGCCAAGAATACAGCTTCCATGGGACCCGATAATATCCCTGGCTGTGTTCTACATGAACTACAAAGTGAACTGGCACAACATCTGTGTGCCCTCTTCAGTCACAGCCTCACTTAGGCTTTGTCCCTACCAAATGGCGCACTGCTACAGTCATCCTTTGCCATAAAGGGAGAGCGACTATAGACCCAGGGAATTATCGCCCCATTAGCCTGACAAGTCTGATATGTAAAGCTATGGAGCACATCATCATGGACCTAATTAACAAAGATATAGGAAATCTCCAGACTCTAGACCCCACACAATTTGGATTTGTGAAAGGGAGATCATGCCTGTTCAACCTGGTTGACTTGTTTGAGTCAGTCACCAGGGCTGTGGATGAAGGTAAGTCAGTGCATACAGCCTACCTTGATCTGGCCAAGGCCTTTGATACCATTCCTCACTCAGGAATTATTGATAAACTCACCAAACTAGGCATCATCCCCTATATCACTAGGTGGGTTGCAAACTGGCTCACAGATAGAACACACAGTGTGAAAGTAGTGGACTCCAAGTCAGAATGCTGACCAGTCACGAGTGGAGACCCACAAGGATCAGTCCTGGGTTATCTCCTGTTTGGCATTCACTTCTCAGAAGTCCAGGCCAACACAAAGGGACTCTGGCTGACCAAGGTCACAGATGACTGCAAGCTGGGAACCATTATTAACTCCCCAAGTGATACAGACATCCTACAGAAAGACCTCACTGAGACCAATGACTGGTGTTGAAACCCTGGCTTTAAGCTTAATGCCAAAAAACGCATCATCTCCTTTGGTGAAAACTCAGTTTCCACTAATTACCACATCAATGGGAGCCTGCTGAACACTGAAGGCGTTATAAGAGATCTGGGGATGCAGGTTGACAGCAACCTCTCTTTTGACCACCACATTGCCACTGTGGTCAGAAAGTCCTATGTGGCACATCTCATTACCAAGGGTTTTGCATCCAGGAAGAAAGAGGTCATCGTCTCTCTCTTCTCTTCCCTCATTAGACCAATCATCGAGTATAATGCCCCATTTGGCATGTACCTCACTAGACACCTGCAACAGCTGGAGAGGTCACAGAAGTACCTCATGAAGAGGATCATAGGCATTAAACACTTGTCCTACACAGACAGACTCAAAAGACTCCAGCTATTCTCTGTCTCATATCGCCTACTTATGTGATCTCTGCTTGACTTACAAAGCCATGTCTGACCCAGCTCTGTTACAAATGCTACATCTAAAGAAATCCCAATTCCTCCGCACCACACACTCCAGAGACCTCAACCTCATTACCACAATCAACAGAACATGCTGGAGGAACAGGTTCCTCACCCAGAGACTGTCCATGCTCTGGAATAGACTTCCTGTACATGTCAAGAAGAGCACCTCACTGACCCTCTTTAAGAGAAATCTTGATGAGTAGATGGGTAATAGAAAGTTCACCCCCTGGATCACCCCAGTGGCTCTACTTGATAGAGGCACTGGGAACTAACATCGGGCGGCACGATGCCAGGGCACTTCTATGGGCTAGGCTTGTAAAGGCTCCACGGCCATTAGCATAGTACACACCTATGAACAAACATTTAACAACAGGATGGAGAAAATAAGTTCTTCCATTCATCCTAATATTTCTGGATATATAATTAAAACTATAATAAAACATTAATACTATACATAATAGGGAGTTCCAAAATGGCTGCACATGGAGTAACAGCTTAACTTCAGCTCTCCCACTGTGAAAACAGAAACTGAGAAAAAGCAGTGCCATTGAAAATATTTTTGGTAAAAATCAGTTACTGGCTAATAAATACACTGCCTGGATACCACCAAAGAAGAAATTTGGAAAACCTGAAAGAAAATCAGCGAGAAGGGGTGAATAGATATCACCGTCTTGGAGGGATTCTGCAACTGTTTGGGGGATGGTAGTTTGGGCTTCAGCTTTGGTTCATGAGATGGCTTCCAGTACTTTAGAGGCTGCCCCTACTCTGGAATAGACTCCCCATACATGCCAGGCAGAGTACATCACTGTCCCTCTTCAAGCGCAATCTTGATGAGTGGATGGGTAACCACAAACTCATTCCAGGCATTCCAGCTGTGTCCCTCATGGACAGGGGTGACAGAGGCTGATTGGGGGTTACTAAAGGGCAACCACTTGGCTAGGACTGCAGAGGGCCCAGGGCCGATAGCATAGTAAACGCCTATGATCCTATGAAAAATAAATCAGACGTACTCAGAGATGATTAAAATAAATGAAACACTGAATGAATATATCAGTTCAAGCAAAAAACGGCTGGAGAAGATAGAAAAAGCTTTGACTAGCCATTCAGGTGAACTAATGGGGGCTGCAAAGTTCAGATGTTGACATGAAGAGAAGGCTGGCTGGGTATGAGGTTTCTTAAGAGGAACTGTTTAAAAAGGTGGTAGAGCTGGAGGACACAGCACACAGGCAGGGCCTGAGATTTTCTGCTTTACTAGACAGACTGAAAGAAGCAGACTATTAGTTTTGCTAAGGCACACACAGGCATCTGGACTGGTGTTCCACATCAAGTTGTTGTATGGTGGGGCACACTGAGTGTGGGATCTGGGTCTGGCCATGGGAGAGTAGCCAAAACGTGTGTTAGTGGAGATGCAATCATGCAGTGGTGAGAGTTGGTCCTGATGGAATTGTGGCAGAAGGGCAAAGTACTGAAGGTTGGTCACACCAGACTGTTTGTGGAAAATTATTATTCACTATACTACAAGCAAAAGAGAAGTACATTTATTCCAGCAATCAAGGGACATCAAGAGATAGATGTGAGATTCAAGCTGCCATATCAAGCTGTCTTCAGGAGTGTTTGTTTCCTGGAGGATTAAAGTAATTTTTTGGTGCAGAATAGGCTAGGGAAGAAATGGAAAGGTATGTCCAACAAAGGGTGAGCTAGCAGATGGGGGGGACTCTGCGTCTCATTCTTTTGACATAAAAATTAATGGACAGACTTTGCCACCTTTTCCAGTGTTCCAAAGGAAGGTGCTTGAGGGACAGAGAAGGATGCAGGGGTTGACTGGAGGAATCAGCAGTGCCCTGGATTTCAACCAGAGTCAGGTGTTGGGAAATGCAGACGAACAGTAAGACTAGCAACTCTGAAATTAGTGGATAAATGGAAGACTATAAAGCATCTTATCACATTTGTGAAATATGGTTTTGCAAGAAAAAGTGTCTGAAAAAAAACTGAACTTTTGTTGACTTTGTTAAATTTATAGGTGGATTGTACAGCATATATCCCTAATTAATGTTTAGAAGGATACTAAAAGGGAGAAATTGTAAGTAAACCAATTTGTGTTCTTATTAGTATTTATATAAAACATTTTGTGATATAAACTGCATGTTATATACACTAAACCAGTTTTGTGTAGTTTGTAGTCAGGAGTATTTTAAATGTGTGGAGAGTCTTTTCAGTGACTGTTATATGTGTCAAAGATATCAAAGTAAACAAGTACATTTTTAGTTGTAAGAAATACAGGTTTTACAGTATAACAAGGAAAAAAAGTCTGAACACAAGTAAGTTTAATGTTCATATGCAGGTGGAGGTGGGGTGTAAAAGTGCACTGATGAAATCATATGTAGAATTAGGATATTTTGATTTTACAAGGGTGACTGTCTAGATTACTACCTTTGGCATAAAACAAGTATTTTTGTAAGCATGTAGTCTTTAAAAATAAAACAAAATGGTGAAAGCCATGAAAATGCTAAGTTTCTTACTACTGCAAAGATACTAGCTTATTTGTTTTCCACTGGCAAATGTTCATTGGAGTTGAGATGTCTTCTGCTGAGGGCAGCTGTGCTCTTTTCTGAGTTAAATTTACAAAGACTCATTGCTGAATACATTTCCATGAAAAGAAGCTGTCTACAGGGACAAACAGTTAATCTTTGAATTATGAGTATTCATATTGCTGAGGGAAATGCAAAATTTAAGATACAAAGGCAATCAGGTCAAAGAAAAAAATTAAGTTTGAAAGTATGGAAAATGAGTAAGAGGTAACGATAGCCAATGCACTTTTTCTTAGTGCAAAATGTTAATGTTTTCTGAAAGTATACATGCTGTTTTTCATATCTGGAAGGGGAACAGAAATGAGAAAAGAACAGACAGAAATCAGTGTAGGTGGGATCATAGGCTGCAGCATACACTTTAGCATGGATAACCTTAATTTTAGGTTAAATAATGTCTGAAGATACAGCCATCAGTTTGGAGCAACTGTCCACTTCTGGAAGGTTAAACAATGTTTTGAAGATGTATATAGTTTTGTGTGTTTATTCCAAGTTAAGATGGGGTGCGTTGTAATTTTTTGTTTCAGGGTTTTCATTAAAAACAAAAGTCTTGAAAAATGTAACAGTTTTAAATGGAGATGAGAAGAAACAACTATACAAAAGATCAGCCTGCCAAACATCAGTATCTGGATGCAACACAAAAGCATGTATAATAGGTGGGAACAATAGCTTTTTATCATAATGGCTTTGCAACCCATATTATCCTGGTATGTGGCTGGCCTTAAATGTAAAGATAAAATGAAAGAGTATTGAATTATATTAATAAGTACACAGTGCAAATAGAGATGCTGTAGAATACACATTTGGAAATAAATGAGAATGTGAATTTGACAAAATGAGGATTTCAGAATAGATATTCTGCAAAATATTAGGAACTGAGGAAACTGGGAGAATACTAATTGCTAGAGGGCAACAATAGTTATAGATGAAGGGAAAACCCACCAAAATGGTAGATTTGTGGCAGTAAGGAAATACTGGCAAGGGAGAATGATTACAATGACATGTATTGATATTCCATCAAAAAAAAGTAGTTATGTACTTACTATACTGTTCCATGTTTGTAGTCCATCTCGCCTACATTCTTGCTGGATGGGTTCGGAGCCGATCCTCAGATCCATCTCGGCCAATAGTAAAGCTCGAGAGCTTTAACTGGCTCAAGGCTATCCCTTATCCCATGGGACATCACAGCAATTCCCCAGATCTTGTTTGCAAGAAAGTAACTGTATACATAATAGTAATTATACTATCAATAACCATGTACATACAAACAAAGATACTTTGTATTACTATCTATGCCCTGCGGACAGACAACTATAACAAGGTCAGACAGCATAATGGATAGTCCACCAATTCCTCTAGGATACAGGAAGAGGGAAGGAGGGTGGGACGCAAGAATGTCGGTGAGATGGACTACAAACATGGAACGTTATGGTAAGTACATAACTTCTTTATATTATGTTGTCCTATCTCACCGTAATTCTGGCTGGATGGAACAGCGTCTCTAGCATCTTTATCCCAGGTGGCTCAAGCAAAGAGACTCTTCAGCACAGTGGACCCAAATGATGACCTGTCCCGAGAGGCCAAATCCAATTTGTAATGAGTGACAAAGATATGAGGTCTTGCCTAAGTAGCTGCTGCACAAATGGTATCAATTGGGAGTTTTGATCTGAAGGCATGTAAAGCTGATACTGCGCTAGCTGAATGGCCTTTTACTTTAGCAGGTAGCTGTTTCCCAGCCTTTTTGTAAGCAAATGAGATGCAGTCTGAAAGCCATTTAGACAGCGTAAACTTGGAGATGGGCAAGCCTTTGTTTTTGTCTGAGAAGGAAACAATTGACCCGATTTCCGAAAATCTTTAGTCCTGTGCAGATAAAATCAGAGAATTCTATGGACATCTAATTGGTGTAGTCTGTATTCTGATTTATTACTATAATTTGGAAAGAATACTGGTAAATCAATAGTTGTTAGCCGCAGTGGTACAGCGGTTGCGTTGTTGCCTCACAGCAAGAGGTTCTCCTGTTCGATTCTTGGCTTGAGTGCCTTCTGTGTGGAGTCTGCATGTCCTCCCCGCAGTCGAGTGGCCTCCGAAAGACATGTGTGAATGGGTGTGCCTTCGCTGAAGGTTGGGCGTCGGGCTAGCAACTTGGCACCATAAAAATCGACTGCCAATCATTAGCGGACCGGAGTTCCGCTGTGGCGACCCCTAACCGGGAAAAGCCGAAAAGACAAACAAACTGGTAAATCAGCAGTTGTGTTTAGATTATGTTCTGAACATACCTTAGGGAAGAGGGAAGGATTAGTTCTTAGGGAGAATCTATCCTTGTGGAATATAATGTAAGAAGGTCGAATGGTCAGGGCTTGCAATTCTGAAACCCTCCTAGCAGATGTTATGGCAACTTGGCAACTAAGAACAATGTCTTCCAAGACAACAATTTCAAGTCAGATGAAGAAGACGGTTCAAAAGGTGGAGAAGTCAATGAGGTCAAACTAAGTTCAAGTCCTAGGGCTCCAGAGGTTGCCTGACTGGAGGTCTGAGAAGGAGGACTCCTTTTAAAAAGTTTTTTCATAAAGAGTGGGACATAATTGCATTTCCCATGTTCCCAAAGTGATAATTAGAAATAGCAGTTAACTGAACTCTAATGGTAGCAGCTGCAGCTCCTTCTTGAAAAATAGATGTAAGGAAGGACAGGATAGACTCTATGGGAGCTGAGTAGGGATCTATGCCTTGTTTAGCTGCCCAGATGGAAAACCTTTTCCATTTGCTGGAATATAATTTCCTGGCAGAAGGTTTGTGAGAAGAAATGAGAATGTGTTTAATGGTAGAAGAAAGGGATATACACCTGGCTATTCTTGGAACTTGAGCAGCCATGTTGTCAATTTCAGGGTTTAGATGTTAGGATAGAACTGTCCTGATTGATGAATCAGAAGGTCTGGAGATGGTTCCAGAATCCATGGTTCCTCCAAGAGATAGGGCCACAGGAAGGGGAACCAGACTTGGCGAGGCCAGTAAGGAGCAATGAAGATCAGGGTACTCCCAACAGTTTTGCTTTCTGAATTACTTTTGGTATGAAAGGAAAGGGTGGAAAAACATAAAGAAGACCTGGAGGCCAGTTGTGGACTAGAGCATCCCTGGATTACATCCTCAGATGGGGAATGAGGGCAAAGTAGTTGCTGCATTTGGTGTTCATGTAAGTGGTGAATAGTTCGCAGCAAGGTTGGCCCCATTTGCGAAAAATCTCTTCTGCAATTTCTGTTTTCAGGGACCACTCGTGAGGCATCAGAATTGCTTGACTCAGTTTGTCTGTTATCACATTGGACTTCCCCGGAATGTGCATTGCTACTAGAAAGAGTTGAGTGTCCATCGCCCATTTCCACACTCTTTCTGCCTCTCGGTAAAGTGGGTAAGACTTGGGTTCCACCTTGCATGTTTATGTACCACACTACAGACATGTTGTCTGACTGAATCGCAATTGTCCCGGTGGGAAGAGAACTGTGAAGTGCTTGCAATGCATGTAGCACTGCTCTCATCTCCAGAACATTTATGTGCAAGTGGTTCTCGTGACCTGCCAGATACCTTGGACCGTCATTCTGAGATAATGCCACCCCCCCACCCTATCTGAGAAGCGTCAGTGGTCAATACTGCATTTTGTTGATGGAGAGCAAGGGGACAACCTAGATGAAGCTAGTCTGTATGTAACCACCATGTTATATCCTTCTTGCAGGAGTTTCTGATGAGTATTTGGTTGGACAAGGGTAGATCCTGCATTGACCATTGGGCAAATAGTAGCCAATGAAGTACTCTCATGTGTAGATGGGCTAGGGGAACTAAGAGAATGGTAGATGCCATAGTCCCTAGAACTTGAAGAACTATCCTGGCTTGTACTTTGTCTTTGTTCAGCAAGAATTTGACTTGGTTGTGCAACGATTCTATCCTTTCTGGTGTCAGTTTTGCTGTCATAGTGGTTGAGTCTATGACTGAGCCTAAGAAGACAATGCGCTGCGATGGTGATAAGGCGGATTTTTTTTAGATTTACTGTAACCCCTAATCTGGAGCACATGATAGAGTCTCGTCCCTGGCTCGGATTAGTTGGTGCTTGGTGGTAGCAGTGAGGAGCCAGTCGTCTAGGTATGGAAACACCTGGAATCCCTGATGTCTCAGGTGAGCCATGACCACTGCCATACATTAAGTGAACACTCTGGAGGCTGTAGTGAGGCCAAAGGGCAGTGTTCAAAATTGAAAATGACTGGCTCCCAGCCAAAAGCGTAGATGTCTTCTGGAGCACCTGTCCATTTTGATATGGTAGTATATACCCTGAAGATCTATGGAGCACATCCAATTGTCTTTTCTGATAAACGGAAAAATTGACTGTAGAGTGATCATACGGACCTTCGATTTTTTTTACAGACTTGTTTAGCTTGCTGAGATCTAGAATTGATCTCCAGTCCCCAGTCTTTTTTGGAACTAAAAGGAATTGTGAGTAAGTCCCAGATCCTGTTTGCTCTGTGGGGACTTCTTGGATGACTCTTTTCTGAAGCAACAAGATGACCTCGGACATTGCACGGTCTATATGAATGGGTGGCACGTCTGGTAAAGACCAATTTACAGGGGGATCAGAAACAAAGGGAATGTGGTAACCTCTGGAAATTATATTTTGTACCCATCGATCTTGGGAAATTTGTAGCCAGGCGCTTGGGTACAGTGAGAGATGACCCTCGACTGCCTCCAGAGACGGACAGTCAGGCAACCCCTTGGGGGTGATGAAAGGGATGATCAGAGAAAGCATCTCTATCACCCTGGTGTTGCGGGCCACCTCTACCACAAGTGCGGCATCTTCCATTATACCCTCCCCCTCTGCCTCTAGGAGAGGGCTGACCTTGTGCCTGGGAGAAACCTTTTTGGGATTTAAAGAACCACATTTTCCCTCCTGTATGGCCCTTAGGATAGGTCTAGAAGGAAGGGAGAAATGGGCTCCGACAGCAGATAAGGTTTTCCCTTCCTGCTCGCACTTGGTCAAATTCTCTTTTACCTGAGGTTCAAAGAGGGTTGAACCATCAAAGGGGATGTTGGTAAAGGAAGACTTGAAGGATTCCATAAAGTTGCATAGACACATCCAGGAATGTCTCCTAAGAGAGATCCCTGCTGCAGCTGCCCTGTTTGCTCCATCAGCTGCATAGGAAATGAGCCTCATGGAGGAGTCAGCAATAGAGGTAAGGGTGGAGAGCTGTGCAGATACCTTGTCAGTGGATCCCAAAGCTACTGAACTCCGAAGGATATCTCACAACTCCTTCAGGAGATCCCTTTGAAGTCTAGTAAAATGGGACAGGTAATTCAGCGATCATAAGGTAAATGCCGCTGAAGAAAAGGTATGCTTTCCATACCTATCCATCGTCATAGACCCTTTATTAGGAGGATGGATATTTGAAGATGTCTTTGATAACTCCTTCTTTTTGGCCGCTGCTACCACCATAACATTCACAGGAACTCCCTTAGTTACAAAAGATGTGTCTGAAGTGGTTATAAATTTGTTTGGCCTCCTCGGGACAGGCTCCACTGTGTCCAGTGAGGTCCAAGATTTCCGGGATATGACCCCTAAAAGTTGATCATATGGCGGTGTCACCCAGGAGGTGGAAGGTCAGGAATCAAAAGCGTCAAGGTACACTGATTCATCCTAAGCAGGGTTAGAGGTCTCCAGTCATCCCTCTGTCTAAGGATTTCAAGGATATCTGCAAAGGAGACATCCATAGAGGGGGATCTTGGGGACCCTTCTGACTCATCCAAATCAGTGGCGAAGTGACAGACTCAGGTGAGTCAATATGCTTCCTCTTACAAAGTCTCTTCCAAGGGACCTCTCCAGTGGGATAATCTGGGGAGGTCTCAGAAGAGGTGACACTTCCAATGGGGCTCCTTGGCACTTTGGTTCCCTACGCTTAGGGGCAGACGGGGGAGAAGAGGTTGCTACCGGCTGCTGGAGGGAGATCAGGTCCAAAGGCAGGGCTTTGGCAGTAGACAAAGCTTTGTCTATCTCTTCAAAATCCTTACCACCCCACTCCAAAGAAGACCTCCACTGCAAGGAAATGGAAGGTCAACTCCGAGCAGGAGGGCCAGGTTCTGAAGCAGATGTGGGAGCCGAGCTCACACGAGCCAAAGCACCGAGAGGGAGGGTCAGTTCCGAAGAAAAAACAGAGTGACTATCCCTCTCGGAATAGACCCGAGAGCGTCGGCTGCCAGACCCCTCAGCTTCAGACTGAGCCAATGAGGATAGAGTTATCAGTTCCGAGGAAGCAGGAAAAATTCTCAGAACCGAAGGTCACAGCACTAAAGGACCTGAAGCATTAGACTCCGAGAGCGAAGCAGTCATAGGAGGAGCAGTAGCCTGAAGATGGTACGGCTCCAAAGCCCTTGGGTCCAGAAGAGCTAAAATTTTAGCCAGCACCGGGTCACAGAGCAGCCTCTTCACCACTCGCTCAACATCCTCATCAGAATGTGTCCTGGAGGAACAGATGGAGATAGATGGAGATCTCCTTCTTTCCAAAATAGGAGATCTCAAGGTTGGTGACACAGGTTCTAAAACAGGTGTCTCAGCACTGATGAAACAGATGGCACCGAGACTGAAGAAGCCAAATCAGTGTCAGAACTCTTCGGCTCTGTCGCTTTAGATTTCTTAGATGGTTCTGAAGCTGGAACCGACGGAGATTTCCTTTTATGAGTTTTGGAAACTGTTTGACCATGTTCCAGCTGTTCCTGGAAGGAACTAGTCATTAGGCCCCTGTGTATCGGTTTCCTTTTCCTCTCATTAAGAACCCTAGTGCTGAAAGCATGGCAAAAAGTACAGGTTTCTTGTAAATGAGCCTCTCCAAGACAGTACACACAGCTGGTGTGACTGTCAGTCAATGACATTTTTTGAGAACACCTGTTGCATTTTTTAAAGCCAGAAGGGCGGTGTTCTTTATGTTCTCTGTCCTTATCTTTAGACATATTCTGACTAGAAGAAATAACAATATAACAACAACAACAATAGTATAACTATATAAAGAGAAGAAAGATAACAAATATATATATATATATATATATATATATATATATATATATATATATATATATTTTTTTTTTTTTTTTTAAAGGAGGAAGACTAGCACTTAGAGAGGAAAGGCCCCCTAATTTAAATGGGCAACTATGGCCCTCTAACTAAAAACGGGCCATACAGTCCTTAACACAATGGGACAGGGAAGCAAGCACTCACTACAATCACTCAGAAGATAGAAAAAACTAATTAAGGTGAAAAAAAAAGGTGAAAAATATTGAAACTTATAGAAAAATTTTACTTAGCCAACGAGCCAGTAAGAAGACAACCTTGAAGCTTTTGCGGCAAATGAGATCTGGGGAATTGCCGTGATGCACCATGGGATAGGGGATAGCCTCAAGCCAGTAAAAGCTCTCGAGCTTTAGTATCGGCCGAGTCGGAGCCGAGGATTGGCTCTGAACCCATCCAGAACGAGTTAAGGCGAGATACGACTACATAACATCTGCTGTTATGGAGCTTAAGAAATTTTTGGGAGGAATAATCAGCTTTCAGCAGGGAATGTTATTTATAGGTGGGGACTGGAATTTGATTTACAATAGCAAGGATGTATCAGGAGACCTACAACGGCCAATATAACAAAACAGGGTAGATTTCTGAAGAAATTTATGAAAATATTCGGTATAGAAGATGTGAATTCAGTAGCAGGAACTCAGACAGAATTTACATATTATTCTCCAAGGTACAATCACTGGGCTAGACTAGATAGACATTATATTTCACAGGAACCAAGTAAGGGTATCCTTTTCCCCTTTGTTTGCTTTATATTTATAGCCATTTGCAAAGAAAATGACAGACTCAGAAATTCAAGGATATAATTGGTATGGTAATCAAGATAAGTTGATTTTATTTGCAAATGATATCATTTTTACCTGGTAGATCCAGAAAAGGACATCTCAGTGTTGTGGAACATTTTGAGACAGTTTCAAGTCTTTTCAGGATATAAAATTAATTAGATAAAACAAAGGCTGTAGATATAAATTATGTACCCACACACCAATTGGTTCAGCAAATCCATATTTATGGGGACATGACAAGATAAAGTATTTAGGATTATGAATTAAAAAGACTTCTGTTATGGCAGCTAAGGATATGTCGTAAGAGAGACTAAACAAAAGATAATACAAACATTGAGAAACTGAAAACTCTTGTTTATGGATATGGATAGCAACATACAAGCAGTGAAAATTAGAAGTTATGTACCTACCATAACGTTCCATGTTAGTTGTCTTCTCTCGCCTTCTTTCTTGCTGGATGGGTTCGGAGCCGATCCTCGGCTCCGACTCGGCACTTGCTAAGCTCGAGAGCTAATTTTACCAGCTCGAGGCAACCCTATATCCCATGATGCAAGGCGGAGATTACTCAGATCTCGTTTGGTAGCTAAAGAAATAGCAGTATTTTCTTCCAACTTAAGAGGAGGAAGAAAATAAGGATACTAAATAACATCATAACCCTCTAGAAAGGATCAACATAATCTAGTGACACTAGGAGTTGAACAGCTAGAAAAAGGTAATAACCTCTTAATAGAAGATGTATAATCTTCCCAGTCTGACCAGGCTAGGGGGATGGAGGGCGGGAAGCAAGAAAGAAGGCGAGAAGACAACTAACATGGAGCGTTATGGTAGGTACATAACTTCTAAATGTTAAGTTGTCAATCTCGCCTTCATTCTTGCTGGATGGGACCGCGTCCCTAGCACCTCTATCCTGGGTGGCTCAATGGAACAGACTCTTGAGAACGGTGGAACCAAAATTTGCTCTGTCTCTGGAGACCAAATCTAATTTGTAATGTGAAACAAAGGTATGAGGAGAGGCCCATGTGGCTGCTGCACAAATAGTGTCTATTGGAAGTCTAGCTTGAAAAGCTGTAGATGTAGCTAGAGCTCTGGTAGAATGGGCTTTTGGGTTAGAAACCAACTCTTTGCCTCTGAGCTGATAAATGTAAGTGATCACAGAAGACAGCCACCTAGATAAAGTTACCTTAGAAACTGGAAGGCCTTTCCTGTTCTCTGCATAGGATAGAAATAGTTGATCAGATTTCCTAAAAATTTTTGTCTTATCCAGATAATATCTGAGCTGGTGGTGAACATCGAGATAATGTAACTTTTGTTCAGCTCTATCAGAATAATTCGGGAAAAATACTGGAAGATCAATGGACTGATTTAGGTTAGTCTGTGATGCCACCTTTGGTAAGAAAGATGGATTAGTTCTTAGGGATACCCTGTCTTTGTGGAATATTAGATAGGGAGGGCGAACACAGAGAGCATGAAGCTCAGATACCCTTCTGGCAGATGTAATGGCAACTAGAAAAAGTGTCTTCCAAGAAAGCAATTTCAAAGAACAGGCAGCTGCAGGTTCGAACGGGGGAAGAATCAAGGATGTTAAAATTAAATTTAGATCCCACTGTGGTGGGGGTCTCTAATTGGAGGTTTCAATAAAAAGATACCTCGAAGGAATGCCTTGCAAAGTTTATGTGACATAATGTTGTGGTCTAAAAAACCTATATGAAAATTTGAAATGGCTGCCAGTTGAACTTTCACTGTGGAAGAAGAGGATCCTGAATTAAAAATGTCAGCTAGGAAGTCCAATACCGAATGAACTGGAGCAGTATAGGGGTCTATGTTCCTAGCTTTTGCCCAGAAAGAGAAACGTCGCCATTTACTAGTGTAGATCTTTCTGGTAGAAGATTTTAGGGAAGCTACTATGATATCCCGTACGGGATTAGAAATCATAGGAAGCCTGGCTAAGGATGGAAGTGGAACAACCAAGCAGTGAGGTTGAGAGAAGGTATGGATTGGTGCAGTTGACCCGACTGGTGGGTCAGAAGATCTGGAACCGGGTCCACATGCCATGGCTGTACCAAGAGGTAATGATGTAGGAACGGAAACCGTATCTGTCGAGGCCAATAAGGGGCAATGAGAATCAACTTGGCTCTCAAGGCGGTTGCTTTCTGAATTAGCTGAGGTATCAGCGGAAAAGGAGGAAAAGCATAAAGAAGTCCCCGGGGCCAATCTTGGGTTAGAGTGTCTCTGGGGGGATGGCCTGGAAGGGGAAAGAGAGAGAAGAAGTCTGGGCATTTGCTGTTTTGAGGTGTAGTGAAAAGGTCGCAGCAAGGAAGGCCCCACTTCTGAAAAATCTCTTCCGTCACTGACTGTTTGAGAGACCACTCGTGAGGCATGAGAATAGCTCTGCTCAATCTGTCCGCTATGATGTTGGATTTCCCGGGGATGTGCATTGCTATCAGAAACCGGTGAGAAGAGATTGCCCATTGCCAAAGTCTGAGAGCCTCTCGACACAGTGGATAGGACTTGGTTCCGCCCTGTTTGTTTATATACCACACTACGGACATATTGTCCGTTTGGACTGCAATAGTTCCCAGGGGAAGAGAGTCGTTGAGGGCTTGCAACGTTAAAAGCACTGCTCTCATCTCCAGAACATTTATGTGCAGATGGTACTCGAAAGGTTGCCAAGTGCCATGGACCATTCTGCCCTGATAATGCCCCCCCCCCACCCGATCAGAGAGGCGTCCGATGTAACCGTGGCAACCGGGGCAAGAGGAACAAAAAGTCTGCCTTGATGGATTTGAGGGGACGATATCCACCAAGTCAGATGTCTTTTGCAAGTTGGAGTTACTATGATCTCGTGACGCATGGGAAGTTGTTGAAAAGACCATTGGGTGAAAAGCATCCATTGTAGAAGCCGCATGTAAAAGCGGGCGAGGGGAAGAAGTGTTATGGCGGCCGCCATAAGACCCAGTACTTTCAGAGCAAATCTGGCCTGAATTTTGTTGCTGAATAGAATCAGTTGGACGTGTCTTTGAATGTCCAAGATCCTTTGGTCTGTCATCCTTGCAGAAAGTTGTACGGTGTCCAATCTTGCGCCTATAAAAGTAATATATTGACAAGGCGACAAGGCATATTTTTCGAAATTTATAGAAATTCCTAGCCCTCTGCAAGTGTGAATGGTGTAATTTCTGGCTTGGAGAAGCTGATGCCTGGTGGTGGCAGTGAGGAGCCAGTCGTCTAGATATGGAAACACCTGGAATCCTTGACGTCTCAGGTGAGCCGTAACCACTGCCATGCATTTGGTGAACACTCTGGGGGCTGTAGTGAGTCCAAAGGGCAGGGCTCTGAATTGGAAGTGACTGGTCCCCAGCCGGAAGCGGAGAAATCTTCTGGAGCGTCTGTGAATTTTTATGTGATAGTACGCATCCTGAAGATCTATCGAGCACATCCAGTTGTCCTTGCCCAGAAAGGGCAGAATGGACTGAAGCGTGACCATCCGGAATCTTGATTTCTTTACAAACTTGTTGAGTTTGCTCAGATCTAATATTGGTCTCCAGTCCCCTGTCTTTTTTGGAACTAAAAAGAACCTTGAGTAGATTCCGGATCCTATTTGGTCCGCTGGAACTGGCTGGATGGCTCTTTTTACTAGCAGTTTTGATATTTCTAGTACTGCTAGTTCCCTTAGACCGGGTGGAACGTCTGGAAGGGTTCCCTTTTGTTGAACTGGGGTTTGAATAAAGGGAATTTTGTAACCCTTGGATATAATTGACTGTACCCATTTGTCTTGAGAAAGGGAAAGCCAGGCTATTGGGTACAGCGATAATCTTCCCCCGACTGCCTCCGAAGGCGGACAATCGGGCAACATCTCAGGGATGCTGGAAGGGTTTGTCAGAAAGAGGCTCTCTGCTACCCTGATTCTGCGGACCACCTCTGCCCCTAGGGCGTCTTATTGTTACCCCTCTGCCTCTGGGGGTAAACTGACTTCGTGCATCAGGCGTGACTCCTTGAGATTTGCGGAACCACATTTTCCCTCCCTTCTGTCCTTTGGGGTAAGGTCTAGAAGGGGTGGAGAAATGGACTCCTATGGCAGAAAGAGTCTTGCCATCTTGTTTGCATCTAGTCAAAGTGTCTTTCACTTGAGGACCGAACAAGGTCGAGCCATCAAAGGGGGAGTTTGTGAAAGACGCCTTGAAGGGGTCTGCAAAATTACAAAGCCGCATCCAGGACTGACGCCTTAAAGCCACTCCTGTGCCTGCGGCCCTATTCGCTCCATCGGCTGCATAAGAAATGAGCCGCATGGAGGAATTAGCAATGGAGTTAAGGATTCCTAGCTGTGAGCTAATCTTATCCTGACACCCAGCAGCTGACGGATCCTGTAAAACTTCTCCCAACTCTTTAAGAACATCTCTTTGAAGGCGGGTGAAGTGGCATAAGTAGTTCAGCGATCTCATGGCAAAAGTCGCTGAAGAAAAAATCCGCTTACCGTACCTGTCCATAGTCCTAGAATCCTTATTAGGAGGATGAACAGGTACTGAAGGATCAGCTAATTCCTTCTTGGTGGCAGCAGCCACCACCATGGCATCAACTGGGACACCCTTTGTTAAATATTGTCTATCTTGTGGGGCAGTAATAAATTTTGAAGGTCTCCTAGGGATAGGTTCCACCGAATCTGGAGCCATCCATGCCTTCCAAGCCACTACCTCCATGAGAGGGTCGAAAGGTGGAGACACCCAGGAGGTGGAGGGTCGAGATCCGAACGCCTCCAGGTATACTGACTCATCCTCGGAGGGATTAAGGGAGGGCCAGTTCCCCCTCTGTTTAAGGATTTCAAGGATGTCTGAAAATGAGACATCCTCAGAGGAGGACATTGGGGATCCCTCCGACTCATCCAAGTCAGTGTCTGATGTAGTAGACTCACGGGAGTCTAAATGTTTCCTCTTACATGTCCTCTTATGCAGGGGTTCTCCTGACGGATCAGGAGAAGCCTCGGAAGAGGAAGATATTCCCAATGGGGAAACCTGAGGCACTGGATCTCTGGGTCCGGGAGCAAGAGAGTGGGAAGAGACGTCAGCAGGCACTGTAGTGGGAGGAGCTGATGGAACTGTCCGTTGACTAAGCCCAGGGGCTAGTACACTCCTCATCACCTCGAAGGCTCCCCCGTCAGAGAGACCAGAAAGTTCCCGCTCCGAAGAGATAGGAACCCCAGGCCTCACCGAGAGGGAAGGCTCCGAGGCAGATGTCGGGGCCGAGCTCACCAACGCCGAAGCTCCGAGAGGGAGAATGGGGTCAGACAAGGGTCCGATGCCACTCGCCCCCTCGGAGCCGACGAGAGAGACTAGACGCCCGGATCCCTCCAATGAAGGTCTCAAGGAGGAAATTGGAGCCGAGGACGACGGAGCCAAAAGGGGTGGTATTGGCTCTGAAGTCACAACAGTACCGGTTCCGAGGAGCTCCGGCTCCAAGCTCTGTAAGAGAGTCGAAGGAGGAATGTTCGGTGGATGTGATATAGCTACCGTCTGTTGAGATGGGCTATGGAGTATTTGGGCCAATGCCTGAGACTTTAATAGTCTACTTACCACTCTCTCAAGGTCGTGATCAGATAGCCTGGATGACCGAGAAGATCGGCTCCGATGGCTCCGCTCCGAGAGCAAGGGTGATCTCGGAGCCGAATGTATAGATTCCACTGAAGGGGATTGAGATCTCTTTTTCGAGATCAATGGAGCCATCGGAGCCGAAGATACGTCGGCTCCAGCCGGAGCCGACACTGAGTGTCTGGATTTGACAGTATCGGCGCCGGATGGAGCCGATACTGAGACTGGTATGGAAAGATCGGTTCCGGCCGGAGCCGATCTCGAGCCTGGTGAGGAAGAACCTGAAGCTGATGGCTTGGAAGCCTGAGCCGAAGGCTTAACAGGTTTCGAGGGCTTCCCCGGCGCCGACTTAGTCGGGGAGCTCTCGGGCTTTAATAAGCCCCTTAATATGAGCTTATTTTTTCATTCCTGCAGGACTCTTGGGCTGAAAGCATGACAGATAGCACAAGAGTCCTGCAGGTGCGAAGGTCCCAGGCAATAAATACAAGAAGTGTGACCGTCTGTCAGAGACATCTTCTGACAGCACGAGTCACACTTCTTGAAGCCTGAGACCTTAGTGTCCTTCGACATAACTGTGTCGATGAAACACCAGTAACACACTCACACACAAAAACACTCAGTCCAACAAATTAAATTAAATTAAACAGGGATAACACACAGTCACACACAAACAATCCCTGACAGGAAAAAAATTTAGGGAGGGGAAGGCCAAAGGCCTAACTAGGGACAAGGGAATATTTACTCAAAAAGAAGGGAACACTGACGGGAATAGGGCTAAAGTAAGTCGATAATTAACAAAAATACAATATAAATATATAAAGTTAAAGGGGGGTAGACGAAAAGTCTCTAAAAAGTTCACTTACCTAGAGCTGGTAAAAGAAGGCACCTCGTTAGCGAAGCGGCAAACGAGATCTGAGTAATCTCCGCCTTGCATCATGGGATATAGGGTTGCCTCGAGCTGGTAAAATTAGCTCTCGAGCTTAGCAAGTGCCGAGTCGGAGCCGAGGATCGGCTCCGAACCCATCCAGCAAGAATGAAGGCGAGATTGACAACTTAACATTGCTCCTCATCACTTTAGTCTTGTATACAGGTCAGGCATAGTTTTATCAACCCGAGAAGAAGTTGTGGACAATAATAAATAATTGAAGGAATTTATCTGGGAGGGAAAGAGGGCAAGCGTTAAATGGAATAAGCTGAGCTTTCCAATAGAACAAGGTGGTTTAGGCCTACCTGATTTGAAGGGATATTTTAGAGCTACATTAAGGCTCATAACACAAGCAGAAGGTTATAATTCAGAGTGGAAAATGATGATAATGAAGCAAGTGGGAAGTTCAAGAAATAAAGAATGGGATTTTGGATGCAGATCCTTAAGAAAAACAATAATAACCATACAGAATATTATATTCATACTGCGGTGGTGGTGCTGCGGTAGCATTGTCGCCTCACAGTTAGACGTTGCCCGTTCGATTCTCAGTTAGAGCGTCTTCTGTGTGGCGACATGCATGAATGGGCGTTCCTTCGTTGAAGGTTGTGCGTTAGGCCCGGCAAACCAGCATGTAAAAATCTACTGCCAATCATTAGCGGACCGGAGTTCCACTGTGGCGACCCCTAACCGAGAAAAGCCGAAAGACACAACAACAAATTATTATATTCATAAAGTAGCAGAACGTATTCTAAGAACTATGCCAATACAAGAATGGAGAAAGGAGATTTTGCTAATACAGGTGCCTGCAAGTAGAGGTACAGAAAATAAGCAAGAGGGGATGGAATTTACTGGAGAAACCTGGCAAAGGAACCAAGATGTTGGAAGCAAATAACTCAAGCAGGAAATGCAGTACTGTGGGTTGAGGCCAAGAAGAGATTTATTTATTTTATACATTTAACATTTGTTAACTGGGAAAGTCCGACTGGACGCAAGTCCTTTTTCATCACATAAAAAATACAACAAATAATACATAGAACAAGTACAGCAGATCAATACAGCAAATGTACAATAGAATATAATCATCACAGTAAGACATAAGTAGAAATATAGAATGTAGGACACAGAGTAATTAGAGACATTATATTAAATTGTGATGCAAGACAAGATTAAAATTATAGAGTATAGGACTCTTAGTGTAATTAGAAATATACCAGTAAATTGTAATTCAAGGTATTTATGTCATACATTTTGTGTATGACTATTAAGAGAGACTCTCATCTAAATTCAGCTTAGGAAAACATAGTGGATTAATCAGGAGCCCAGAAAGGACCCCTATATGGACATATCCAGTTTTTGGTTAGGTTGGTTTAGTTATTTGGATTGCAAGCTACTGAGACTGCCTTCCCTACCAGGGCTTGATCTCAGGGTACAGGCAAGGAAAAAGGGATAGGGAATGTTAAGTGAAAGATCTGGTCTGATAGAGTTTTTGGCTGAATCTAGAACAGAAGCAGCTGTTAAAAAAGACACAATTAACAAAGCATATAAAATATTGCATGATTACTATAAGAATCAGAGGAAGTTAAAAAAGATTTGGAGGAGAGATTGGAAAGGCAATTTACAAGAAAACATTGGGAAGGCATATGTATGGCTGCCAAGTGTGCAGAGGGTTTATGATCTTTGCCTGGAAGTGTTTTCAGAGGTATTTTTATACCCCAAGTAGACTTCAAATAAATTTTCCTTAGAAAGTAAATATTGGAGGTGTGATGAAGAAGAAAGAAGTAACTGAGAACATTTGTTTTGGGAGTGCAATGAGTTTTCATAGATTCATAGATTGTTACTAGGCTAACAGCATGGGGGGGGGGGCTTTCTAAACATAGCCAATTTTCCAAAAAAATAATGACATCCTGCATCCAAATAGGACATTGAGGACCAGGCATTTATAAGCTCTCTCTATCCATAAGGGGCATGGATACCAGGCCCGTTATAAATTTCCTATTCCCCATCCACTGCTGTAGGTTATGCTTAAATTGGATAATAGATGAACTCTGCTTCACATGGATGGCAGCCTGTTCCATAGGAAGAGCAGTCTCTGGGACACATATCTATCTCTCAAGCATGTCTCATTAAAGTCACAAACAAAATTCAGGTCCCTAGACCTTATATTTCTAATACTGTTTGTCTTATGAATTTTCAGGAGATTCATAAGTCTGGGTTTACAGAGGTCTTGTAAGCCAGACATAGATCACCCCTCAGCAATCTATAGGAGACTGATTAGAGGGAAAGGCTTTAAGGTGTTCTGCATAAGGCAGGTTTGTTGTGTCTTGTATTCTTTTTGTAAGGAACTTCTGAGGTCACTCAAGTTGCTGAATATGCCTAGTCAGGTACATATCAAGGGGAGCACTGTAGTCTATGATTGGTCTGATAAGGGCAGTGTACAGTGGGATAAATGCCACTTTGGACCCAGATGCCATACCCTTACTTATAAGTTTCACTCTAAATATGTAATATCTTCCTCAATACTGTTAATCCGCTTCCTCAGATGCTAATCTCCAAGGTGTCAACTTGTTTGCTATACTGGGTTTCCAAGTTATTTCAACTGCCTTTAGCTCTTGTGTGGAGATCTTCCACATCAAATTCTTTACCTCTGCTCATTCTGGTAGATCCCTTATAAGTTTTTCACAATAAATATGTAAAACCCTTCTCAATACTGATAATCAAAATCTCAAATACTAATGTCCAAGATGCCTACTTGTTTACTATTCTGGGTTTCCAAGTTACTTCAACTGCCTTTAGCTCTTATGTAGAGCTCTCCCACATCAATTTTTTTAACTCTGCTCATTCTGGTACTTCTGTAGTCTTCCACTTCTTTGTTACACCTTTTTACCAGTAATTGTTAATTTATTCAGAAGAGGAGTATGCAGCATTTTTCAGTGTATAGCATCCAGCATTGTAGACATGTAGATTCTTAAGCTTACATTTGCATTGGACCCCCACACTATAAAAATATGTTTAGTATTCTGTTAGAATTTTGAACAGGATTAGAAAACGTGCAGTATTCACATCTCAACAATCTGATCTCACATTTGGAAACATCCTTGCTAATAATAAAACTTGAAGCAACACTGCCAACCAAAAAAATGCAGTACCTCCTAAGTTTAGAGGCATACCTGGGTGTCAACAAAATCCTTTGCCAGTATGCATCGGAAACTGAGCAGTCCAATTTCTTTCCTATAAATATTTATACCTCACAGAAATGACCTTCACTCCCTTCTGAAGTAACCTGTGGATTTTACTAATAGCCTTTCTTTCAACAAGACAATCCTGTCTATTTCTGTGTCCATTTTACTGAATTGTTTAAATCCTGTTTCTTAGCCTTAAACCACTTTACACATTAAAATCCTTATCTCAGTGCCTCCTCAGCTTCTCCCTGCCAGTTCATTCCTTGATATCTCAACTTAAGTGCCTGGAAGGGCAGTACTGTCCCATTGTCCTAAACTTTTTCAATGCAATACTGAGAACCTGGCTTCCTCAGTTCCCTTTCAAATTTATAACTAAATCTTCCTTAATTCTCAAAAACTTGTACGAGTAAAATTTCCATTAGCCAGTCTTCAGTTTGGGTCTCCTTAAAAACCTACAGCATTCTTTTTATTAATAATTTCTTCTAAAGTGTCTTAACTTGTCCTTAGCATCTACTTCCCTTTTTGACTCCCTATATAGACCAGACTCCCCATTCTGATATCAAAGTTTAATAACCTTCCAGTTGAAATGGAAGTCTGGCTCAGGGAGTCCCAGTATCATCTTTACCTGACCAGCCCTCCTATATTTCTCAAAATCTGGGACCTCTGGTCTACCAAAATTTGATGGGAGAGGTAAAACCTGCAAAACAAAATCCAGTGTTACCTATGTATCTTCCTCAGGAATTAGTTAATTTCAAATATATGGAGGTCTTACTGCGCATACAGTAGTGATGTGTTACACTGCATGATGCCAATCAATAAAGTCTAACAGTAATTATTTCCATTTTCTGGCAAACAGGTCAATTTGTTTTTGGGAAAGAGAACTAAAGCTCATGTATACTGAAGCCTGAGGTGAGGAACCAAGATATATTTCAAATGATTTGCCCCCACTAAAAACTTAAAGCATAGTGAACAAGGTCAGAATTTATCTTGGCTGCTTTTGTTTTTTACTGATTAATAATACAACTTAAAAATGCTGAAACAGTATCCAATTCCTCAAATACCTAAGTTATATTTGTATCAGGCAAAAAGGTATATACCAGCAGGTCATCTGCATATAAGGATAATTTATATTCCTCACAAGCCATACAGAATCACAGTACTGGGAGACATGTAATGTTTATGCCATTGGCTTTAAATAAAGAACAAAGATTAATGAGGATATACTGGACTACCCTGTCTTGTTTCTGTCCTCAAAGGAATTTCTTTTGACAAACAAGAACCTTTGTATATGTCCTATAACAACCACCCAGACCTTTGAGGTAGTCACATACTAGTTAAAACCCAAATAAATAATCTCAGTTAACTTGGTCAAAAAGCCTTTTGTGCATCAGAACTCAAGATCAGTAACTCCTCTTTTCTCCTATATGTATCTTTAGTTAAGGCCATTATTTTCACAATATTATCAAAAGTAGTTCTACTTGGTACAGGTTGGTTGGGAGGGTGGCCTGATGGTTAAGGTGTTTGCCTTACAAACACAAGGTACAGGGTTTGAATCTCACAAGGGATAATTGGCTAGGCTTACAATGGATCGCAAGGGCAGCTAACCTAGTACTAACCTATGAACCTATGAAAAACATAGTTATATACATGTTAACCAGGGCAGACATCAGCTTGGCCAGATGCTTAGCCATCAATAAAATAAATATTTTATAAACATGATTCAGGATAGAGACAGACTGGTAAGAGCAGGCAAAGGTTATGTCCTTCCTCCTCCTTCGGTATCACCATCATCACCACCTACCACCAGCTTTCTGGTATAACTCCTGTGCCAAAAGAAGAGTTAATCAATTTTCTGTACTAATCAATAAAAACATCACCCATCTCCTAATACAATTCCACAGACAGGCTGTCAGGTCCTGGGGTCTTACCTGTTTCCATTTGCTATAAAATCTACCTTAGTTTCTCCATAGTACATTCTCCAATTAACCCCTTTGCTTGGGCATCCATAAGCTTCTTCAGATGAAGATTATTTAGATATTCAGTCATGAGGATTCAACTTCATTTTCCCTCCTCCCTTGAGAATATAGCTTCTATTATTTTCTAAAAAATCTAACAACACCACAACCCTTTCCATCACCAAAATATCAGATAATCTGATCTTGACCACCATACATTCAGCCTGCTGTTGGCTGTGTCTAGCCTCTAGACATTTTTTACCCATGGAGAATAAACCGAGTATTTTAGTTGTGGCCTTGTCTGAATTCTGTCTGCTTTAAAGTCCAGGATTTTCACAATCTGTTCTTGTAAATACCTCATCCTTTCTGTGTTATACAACAGTTTAGCTTAAAACTTCTCAATTCTTCTATTGCCACTTGCAGACTCCCTAGACTTAATTCTCTCCGTTTCACACTCTTGAATGGAATCTTTCAAACCCTAACAATGCTGAATTTAAACTCTTCCAACTGCTAGGACATTGTCTTCAATAAGATTATCTAGTACTGCTCAGCCCTTATCAAAACTTTCTCCTTTACACCAGAAAAATTTAGCATCTATAGCCTTGGAAGATTTACCTAACGTAGCTTGAGAGCATGAACCTGTATGGCATGGTCTAAAGCAACAATATGGGCTGCAAAAAGTTTCTGCACCAATCACATATGCTCTAATGTGATTAGAATTTTGTCAGTCTGGGAAAAGGTGCCATACCTGTAAAAATAAGTACAGTCATATATATCTACCATCCCCATCATCTGAGTCATATTGGGCTGTAAATCACCTGATGGCTGTGGTTTCGACAGGCATCCTTTTGTTTAAAAAAACATGTTCCAGTCCCACCTGAAAGGCAAGCCAGTTTCTTAGCATTTCCCTAGCTCACTTTTCCCTTGTACCTAATGGAATGTAAGCATTTATATCACTAAGCAGCTGACCATTCAAAATTAATTTGGGTTCTACTTAAATCCCCATTTGATCCACCACTTGCTTGGTAACCTCATACAGGATGCCCTCCTCACCAATAATACATTGCCCTCCTGTACCAATTAAGTATCTGTAGAAATAAACCTGCAAATATCCTGGTTTTTGTCAACTTCCCATGCTCCTGTTTACCTAACTGCATCTCCTCTAAAAAAAAAAAAAACCTATCATAAGGGCCACCTGTTTCAAGCACTTAAAATCCTATATCTTTTGACCTGAAAGGTCAAGCCATTAATGTTCCATGTAATCAGGATCCTAGCAGCCATCTAGCCTACTAAAAAATGGGACTCACTTACTTCCTGGCATACCCTGATCACTTTTTTGCCCATTAATGTCCTGCATAGTCAACCCAAACCCCTTTTTCAAACATAAAAAGACTTGTCACAGTCCCCTCTCCCAAAAAATAACTTTTCCAAACAGTAAACACAGAATTATATACACAAAACATCCGTCCAAGGATGCAAAACACCCCACTTAATGCATAGACTGTGTTTTGAACCTAAGCTCAAGCAAGCATAGTGCATGGTAGTAGGTGCATCAATGGTCTGGCTTCCACACACACACACACACACACACACACACACACACACACACACACACACACACACACACACACACACACACACTCTTTATCAACACCCAGCCCAACATAACTTCTAAATTATGTCCTTACAGATTTTCTCCCCTAAGCTCTTGATTAACACAAATGCAACTAAAACTTGATTTGGTACACATCCCTTTTTAAATTACACAGTTACCCATGTCTCCACCATTTGTGAGTGAAATGTAGTACAGACAATCTGACAGTAACAAAAATGAACAATTCTTTATAAACTTGGAAACAGGATAAAAATCCATAAGCTGTCACCATCAACTTACATCAGAAACTTTCTTGACTGCTTGCCACCCTGCATGTAAACATTATTTCAAACATTTCAGCAATGGGGATATTCATTACATAAAAAAAAAAAAAAAATGGCTTATTGCCACGTGCAAGAATTCTCTTACCTTCATGGTGGATAATTTTTTGTATGTGCACTATAAGAATAAAAATCGTACAGCTCTCTATTTACATTGCTCAAGTATTGTGCAACCCACTCTGAAGCTGATCCTGGTATTGCCTTTTTAAGGCTTTTGGGTGGTTGGCATAAAGTTTAGTGTGTTTATCCCACACAGACAAGGTACAGGGTTTGATTTTCAGCTTTGGTTACCGTCTCTTTATTGGCCACATATGTAATAGTCTGCAGAATGGTTGTCTACTATTCAAGTATGAACCTATGAAAACACTTTTAAAGTTCACAAGCCATCTTATAATCAGCTTAAACAGACATCTCATTAATATCTTAAAAGGAATTGAGCTGTGCTTCCAAGAAAACATGAACATGCATCATGGTGGCCAGTTTCTTAGGTTAATGAACATAATTATTTGGGGACATAACAGAATCCCTCAGCCAATCCCTTAACAAAAGCCATAGTCAAAATAAGGAGAACAAGCAGGCTTTAAACAAATTAGTTTCTATGTTTAGGTCTGTTTCTTGATAGGCATTAACCAAAACGGATCCAGACAGATTAAATGCCACTTGATGACCGAGTGAGTTAGTGGAACCATGCAGCTATCTCCTGATGAGTGGAAAAATCTCCTGCTTTTCACATGTTGTTCCAGTTACCTACAGTGTCCTGAAGTATTAAATGGTTAATGTAAACCCCATGTCTAGTCTATAGGACAGGGAAGAACTTGAAAAAACTGTTGGAAGGCAGTGAAAAACTGACTTCAAATTCAGCCAAGAGGTGGGGAACCTACAAGTGTGGACTCTACAACAAATGCAAATTTATTTTTGAGGGTAGCCACACTAGTGGTAGGGACCCACAAGTTGGTTACTTCATTCCACTGCACTTGTAATTCAATCGGTTTAGTATATGTGGCAAAGTGTGTTCAATGTTTGTGTTTTTATGCGGGGAAAAAACAAATGGAAATTTAAAGAGAGTATTTACAAACACAATCTAGATATAAGGAATAAGAATTTTAAAAACTCTTTATATAAGCATGTGGAAACACACCCTCATCATTCCTTTTTATTTTTTGGATTGGATTTTGTACCCCAGAATATGAGGGGAGGGCCATGGGAAGATCTTATCAAATACAGAGAAATGATGTGGCAACTAAGGTTGAATGCTTGTGTGCCCCCTGGCTTTAATGAATGTATTTCAATTAGTAGTGTACTGCGTTTAAAATCATGCAAAGTGTAAACCCTGCACCTTATGTTCTAACAACTACCTTCTTTTGTACTTCATGATATAGGGTTAACAACTTTGTTTCTGTTGTTAGTTAATGTGGTGGTCATGTGATTTTTTTACTATTTAAATATTGTAGAGCTTGTTGAATTTTTAAATTCTGATGAAGTCTTAGTTATAGACTGGCAAAAGCAGTTAATCTTGTTGGCTTATTACTAATAAATTTTTTAATTTCTCGCTGGCTCGCTGGTGTCTTCAGTACCTTCAGTTTTTGGATTGTCTGTATTTAAGAACTGAGCTGTGCTTCCAAGAAAACATGAACATGCATTATGGTGGCCAGTTTATTGGCTAATTGAACATAATTATTTGGGGACATAAAAGAATCCCTCAGCCAATCCCTTAACAAAAGCCACAGTCAAAATAAGGAGAACAAGCAGGCTTGAAACAAATTAGTTTCTATGTTTAGGTCTGTTTCTTGGTAGGCATTAGCCAAAACAGATCCAGACAGATTAAATGCCACCTGATGACCCAATAAGTTAGTGGAACCATGCAGCTATCTCCTGATGAGTGGAAAAATCTCCTACTTTTAACATTTTGTTCCAATTACCTACAGTGCCCTGAAGTATCAGATGGTTAATGTTTCTGTAGTGTGAGCATACTCTTTTGTCTTTGACATTCTGGGGACTTCCTTGGGAAGATAAAAGTACATGTTCCAACCAGAAAAAAAAAACTCAAGCTGAGTTGGGTATAACAATTTATACTTCCATTTCTCATGCTTGCACAGTTTAAAGACCAGGAAAAATGTAATCTTTTATACCTTCTTTCAGCCAAGTACACCTAATATAAAATTCATTTGCCATCTAATTTAACAACTTTATTTGGTACCCATATGGAGGACAAAATCTTCTTGCTAATGGCATAAGATTCCAATCTTACTAAAATGAATCTAGGCATCTTTGCAAGCTGTGTCTGAAGCAAAAATTCCTTGTGTGATCTTTCTGTTTTTTACTCCTCCTTTGGTAACCCAGTCTATTCAGAGAGCTTACCCTGCATGAATGTCTTGTAGTTTTTGCCTTCTAAAAATTCAGACAGTAATTATGCTATTTTTTTTCAGAAGGCCCCTGTCTTCCATCTCTATGAGTTTGTTTTTCATTATCTTATGTCTAGTTTCCACTTCTGCAAGTCTCTGTCTTGTTTCCTGGAGCTCCAGATCTACTGAAGATTGATCAGACTGAGTATTCAAAGTTTACTCCATCACTAAAGTCTTTACTTCAACTTTTTCCACATAAGTGGCTAATGTAAAATTAATTCCGGCAAGTTCTTTCAAGACTTTCTTGAAATGGCTGTCAAAGATAGCAAATATTGGATAATTGTCCCATGCTGGTCTCCGTCCTCAGTGGCCTGTTAACAGGTCAGCTTCCCCATGTGGTTGCTGAAGACTGGATTTTGAGGTAGGATTGGTTTGCTTACTGCATAGGCATGTATCAGGCTAACTGCACTTGTTTTCCAAACAATCTGTCATTAAATATCAACAAATACATGTCATACCACCTTCAGCAAAGTTAAAATGAATGTTTTATTTTTTTTAGTCGAAAGGATTACGGGGCCACAAACTATGACAGTTTGCTTCCTTTAATTTCCCTGCTCAAACTGCATGTATAGTTGTCTTCTCATTTTTAGGAGAATAATGCATGACTGATGTACCTACATGATCTAAGCATGGTATAAACTACATCCTTTGCTCAGAGTTTCGTGCTTGCTTTTTCGTAATTAGCAATGTATTATTTTGTGTACATGACTAGTTTTGCTGTCTCTAACTAATTCTCTATTCTTTGGCAATTGTGTGAGTTTCAATTGCATTTATTTTATTTGTATTGCTTGTTGGTTTGGGTCACCACTGAAAATGCCTTTGGATTGCAACACCTACCTTGCACTCTGCAGGAATACCTCGGTTCTTGGTCTCACCCCTGTTACAGATAGGGTCAGCAAAAAAGTAAAAAAAAATCTAGTGAACAGATCATGATTTCATTCTCACATTCTTGTCTATCTTCCAAATCCTTGCTGATTTTCTACAAACCAATTCCAGATATATGCTCTATATAAAACATTATCCCCAAATCTCAGAAAACTTTTTGTAATCATCTTTGCAGCTACATTTATATCACATAATGAAAAAACTACCTCCCATGTCCCACACCATGAGTAATATTCACAGAAATACAGATTTGTATGTTAAGGAAGGTGATGCAAGGCAAAGAAAGAGGCAAAGTACAGTGAGAGAAAGGAAATAAAGATTTTAGTGTGAAATTCAAGATAAGGACATGAAGGTATGAATACCACTACACACATGGGACATACTCCATGTATACATTTCATCCTTAATTTCCATAAAAATCATAGTTTTATCTAGCTTAACCACATTGTTTTGCTATATTTAATACCTTGTAACAAGACTGATCAGTAAAGAAATTGACAGTCCAACATAACCCTGAACTGCAGTGCCCTGCAGTTAATGTCAGTCACCTCCCCTTTTTATTTTTACATGGGATCAAGGTGGTACCACGTTGTTTCCAAAGAACTGAACAAACTGGTATGATTTCAAATGTCATCTGAAAGCTGTCACAGAGGAGGGTAAGCATAAGTATTCAAGTGATGAATTATATAGTACCAATGCAAAAAAATGAAAATTTTAGCTTGATAAGTTCTAACAAACTTGAAAATTTCAAATGATATCTGAAATATGTCACAGAGGAGGGCAAGCTTAGGCATATTGTGCCAATGCAAAGAAAGTGAAAACTTTAACTTGAAATGTTCTACTGCCTTAACATGTTCAACAGATGCATTTGCTCTAGCATAACATGTCCATGTGTTACATATATAGTGGGTATTTCATGTTTACTTAACGTTTGCTTAAAAAAATCATTAATAAAGCTTTGTCTTTGCTGTCCTTTAGGCCAATCTGCATACCATGTACAGTTGGTGCTACAAGAGCATTAAAGTTGCCGGTTGAACGAGCTACTTGTCAACAGCATGGTAAATGTTGATTTGTTTCTTATCACTGACTGAAACATAGTATTAAATACTATTTACAAATCTTGCACTTTTGATGGCTGAAGCACAAAGCATGGCCATATTGTCTGAATAATTTCACCAAATTATTAACTTTTCTGAGAAAAACATGAACAAATAAACGTATGTACAAGTAGCTAATTCCACTCAGGTATGAGGTCATAAGATAACATTGGGTCTGTTGTTAAAATAGCAATGTAAATTATAAAAAACTGTCTCCTAACTTTTACAATTACATTATCATGTGGTACATTCCTCCTCATTAATACTATCATATTGATTTATATGTGAGGTCTGCGGTGGGAGTGACGGAAGCGTTTAAGGTGGAGGTGGGGTTACATCAAGGATCAGCTCTGAGCCCTTTCTTATTTGCAATGGTGACGGACAGGTTGACAGACGAGATCAGACAGGAGTCCCCGTGGACTATGATGTTTGCAGATGGCATTGTGATCTGTAGTGAGAGTAGGGAACATGTGGAGGAGACCCTGGAGAGGTGGAGATATGCTCTAGAGAGAAGAGAAATGAAGGTCAGCAGGACTAAGACGGAATATATGTGTGTGAATGAGAGGGAGGATAGAGGAGTGGTGAGGATGCAGGGAGTAGACGTGGCAAAGGTGGATGAGTTTAAATACTTGGGATCAACAGTTCAGAGTAATGGTGAGTGTGGAAGAGAGGTGAAGAAGAGAGTACAGGCAGGATGGAGTGGGTGGAAAAGAGTGTCAGGAGTGATTTGTGACAGGTGAGTACCTGTAAGAATGAAAGGGAAGGTCTAACAAGAGGGTAGTGAGACCAGCTATGTTATATGGGTTGGAGACAGTGGCACTGACAAAAAGCCAGGAGTCAGAGCTGGACGTGGCAGAGTTAAACATGTTAAGATTTGCACTGGGTGTGACAAGGGTGGACAGGATTAGGAATAAGTATATTAGAGGGTCAGCCCAGGTTGGAAGGGTTGGAGACAAAGCCAGAGAGGCAAGATTACGTTGGTTTGCACATGTGCTGAGGAGGGATGCAGAGTATATTGGGAAAAAGATGCTAACGATGAAGCTGCCATGTAACAGGAAAAGAGGAAGGCTTAAGATAAGGTTTATGCATGTGGTGAGAGAGGACATGCAGGTGGTTGGTGTGACAGAGCAAGATGCAGAGGACAGGAAGAAATGGAAACAGATGATCCGCTGTGGCAACCCCTAATGGGAGCAGCCGAAAGAAGAAGAAGAAGAATCAGAAAACTAACTTTAAGGATATGCAATGGACACACTCATACATCTCAACTGTCCATGATTTTCAGAATCATCCATGATTTTGACTCAAATTTTAGCTCTGTCTCTCTTAATCCCCCCTAAAACTAGTGACTTTGGGAAAAAAGTGTTGCATTACACATTATAAATAATGACAAAAATTTGAGTTATAGACTTATTTGACTTCAGAAAATGTATATTAAGTCACATTCTCTTATTCTGTCAGTGTCTCAGGTTAAATAGTACTAATATTTTAAAACTGTCCCTGAATGTCCTTGATTATTCCTGGAGTTGTTTTTGATTGGTTGAGAACTATGGACTCACTTAAATGTACTAAATGAACTAAGGGACACAAATCATAAATAGAGCTGTTCTTGTGAACCACTATTTTTCAGCTACCACTCTTACTGAGGACTGGAGTAGAACATACTAAAGGCATATTAGGATCTATTTCAGTTTACCGCTGCCAGACTTCCCACGACCCAAGTCAAGCACTTGTATTGCATATCCCTGAAGTACAAATGGATGAAATTTCAGCTGGAGAAAAACAATGGTCAAAACTTCAGCCCAACAAATTAAATATTATTAAAAAGAATGTTGTGCAGGTGGCAGTCCCCTGCACCCCACAAAGCTCACCAGAACACTCCCTTACTTACACATATTAACACAAGGGTCACACAAACACAGAGAAAAGAGAAAAGATCACACATGTTGCAGTATTGCTGACAAGGAAAAGATATCTCACTAGCATTTATTTTATATAGCAAACATTACTCAATGAGTTGAACATCAATGATTTCAACAATAATTAGTAAATATTTGCCACTGAAACCTTAATCACTACTAGGGTACTACAATCAATCACATTATCCTTCCAAACCATTTGAACATCATTGTAAAAACATCACAAATCTCTACATCAAAAGTGTTTTTGTAGTTCGTGGCTCTGAGCCTCTCTGCACTCTCCAATGGAGGAATTTCCCTCTATCCCTCCAATTTTAACCAATATGGATCAAATTAATTAACTGTATGTCTCCTTTCTCTGAGCTGGTGTGACATTGGAGGTAGTACATCTAGAGACTGGGGTGTGGCGAAAAGTCCACACATCAAGAAATTCAGAGCAGTGTAACTCGGGCAAAAAAACACTTTTTACATGCATACATACTTTTGGCTGTTTCCCATGGCAGTCAGTAGGGTAGTGGGATAATGTAGCCAATAATTAAACAAGAGAGATTCTGAATCGGTGAGTCAGTCAACTCTCCAACTAAATCAGTGTGATATGATATATTTTTTTGCTGGGTTTACAAACTTTACAAATGATGAGAGACTGGCTGTTACAATGAATTACATACATAATACATCTTTAAAACTGCAGTCTATTTTACTTTTACAATCAAAAGGGAACAAGGGAGTAAATAAATTGACAGAACATAACAAGCCTGTTTCACAGAGGTTTATTCGCAAATAAAGCAAGACTGATTTATTTTAACATAAAGCCAGTTTTCCCATTTTATGTTTTTCACTGAGTTTTGTAGCTCTTTTGGGCTTTTAAATGTTATAGTCTTAGAAACAAAACAGTACTTTTAAAATAGAAACATGTCTGAGAGTAAGAATATATTAATATTCAGTAACAGTTACTTAAAAATAAGTGTTTATGGTTTGTGTGTGTGTGTGTGTGTGTGTGTGTGTGTGTGTGTGTGTGTGTGTGTGTGTGTGTGTGTGCGTGTCTTTCTCTCTCTCTCTCTGTCTCATTGTATGTCACCTTCTCTCTCTCTCTTCCCCTCTCTATTCTCTGTATGTCAGTCTATCTCTTAGTCTCTCTCTTTTCCCTTAATTTCCACCTGTGTTAACATCTGGACTAGAAATTTCAGCAAGATATGCTAATTCATACACACTTGAAACTTTCCAAAACAGCCATAAATTTGGAGCCTGTGCTAGCCAGAGCAGCTTGCAGCCTTTTGCATTATTTTATTTTATTGGGAAAGTCTTCTTCCTCACTGAACAATTTAAATAATAATCCATGAAGTTACAGTTCTAACCTCTGAAAAGAAAACTACCTCTGATGAAATCTTTATCAGAGCTAGCAGTAAAGCACTCTATTGTTTGTCTGTACATTACTTTCCCGTAAAGGGCTAGAGGTTGTGCTGTCACACTAGCATTCGTTAGACTGAATCAAACATGGTTAACCTGGTCTGTATGCTTACAAAATGCACTATTTTGCACTGTGGGGTACAGGAAAGATTGTGAGGTGTACAGTCTGATTTTTAGTCCAGACCTTTGAGTCTTCATTACAAAAACATTATACATCCTGTAAATTCTGAATATTGAGTGCAATTCCACATATTGCTGAAACTTTCATTACTTTGTGTTGTTTAACTATACATTACATCCTCTATTTTTTCCTTTGTTATCCTCTTTCCTCCACAAATGTATATTCACTAATTAAGTATAACTATAGCTGGAAAGTAATAGCTGAATTAGCCAGGGGCATTAAAGCACTTATAATGTGTAAGCTCAGTAAGATGTGCTTTCAAAGTCACAGACTTTCAGCATTAAGTAACTTTTGAGGTAAGACATTCCAGTTTGAAGGAGCCATCTTATAGAAGACTACCTCAGAGATGGTAGTGCGGTATGCCTGTCTAACTAATTACACGCTATCATTATTTTTCAGTTTCTGACTGCTATTACATGACTGTAGACTGAGCTGACTAGGCACAATATGACCCTGTATATAAGGTGGGGGGCATCCGTGGTGGTGCAGCGCTAGTGTTGTTACCTCACAGCAAGAGGTTCTCCCATTCGATTGCTGGCTGGAGTGTGGGGAGTGCCTTCTGTGTGGAGTCTGCATGTCCTCCCCGTGGGTCGACTGGCGTTCCGAAAGACATGCGTGAATGGGCGTGCCTTCATTGAAGGTTGGGCGTCAAGCTGGCAACTTGGCACTGTAAAAATCTACTGCCAATCAGTAGCGGACTGGAGTTCTGCTGTGGCGACCCCTAACCGGGAAAAGCCAAAGGACAAACTACATATAAGGTGGGGGGCCTCACTTGTACTGCAAATTACAGCCCAGCTATCTCATCTGGCACGCTGTGCAGCTGTAACATAAACAAGGCTCTTCTACTTTAAACCTTAGCAAGCTGCTTGCTACAAATGTAGCAATCATCTTGCTATGGTAAAACTACCAGAAACTGAGCGATTCAGCACTTCAACCATGACTGCAAATGCAAAAATGGCAATTCATTAACAAATGACAATACTGCACTCCAGCACCATTGTCAAATGCTGATCATGATCTCTGCCAGTTACAAGAGCAAGAAAATAAAGCCTCCACCTTGAAGATAAAGGAAAAACAAACCAGCAAACAAAGGTCTTTAAACTCAAATGATAGGAAGCTGCTTGGTTCAAATGTAAGAAACAGTTTGCTGCAGTTAAACTGCCCCACACTGCCCTTTTATTTATTTAAAGTGATATTCCTGCCTGATTTTGCCTCATATTTTGCCCTCTACCTCATAGAATCAGTTACTATGGATTACAGTTAGTCAGTAATGCCAGACTTAAGAATTCCATATTTTGCATTGTTCAGAAAGTGCATGTTGATGCAAAACCCAAGATGCATATTAATCATAGACAGAACTATTGAAGTTCCAGGATCTGTTAATTGTTGCACACAGGGGGTCATTTATATAGCATTTTGCTCCACATGTCCAGCATATTACGTGGGAATGACCTCACGACATTAAAGAGAGATAAGAGAGAGCATCTTTATAGTATTAAAACGAAAGATGAAACTAATGCTCTCTTTAAACATTCTTTAGTATGCTGTACTTTTAAAGCATCGTATTACAAGTTAAAAAGATGAAGACATAGTCTTACTTCATTTTACTAACAGCTTAATTGGTTAATTAGTATCAGGGTGTTTTTAAATGTCAATTGTTTAATTGATTTTATATTTGTTTGCAAGTATTTAAGGAGTTTGTACATGTTGAATTTTATTCTGATGAAGTCCACGGACGAAAGCGGATAAATAAATTTCCAATACGCTATTTTTGCCTTGGATTATTCCATTATTTTGTCTCTCCACCTTGGTTTTCAGTTGTTTGCATTCACACATGCAGATAAAGATAATCCATTTAATTTAAATGTATTAGCGGACCGAGTTCCGCTGTGGCGACCCCTAACCGGGAAAAGCCGAAAGATACAACAACAACATTGTCTTCCTGGTCCTGGCTAATTTGCTAGGTATTTATACCTTGGGGTCATTACTAATGCATTCTTTTGTGGGGGCAGGGTGACTGAGTCACTAAAGATCTTGCCTTTGTGATAAGCTTTGTTATTTATATGGGAGGGTGCTAAGGCATTATTTTTTCGTAACCTGTTCTGGCTAGTGATGGGACTGGATGTTGTTACTACCGTTGTTTTGACAGGCTAGCTATGTTATAAATAAGGGTAAGCTTGTATAGCTGTTTTTTTTCTCCTTCTTATGTTCAAGCAGCAGAATCAGGAAATGTAGTTCAGAGGCAATTTTTTTTTAATGTCCTGAACTTTTTGCTCGACAAGAAACTGAAATTTGAAATATCAAAAAAACACAGCTTTGCCAAAGTAAGGTTAATTTGCAGCAGTTGTAGTGATTTCTGGTAGTAATACAAGCGAGTGCCATGAAACAGGGTTTGTAAAACTTAACATAAGATTAAGAAGTGTGCAAAAAAATGGAAGCAGGTCCCAAATGCCAGTCGACTTGACTCAACACTGCTGGACTTAAAATGGTTTACCTTTGAATGACTGAATTGCATTTATGTGAGCAGCTGTTTCCGTGAACCGTAATGCTGTAATACGTACAACATCAAAGGATCAAATGTCGAAAATGGTTTGCTGGAAAACCATTTCTGACATTTGATCCATGTATTTGGCAACAAAGCATTTGCTTATTTGCCAGTCAAACACGTGGTGAATCAGCATTGTGGTTCTTTGCAGCCATATTTTCACCGTTTTGCACATCACACATATGGCTTTCAACAAAATAAAGGTAAACCAACAGAATGATTGGTACTGTTGTATCAGGTAATTGCAACTAACATTGCATAATTCAGTATAAACAATATTGCATCCAATAAACTACATTGCTGCAGTAAATGGCGATGTCTAATGAAAGCACTGAGAATGACTAGCTATCATTTCTTGTCATTGTTATATCATATTGATAACCTTTGTTATACTCCTGATTTTCAAAATGCATTTTTTCCTGTTTTGGTCAACGCTTATTTCTTTCATAGATAATTAGTAACATACTACTGGTTATTTCTCAGGCTAAATAGAATAAAAACTGCACCAAAGGCTCATCATCTGACATGTCTTTTATTTATTTATAAGTTTTATAGTATTTTACTAGCTGCCTGATGAAGCGACTTGATTAGTTGCGAAAGCGCTTACTTTTTTGTTTAAATAAAATCTTTGGTGTGTGAGCTTTTGGTGCAGTTTTTATTCTATTTTACTTCATTTTCTCTGCACCTTGCTCTGTTTCCCCTGGAGCTGCTTTATCTTTTACTTATTTCTCAGGCTGCTGTGTGGGCTGCAGTTCCATAACATGTTAATATTGCATAATGGCATCTATAAATAAATGACAGTTTGGAATGCTCCTTTAAAACTTTTACATATTTTCAGCCAAAGAGACTTAACTTTTAAGCATTTGCTACAGCTCCCTTACTTGCCATTTCAATTTTAAGAATTTTTTTATGCAGGTTTGGTGGCTACCTAGACAGCCTGACATGCAAAAAAACAATACATTTTACAGGCTCAGAGTGCATTTATTTTAATTAGAAAATCCGACTTCCACTGAACCATTTTCATCTTTGGAAACTTTACTGATGCTTGTTATTTAAATAATTGCATATGCAGGCTTTACATCTTACTTTGCTAGTTTTTATACAAGCACATCATGGCGGCACACCTTTAGTGTGTGAAGTGAAACAGGTTAGATAACCACAACTGTTTCTTAGCTGTTAAGCTTAGTTATCCTGCTTACTGTTCTGTTGAGGTTGCTTAACTTGGCTAATGTATTCTGCTGAAAACTTGCAGAATGAAAGAGTATATTTCTTTTCGGCATCTTGCTTTTTCTGACATTGTCTGTATCTCTATTTCTTTTCTGTGTGGAAGATTTTCAGTCCATATATTTCTAGTTAATCACTGTATATTAATCAGATCAGACAACAGTAGTAGAAGTATCGAACGTAAACTCGTCTTAAGTCAAAACAAAAAGTAATAATAGAAAATATATAATTGTACAGCATTACTAAGTGTTCGAATGTAATCCAAGCAAGGCAGGCAGTCTGTTTCCAGTCAAAAATCCTTGGTCTGTGTACTTAATAAAGGATTTTCGACTGGAAACAGACTGCCTGCCTTGCTTGGATTACTTTCGAATACTTAGTAATGCTGTACAATTATATATTTTCTATTATTACTTTTTGTTTTGTTTTGCTTTGACTTAAGACGAGTTTACGTTCGCTACTTCTACTACTATTGTCTGATCTGATTGATATACAGTGATTAACTAGAACTATATGGACTGAAAATCTTCCACACAGAAAAGTTTCTTACATTTTTTTGATTTTGGACCCACTACACTTTAGTGGGTTGTTTTGAGACTTCGGGGATACCATGGAGATTACTTGTTTTTTAACTCTATTTCTTTCATTTTGTTGACTTTCATGTTTTCTTTTTTTGTTTTCATTTTAATCTTTATTCCATTTAACTTCTCCTTTCTTCATCTTTTCCCCTCTACTGTTTTAGACAGCAGCAACAAAAACAAAATTGGAAGTGCTCTTGCTATGAAAAACTGTCTGGCACCTTCTGTTTCTCTAGTTGGTCTAATAACCTCTCCAGTTACCTCTGATTCTGATTATAATTCAGATGTTTCTTCAGAAACAACTTAGTTTTACACACAAGACTGCTACAAAAATTGTCCTCCCTAGGTCTAGACAGACTCAAACTCAGTTTGACAGCTACCCATCCTGCAGACAACAGGGTATTAAATGCAAAATGACATTTCCTCATTCATTCCCATAGCAGATGGAGTCCCCCAAGGCATTATTCTAGATCCCATATTATTCAACATGTTTGTGAATGATGTCCATTCGGCAAACACACATGTATCAGCCAATATATGAGTGACTCCAGTCTGATATAGGCTACTGAGAGTACAGTTGTGTAAGCTGCAATTAAAATAATAGATGCTGGAACTCATCGCTGCCACAGCAGCCTAAGCAATTTGGTTATATCTTGTCCCGGAAATAGGTTAGTTGGTTCACAAGTTCATAGGTGTATACTAGGATAATCACCATTAGGGTTCTTATAAACCTTGCCATGCAACCCAAATATTGCCTACAAATTTGATTTATATAGGGGACGATTTATTGACTGCCTCTGTCCATCAGAGATGGAGACAGGCATCAGACCAGAGGTGAATTTCTGATTACCCATCCATTGGTCCAAGTTGTACTTAAACAGGGATAGGGAAGGACTCTGCTTCACATGGATGGGAAGCCTGTTCCAGAGAATGGGAATTCTCTGAAAAACATATCTGTCTCCCCAATATTTCCTCTTTTTGTTGTAAGCAAAATTTAGGCCTTTTAATAACCAGTAGTTCTGATGTTGTTTGTTTTGCAGATGTGCAGAAGTTTCATCAAAACAGGGTCCAGGAATGCCTTGTATGCAAAGCAAAGATTACAGCTAACAAGTCTGTATGATACTGAGTAAAGAGACAGGGCTTTGAAGTGATCAGCTTAGTAGACTGTGTTTATTCCCTATATCCTATTTTAAGGAAACTTTGTGGACATTCCAGTTGCTGCACCTGTCTGGTCAGGTACATACTGAATGGAGAAATGTACTCTATGATGGGCCTGATGAGGGACAAGTACAGTGGTATGATGACCTTGCTTATAAGTTGAGCAACATAGAAGGATTTTCTTACTACTTTTGGCACATGTTAGTCGAAGGCTAGTTTACTGTCTACATAAGTTCCCAGATCCATGACTAGTGAATCAACTTTTAGGGGTATTTTATTTATGACATAGTTACCCTGGGTGGCAGACTTTCCAAAAGGTACTTTAATACATTTCTTGGTACTGAGTTTTAAGCCATGGCTTTAGCATGAAAAGTTTGTCTGTGTTAGACATTCCTGAAGGGTGTTCTCATCTTGGGGGGGTTCAATGACTGCACTAAACTTGGTTATCCAGAGGTCTTTGACATTAGCTTTGACATCCAAGAAGTAGATGCGAAAGAGGAGTGGGCCTATCACAGATCCCTGGGAGGACTCCACTGGTGACTGGCCTCATTGTGTGAGGTGGCCTCACAGATTCTAACCTCCTGGGTCCCATCAGTGAGCCAGATAGTGATCCAGCAAGTTATAAAGGAGTTTATACCTAGTTTTGTAAATTTGGTGACAATGCCCGAGTGGGGTATTGTATCAAATGCTTTAGCCAGATCTAGGTAGGCCGTATGCATTGTTTTCCCCTCACCCATTGCCTTAGTGACCTTTTTCAAAGAAGTCCACCAGATTCAGCAAACATGACCTTCCTTTGACAAAGCCATACTGAGATGGCTCAAGTATCTGGAGGTCTCCTATGTCTGTTTTAATCATTTCCATAATTCTTTGCATGGATTTGCAATAAGACTAGTCAGACTAATAGGGCTGTACTTTTCATCCTCTCTTTTGAAGGGGGATGACCATTGCAGTCCTCCATTCATGAGAAGACTACAGTTAAATAATGACTCCAGGGTCCTGATAAGTCATATTTTGGACTGTTCAGGAGGCATCTTGTGATGTTATCGGGACCCACTGAGGCCATGTTCTTGGCTTTAGTGCATGCAGCCAGTACATGCTCTCTAGTGGTAGTTGGAGGGGTTATGTGTGACAGTATTTTGGGGGGATGGTTGGGGTGAGAGTGGGGGTAAAGCTGGAAATGCATATGTCCACTAGAAGATCTGCTGTATCAGCAGGCTCAGTGAATATGGCACCATTAATAACCAATTTAGCACACTGCTGTATGCTGCCCTTGAGGTTTCTGACATAGCTGTAGAAGGCCTTATGGTTATCTTTCACCTGAGAGGCTATCTTAACCTCAAAGCTGGCTTTGCTTAACCCAATTAGCCCTCTTAGTTGCCTATTTAGTTTGATGAGAGAGTTTTTGTCTTTATGAATATTACCCTTCCTGATGTATGCCATCATTTTTTCCTTTTGTTATATATCCTGTTTAATCTGGGTGCCACCAGGGCGGTTTATTTTTGGGACTAGTCTTGGGCTTACTTCTAAAAGGTACAGCAGCATCTATACAGACATTGATATGGTTGTACATAGCTTCTGAGAGCAATTCAGCATAATCTGCTGTGTTCTTGGAGTTTGAAGTGACATTGAATTTTGACAAACCATCACTTAATTAAGGGTAATAAAAGGTAGTTTACTTTGGAATAGTACCTAACTGTTACTGGTTTTAATGGAATTACAGAGCTGATTTTGATTTCAAAGGAGATAGCTTTATAGCCGGACCTTACCAGGGAGGATGCAACATTGTGGGGGTGGGGGTGGGGGGTGCAGCATTCTCCCATATTTGGATGCACAAGGTCCAGTATGTTGGAGCCTCTAATGGGTGTATATTTGGTCAAGAGTATTTATGAAGTCTGGGGACTTCCAAGATAGCTACACACTGAGTAGCAGTTTAATTTCACCTCGCCTGGTTGTGAAAACAGAAACTCAGAAAACAGAGCCAGTGAATTTGACTTTCTGGGAATATTTCAGTAACTGGCTAGCAACTGCAGTGCTTGGATGCCAGAAAAAAAAAAAAAAAAAAAAATCTGAGAACCTGAAAGAAAATCAATCACAAAAGGTGATGAGATCACACTGGTTGGGAATAATCCTGGAGCTGTTCAGGACAAAACAGTTCAAGCTCCAGCTTTAGTGCAATACATGACTTCCAGTAATCTAGACGAAAAGGTAAATCAAATGTGCTCACACCTGATTAAAATAAATGAATGACTGAAGGAGTATATCAACTCAAATAACAAAAGGGTGGAAAAATGGAAGAAGCTTTAAACAGGTATTCAGATAAGCTGATAAAACTGCAAAAAGTAGAGTTTAACATGAAGAAAAGACTGGCTGAAATATGACTGCTCATGAAGAGATGCTTTAAAAAATGATAGAATTAGAGGACAGAGCACATTGGGAAACTTGAGATTTTCTGCTGTACCAGACAAACTGGAAGGAACAGACTGTATTAATTTTATAAAAGCACTGATAACTGGACTGGTATTCCACAGCAGAAGTTGTTAACTGAACGTGCACATTGTGTGTATGCTCCAAACCTGGCCATGAGAGAGCAACCTAGGCCTTTAATAGTAAAGATGCAATCCTACCAGCAGAAAGTTGATTCTGACAAAACTGTGCTAGAAGGAAAAAGTACTATAAGTGGGTGGGAGTGTTTGTGGAAAATGAATACTCACTGTACACCAGGCAGAAAAGTAGTAAATGTATTCCAGCAAACATGGAATGTCAAGAATCAGGAGTGCGATTCAAGCTGCTGTATCCAGCTGTTTTTGGAATATTTTTTCCTGGAGGGTCAAAATCATTCTTTGATGCAGAACATGATAAAGAGGAAGTACAAACATTTGTCCATAAAAAAGTGAGTTAACAAAAATGGATTCTGCTTCTCAAATTTCTGATAATAAAGCCCATGGAATGACTATGCCAGTGAAATATTTTCCAATGTTCCAAAGGAAAATGCTTGAGACAGAAAAAAGCCCAAGATTTGACCAGAAGAACCAGGAGTACATTGAAAATGAACCAGTGACTGGATTTGGGAGATGAAGATCAACAGGAAGAAAACCAGCAACTCAGAAACTAATGAATAAATGTGAGATTACAAATTATTAATTACATTTGTGAAATACGACAGAACAAGAAAACTTGGAAAGATTAGACTTCTTGGACTTTGTTAAACTGGTAGGGGACACCAAAGCATATGCCCTACTTCATATAATTAATGTTTGGAAGAAGATTTAGGAGGGGGGTAGAGGAAGTAAAGTTAACTGTAAATAAAACAACATTTTGTTCTTAACAGTATTTTTAAAATACACAGCATATACTGTATGCTATAAAGTAACAACTTTTCAATTAATTGTGTGTGTAATAAGGATACTAAAGTAAACTGGTGCCCCTATTTTTCCTTCCTTCTTTCTTTCTTTCTTTCTTTCTTTCTTTCTTTCTTTCTTTCTTTCTTTCCTTCTTTCTTTCTTCTTATTCAGGTTTAAGAAATGTAGACACTGCAATGTAAAAAGATAAGAAAGCCTGGATAAAAGAGCATGATAGAAGTAAAATGGATATGCCTTTTCTTATTTTTTGCATAGGGGAATAACTGGATTAAGGCCCTTGTATTGATTTAATAACAAGTTTTAGGGGTAAGCAAATACATAAAATAATACTGAATATAATGACTACTGAATAGCGTTTCCCTCTAGCACATAAATGTTTACAGAGCAATATGTGTAGTGGAACACAACTGGGTGTCTGGTCCCCATGTTTCTGTGGAGACATTCTGATAAGGGGACAATAAAAACAAAATACTTTCTTTCTGTGGCTAGGAAATAATGTTTTCTGAAAGCATTCAAGTTGTTTTCTTTATATGGGTGAGGAATAAAGATAAGACAAACGTGGAAGTAGAAGCACAGACTGTATCATAACAACTAAAAAAATGTAAACTGGTAAGAATACAAAACCCACACAGTGAACTGCATCGACCTGCTGTATTACAGAACCACACAAATAAATAAAAAGTACTTAGCACTTTCACCCAAACGTCAGGGCATCATCAGAGTACAAAGAATTAACAACTGGGCCATTCATATATATACACACATAATTTCCCAATCACTTAATTAACTAATTAACATAGTAAATTAATTAAACAATGTCAATGTAGAGATGTGTATAAAATCACTTGACACCAATAAAAAACATATTTAAAATACATATTTAAAATACATATATAATAAATAAATATGAATGCTTATTGTATAAAATGTATATAAATTTGTTTTTAATATATTGTTAAATATTTAAAAATTACTATAACAATAAATCAATATATATAAATATGTAAATGATAAGTATGTATTTAATGAATTATAAACTATACATAATAAAATACACTATAAAATTAAAATATGGTCATATAAAATATGACCTATATTTTAATATACTTGAAATAGATATGTTTTCATTGATGCCAGGTAACATACAGGCATTTAATCTTAATTGCCATAAACATTCCATAGCCTCAAGCATAATCTTGTCATCACCACCTTTGTGTATATTATGTGGAATTCTATCTATAACAAAAAATATAAATCTTTTAAAACTTGGACATCTAGTACTATGCATGTATAGTGAACTAGTGGTCTTGTGTTTCTTAATATCCCTAGCATGTTCAACTATGCGTTCCCTTAACTTCCTAATAGTCTTACCAACATAAAATGCCGGACAAGTGGAGCAAGTAGCCAGGTACGTTACCATCTTCGTGTTGCAGTTACAGTAACCAGGGCAACGAATAGTCTTATTAAAACCCTGTATTGCTACATAGGGGCCATCATTAATATATTTACAGGTGTGACAAGTACCACATTTACTAATTTTTGATGTTTTATATAAATTCCTGTTACTGTTAGACTCATAGATGTCCTTTAGATTTCTGCCTCTACTAAAGGTTATTTTTGGCTGACTTCCCAACAACTTAGATAGCTCAGCATTATTAATAAAAACACTTGTCCATGTTTCCTTTATAATATCAGCTAAATAATATGATGTATCGTTATACGGCAAAATAAAGAAATCATATCTAAATCATATCTAACCAAACTAGCACTCTTATTGGACAGGTTGTCGCATCCATATCTGATTATAGGTTTGTAAAGTATATTCCTATTGATATAAATATCCTTTTTAATAGTATCAATAAGATTATTGGGGTATCTTCGATCCATAAACATTTTAGACAAAATCTCAATTTCATGTTTAAACATAGTCATCACTAATAATTCTTGATAATCTAACCATTTGCCCTTTTATCAGATTTCTTTTTTGATACATAGGATGACAACTATCAAAATGTAAAAAAGAATTAGAGTAGGTTTTCTTCCTAAAAATGTTTGAATGAAAACCATCACCATCAAAGGACAAAGTAAGATCAAGAAATTCACATTGCTTTTCTTGAATATTACTAGTGAATTTAAGAAAGTCAGATGTCGTCCCCAGATATTCAATAAACTCAGTTAATACAGCTTTTTCACCTTTCCAAAATACAATAATGTCATCAAGGTAACGCAAATATAAAGAAACATTCTTCCAATATGTAGATGTAAACACTAAATCATTTTCCCATCTGGCACCCATTGCAACACCAGTACTTTGTCTGTAAAATTCACCATTAATATAAATAAAATTATTGTCTAACACAATTTCCATTAAATCGGTTAAAAGTCGACATTTACTAGCATCCATATCACTATAACTTAATAAACTTGCCTCAAACATTTCAAGACCCTGCCTGTGAGGAATAACTGAAAATAAATTGACCACGTCAATTGTAGCCATAATTAAATCAGAAGTATTCGTGACATTGTTTTGTCTAATTAGCTCCAGACAATGCCAGTAATCTTTTAAAATGTGTGGTAGTTTTCCAAGAATGTTTTTACAATTGACATCAATAAAGGATGCTAGGGCCTCGGTCCTTGACCCTTTTGCAGACACAATGGGCCTAAAAGGTGGATTTTGTATATTTTTGTGTATATTGGGGATACCAAAAATAGTTGGTGTGATGGGGAATTCAACATTTAGATAGCAATATTCATCTTTTGTTATAATACCTTCCATCAAATATTCATAAAGTAACCAATCCACTTTCATATAGGCCCTTGTCATCTCATATTTTGTCACTTTTTCATACGTAGTAGTGTCATTCAGCATTATTGTCATTTTATTATAGTAATCTGTGTTAGTCATAATAACCACTCCACCTCCCTTGTCTGGCTTCATAATTCTAAAATTGTCAGAAGTAGCAATTTCTTTAAGACAAAATTTTTCAGCAATCGTAAGATTCTCAGTCATCACATTTTCTTTCTTTAAAGCCTTTCTAAATTGAATCTCACAAAGTTTTTCAAAAATAAGAATCATGGGATTACTTGGTGGAATAAATGTGCTGCTACTTTTTAATGTCATATGTGCTGTGTCACTATGACCAACCAAGTGATTATTTGAAAAAAATACTTTTAGATTTAATAATCTAGTGTATAATTTTAAATTAATTAAAATTTTACCTATGTCTAGTTTAAAAGAAGGAACAAATCTAAAACCTCTTTTAAAAAGAGCTAAAAAAAATTACCAAACTGTATCATGCATCCTGGCATGGATAACTTTCACTATAGATCAGTTCAAGTCTGTTCCAACTAGGAGGGTTAAACTTCATTATTTGAAGATGTACATCATTTTGTGTGTTAGTGTTAAGTTAGTAGGTTTTGAAGGTGTTCTGTTCTTTTTTTGTTACTGTTTGCAGATTTTCATTAAAACAAAGTTTTGTAAAATGTCATATGGGTTCAAATGGATATGTCAAGAAGCAACTGTATAAAAGATCAACCTACCAAACATTAGTGTATGTATATATATATATATATATATATATATATATATATATATATATATATACACACACACAAAACAGAGTAGTGAACTATATTTGAAACTGCAGATTGCAAACAGCTATGCTACAGGAGACACATTAAGGAAGAAATGAGCATCTGAATTTGATAAAGAAAGGATTTCAGGATGGATATTATATAGAATGTCAGAGACAAAGAAAAAAGGAGTATTTATATTAACTGCGAGAGGAGCTCCAATAGTGATAGAATGGGGGGGGAGGGATAATGGTAGATTTGCAGTAAGAAGGGACTACTGGCAAGGGAAGAGGATTGCACTGGCAGGCATTTATATTACACCTAAAAGTGCTACAATGGAACTTAAAAATATAAATAATCAGCCTTCAGCAGGGAATATTACTTATATGAGGGGACTGGAATTAGATTTCCAAGAGTGAGGATGTACATGGGGGTGGGGCCTAAAAGGGAAAATATAACAAAAGAGGGTAGATTTTTTGATGAATTTTTGAAGAAATGTATGAAAATATTTGGTATGGAAGATGTGTATTCAGTAGTATGAGTTTGGAGAGAATTTACATATTCCCAGGTACAAAAACTGAGAGAACTTCACCTGGTTTTGAAGTTGTTTGAATTTCTGCAGGTTGGGAGGGTTTTTGTTAGCTAATCATTGTTTCCAGCTCTTGTCTCTGGATTTCATCATTTCTTTAGTAGCTTTAGTCAGCCAAGGGCATGATTTACTTTGATTTGTTTTAGTCGATGAGTAATGAGGCTATTTAGTATATTGAGAAATGCTGAACTGAAGTGCTCGATTGCCTCATCTAGAGGAGGGTTTTTAGCCTGCTCCAGTTATTCTGTTTTAGAGTATCAATGAAGTTCACAGGGATGAATTTACGTATGTTCCTTATTAGTTTGTACTGATGTGGCTTTTGAAATGAGGGAACAATGTGGTGAGCAAAGGCAGGGAGTGGCTGAAGAGATTTTATTAGGTTCATTAATTAGAGTCCAGTGTAAGATGGAGCCACAGCTGTTATTCTTATTGGGTCTGGTTGTGGATGTGATGGGCTGAATGAAGTTGAATAGATTAATATTTAAAGAGGGAGTGTTGGGGGAAAGATCTAGCCAGTTAATATTTACATCACCAAGGATAATTTATTTATTTTACATTTGTTAACTGTGAAAGTCTGACTGGACACATGTCCTTTTTCAGTGGAGGCCCAGGGAGAAAAGCTCCATGTACCACGTTGTTTTACACATTAGACAGTTGCTATACAGTTAGATTACATGCAATCATATATCCATACACTTTTTCTATTAATAATGATGTTGAAAAATAATACTTTAAAAAGAGAGTTTAGACAACAAATACTTCAGAGTATTTGGGATATATAAACATTATAAAATAGCTGGTGGGATGAAATATGTATAAAAGATAGATTGAACAGGAAGGGTTCTGAGTAGAGGGGAGAGAGGATAGGAATAGATAGGGAAGTAATGAGTTGAAAGTAGAGGGGTTGATAGAGTAGTAGGTAGTAAGGTCTAAAGGCAAGGTAAGCAGGAAGGTTGCAGACATATAGAGGAGGAGGAATAATTCAAAGGCTGTAAATAATGATAGTATTGGTAGGTGTGCTGTACATAAAGTCAGTTGGATACAGGAGAGGAAGAGGATAATTAGAGGGAGAAGCAGAGAGATGTAACAGGAGAAATGATATTGGGAAGTAGTGCAAGGAAGGAGAAATAGTGGGGTGGGAAATAGAGATTATGCATTGGTAGGCTGAAAGAACTAATAGGAGATTAGTCTGGGTTGCTGTAGTTACATAACAATAATGGTTTCATTATTGATATTGGAATTCCATGTGAGAATTACCTCCAATAAGGAAATGTTGTTACCTGGGGTTATATATAGGACTTTAATACATATTTTTACAGTTGTTCATGTTGAGGAAAAATAATAATTTCAGCAGTGGCAAAATTGTGGTATGGGCTTAGTGTATGGTACTATATTATAGGAGGGGGAATAGCAGCACAACACCATCACCCTTTTTGTGGAGTCTATCAGCTCTTAAGGTAGCAAAGACAGGTGGAAGAAACTCAGAATCTTTAATATATCTTTAATATATGGTTTTAGCCAAGCTTCAGTAGCTGCAACGATGTCCGGTTGAGTATCAGTGATCCATGCATGAAAGTGTGGGACTTTATTATGGAGGTTTTGTAAGTTTAGAGTTCAAAAAATGAAGAAAGACAACCACTGTGAGATGATAAAAAGGATCCAGACCACGAATGAAGGCAAAATGAACTTTATGTACAAGCGCTTTCATCTAAAAAAGACTTCATCAGATACATAAATCACAGGTGCTACACAATGCTTATATAATGCCTCATACAACATCCAATTACACTTTTAAAGGAACATACACAATTCACTCAGAACAAAATATATATATATATATATATATATAATTAATAATAAAATGCTTTTAACCATGACCAAAAGACAAAACATGTACAAAAATCCTATGTTGTTTATAAAATAAGTAGGATTAAACCCTATCTGCTTTAGCTAATAAAACTGGCTTAATACTAACATATTCATCAAGACCAGGTATAATATTTGCCCTCAGCCTAAGCTGCCATTTTAATTCTTTATTTAATAAAATGTTTTTACAATCACCCTCTCTTGCATTATTCCTGACAACTTCAATAATGCCAAATTTAAAACCAGAAAAAGACACACATACCTCTGAATGTTTAAATAGTGCGCTACTGTCTTTACCTGTCCTTATATCATAAATGTGTTCATATAGTCTATCTCTGAATGCTCTCTCAGTTTTTCCTACATAAAATGCAGGACAACCACCACACACAGCCAGGTAGACCAACATCTTAGTTCTGCAATTACCCTTACAGAATCTCACAGTACTATTAAGCCCATTCTTTAATATGATATGTGGATCTCTAAAAATGTGGGGACATTGACTACAACATCCACATGGTAAAGTACCTTTATTTAAAAACTGGACATTACTGTCAATCTGTTCAAAATTTTTTTTTAAATTCTTTCCTGTCCTGAAAGTAAATATGGGTTTGGGTCCAACTGCTTCAAAAAGATATTTATTAGTTTATGATTTGTTTTCAAAAGGGTTTAAATATGTCAAAAAAAACCCTGGTGATTTAGCAAATCTTTTGGTTGATTTTAAATTGTTTTTAAGAAAGTTAAATTGGTTAAAAGCATTTCATTATTAATTATATATATATATATATATATATATATATATATATATATATATATATCTATCTCTGTATATATATATATATATATATATATATATATATATATATATATATATATATATATTGTTCTGAGTGAATTGTGTATGTTCCTTTAAAAGTGTAATTGGATGTTGTATGAGGCATTATATAAGCATTGTGTAGCACCTGTGATTTATGTATCTGATTAAGTCTTTTTTAGACGAAAGTGCTTGTACATAAAGTTCATTTCGCCTTCATTCATGGTCTGGATCCTTTTTATCATTTCACAGTGGTTTTGTAAGTTTAGTGTGACCATATTTTATTATGGAGGTTTTGTAAGTTTAGTGTGACCATATATAAGGATTTGTGGCAGTTACTGATGCTGGGTTGAGTAGGGTTAAAGATTTAGGGGGCCCAGGACTGATGTAAACATCTCCACATGACGGTAAGGTGATTAGTCTTAAGAAGTAATTCTGAAAGTGGTGGTTCCTAAATGGCTTTATAAAGTAGGTTTGAAGTTTTGTGGTAGAGATATGTGGTCTAAAATTTTTATACCTGATAAAACCAGAAAAGGAAATTTCACTGTTATGGAACATTCTGAGAGAGAGTTTCAAGTCATTTCAGCATTTTGGAATACAAAATTAATGAAGATAAAACAAAGGCAATAGCTGTAGACTATGCACCCACACACACATTAATTCATCAATATCCATATTTATGGGGACATGATAAAATTAAGTACTTGGATGTGAATTAAAAAGGATTCTGTTTTACAGCTAAGGATATGTGGGAAGAGACTAAACAAACATAATACGAAAACTGAGAAACTGGATGCTCTGTTTTATGGATATAGATAGCAAAATACAAGAAGTGCAAATGTTTATTCCATTTAGTTTTATACACAGGTCAGTCATATTTTTATTAACTAGAGCAGTTGTGGATAGCAATTATTAAAGAGTTGAAGGATTTCATCTAGGAAGGGAAGAGGGCATGAGTCAAGGTGGATTATGTTGATCCTTCCAACAGAACTAGGTGGTTTGGGATTACCTGGATTTGAAGGGGTATTTAACAGCTACACAGTTAAGGCTCCTATACAAAAGCACAAGCAGAAAGCTATAATTCAACGTGTAAAGGGATGATAATGAAACTGGGGAAAGCTGAAGAAGCAGGGAGAGACTGAGGTTTTGAATGCAGATCCTTAAGGACAGTAACAATAACCAAACAGAATATTATTTTCATAAAATAGCAGAAAGTATTTCAAGAACTAAGCTAACATGGGGATGGAGTAAGTAGATGCTGCCAATAAAGATGATTGCAGTTAGGGGTACAGAGAATAGGCAAGAGGTGACTGGAACATACTGGAGAAAACTGGCAAAGGAACCAAGGTATGGAGAGCAAATAATTACAGAGGTAAAGGTAATAGAATAGGAATAGACCAAGAATTCATTTGGACTGCAGGCTAGATATTGCGGTCCCTATCAAGGATTAATATCAGAGTATAGGCAAAGAGAAACAAATATGGGGATCCCAAGAGAAGGATCAGCACTGGTAGAGGTTTTAGCAGAATCTAGAATAGAAGTTGCTGTTAAAAACGAATAGTTAGCTGGACATATAAAATACTGCATGATAACTACAGGAATCAATCAGAAGAGGTTAGAAAGTACTGGGAAGGGAGATTAGAAAAACAATTCATAAAGAAACAATGGGGGATATATGTATGGCTTCCAAATATGCAACAAAGTCTAGAAGATTTAAGATCTTTGCTTGGAGGTGTTTGCATAGGTATTTTTATACTCCAAGCAGACTCCAAAGAATTTTTCATCAGGTAGAGTGCAAATGTTGGAGGTATAATGGGGAAGAAAGAGGTAACTGGGAACATATTTTCTGGAAGTTTTATGAGTTGGCAGACTTTAAAAATGTCCTGCAGACTACTCTAAAAAAAATACTGGCTGAGCAGAATTGTCTAACTAAGAAAATGATTTTTTCGCTACGATACTGAATCTGAATTGTCTAGCTATAGTAAGGCCTTGCTGAGTTTAATTCTTGTGACTGTCAAAAAAGCAATTGATAGAAAATAGAAATTGAAGTCTAAACCAACTGTACTAGAAGCAGTGAATATAGTAACAGAGATAAAACAACTGGAAGTGGGATTTTTAGAAAAGGGTAGAAGCAACTCACATAGAAAAAAATAGAAAATGTGAGAACAATACGTGCAGAATAATATTTTGGAAGAGGAATGAGGTTTAAGGGAAGGCAGGAATTGAATAAGCTTTGTAATGTCTGACTGACAATGACTGGCTAGATTATGAGTGCTGTATAACATTTGCAAATGAAAATATGTCAATATAGCTTGTTTTCATTTATGTAAATGTATGATTTTTAAATGATCTCTTATGGCAAAAGCAAAGACGTTTCTTGTTTAAAAAGGGTATTTAAGAAGTCAAGGAATCTCTGTAACTCTAGATTTGAGGCAGTGTAGTATTCCCAGTCTATAAAGGGGTAATTCAAATTTCTCACGAGTAGGGAGTTAGGTCATAGGATCATAGAAAGTTACTAGGCTATTGCCCCTGAGGGTCTTACAAGCCTAGCCAAGAATTTAGCTCACATTCTAACAAGTCAACACCCTATGCCACTGTTCAGCAGGGACACAGGAGGAATCCCAGGGGTGTATTTTCTGTTCCCCATCCAGTTATCCAGGTTGCACTTAAAAAGGGTTAATGAGGTACTCTGATATGGAAAGGGAATCTATTCTACAAAAGGGGGAGTCTCTGGGACACAAATCTGTCCAACCACCAAGTCCTATTGATGTTACAGACCAGGTTGAGGTTGCGCATGCGAGTTACTCAAGTGGAGCTTGACTTGCGGATATGCAGCAGTCCCATCAGGGTGGGGTCTGAGATTGCTTTGTATGCCAGGCAGAGGTCAATTCTGAGGAGTCTGTAGGAGACTGAGTACAGGGACAGGGCTTTTAGCCTATCTGTGTAGGGTAGATGTTTGAGGCCCTGGATTCTCCAGATGAGGAACCTCTGTAGTCTCTCCAGCTGCTGCATGTGCTTTGAAGATTGGCTCCAAACCCATCCAGCAAGAATGAAGGCGAGATTGACAACTTAACATTGTGTCTTCAACTTTAAGGATTAAGTGGATGTCAGTAAACATGAGACAAGTGCTACATTTTCTCAAGATGCACATATCTACCAAGCTGACTACAGAGAAGTTAGGAAATTTCATATCCATACTGTCCAGTCCTTTGATTGTTGAGCTACAAGGGGTGGTGTATTGTAGCTAGAAGGCTTAAGGTTGCTTTGTTGGTGCAGACTAATAAGGTTGCTTTACTGCAGCAAGTTATGCTAAACAGTACTAAATTTTCCTACCTTTAATTTTTACACAATACTGAACTCTACTAAATCTGTAGATATTGTTACTAGACACCTAATTAACTGCTCTAAGCTTGTTGGCGTACAAGGTATTTGCTCTAAATTTCTACTTTACAGGGTACAGTTTTATGAGCCATTCTAAAGAGAAAATTTGCTTTCTAGGTATTTGCTAATGTACAGGGCACTGGTAACCCACAAACATGAGCAAAATTTATAGTAGCACAGAAAAAAAAACAGAAAAACTAACTAATGAGTCCTCTGGCCAATAAAATGACTGCACCTTTTGTGTATTTCCCAACTCGGTTAGACTAGGCGAACACCTCCTGCCACAAGATGAATAAACCCAATCGTTCCAATGTTAAAACACAGCAGAAGACCCACAAGTGCAGTGCTACCACAAACCAATCACACAGCTAGCTGGAAATCCCTTGCTGAAGGCAATTCAAGACTGTCTTAAAGCAGTAAGAGTGAAGAAGAGCATTTTTTTTGGTAAAGAATGAAGTGAAATGCACACATAAAATCAGGAAACAGTAGTGATCACTCAATGTAATATCCATCCAGGCTTCAATTTTCTGTGGATCTCCTCCATACTTGATTCAATTTCTTCATGATGTTCTTACCAGCAAAAAGAGAGCCTACTCATCATGACCCCCAACCATAAAAAAAAGCTAGAAACATGTTACTTTTATCTCAAAATATAAAGCTATATATAGAAAAAAGAGGGATAGAGGGAGGGTATGGCTATTGCAGCAGTAATGATTGAAGATCTACTGTTATAGTAGGTACAAACCAGTCTTACAGTAAAGAACAGAAACAAAAGGTGGAAGAGCTTTTCCAGGACAAAGTAAAGATCCCAACAAAGTGCCACTTATATACTAGGTGGACTGGACTTACATGCCCAAACTCCCTTTCTAGAACAGCTTGAGCATACTCTCAGACGAAAGACGAGAATCTATGAGCAGACATGCTGAAATGGCCAAGATATACGCCTTGCTAAAGAAATATGACAGGCCAAAGAATAGTTGCTCACACAAGTATAGAAGAACCAGTGGTACAGAATCCCAAAATGCACTCTGGCTATTGTTGTAGCACCAACTAGTAAAGCCTTTTCAATTATTAACATAAGACTTACCACTAGCTGGATTTCTTGCCTCCTTTAGTACTGCTGCATATCCTTAGGAAAAAAAAAGGTGTCTAAAAGGTATCAAGACTGAATCATCCACACAGTCAGTTGTAAATGTTTCAGACTGGGGTGCATCAAACTCCCCTGGTACTTGTATGAGTAGATCCAGTCTGTGGGGAAGCTTGTGGTAATTGCCCTCGGCCAGTTCCATAAAAAGACAGAAATACTGTTGCCCGTTTTAAAAGTGAGTTACCTCAATGATCTTTGGGGAGCCCTATGAATCTTTAAAATGACCCCAGAAACTAAAGAAAAGGGTGGTAATGCATAAAAGAACATTCCTGTACCAGAGAATGAAAAAGTATCTGTTTTCTAGGCCTGACTTCAAAGAGTCCTGGTACAGAATTTGTTTAGTCGTCTGTTTTGTATGCAACTTTTATGTATAGTTAGTTAAGAGTCTAAGACAATGTGTATCATGTCAGGGTTCCTATTAGATGACCGAAGATGCATTCTGTCTAATGCGTCTTGGTCGAACTGAAAACAACAAAAAGGTAAAATAGCGAAGCGGCTTTTAAGCGAATTCTTTCCTAGGGAAAGAAGTCACTTGGCCGCTTCCATTAATTTGCCATTTGCAGCACTGTTGTGCAATCTCGGAGTTGGTATATTTAAGTACGGGGGTGTGTGGAGGGTGAAGCCCCCCACTTTATGTATTATTTTAAAATTTTTTTTTTTTGGAATAGCAATTTTTTTCCCTTGGAAAAAAAATCGCTGTTCTGAACTTTCGAGATTGTAAGCTTTCACTTACATACGGTCGATTAATCATCGTTCACTTTTTTAAGCATTTGATGATATACTATAGACCCTCATGTCAGCAGTAGCTGCTGTAAAACAGATTACCTATGTGTGAAAATGCCTCCACTTTGAAAAGGAGTAAAGAAATTTTGTTCAGTGATCCACAAGTCGTATAATCTGAATGACAAAGTTTACTTTGACTTTTGAAAGAAGGCAAAGAGCCTGCAAAGATGGTAGGACCTGGTGCCTCTCTGTTTATTTTATGTACCACATGACTGTGTTAATGCCTGTAATTACATGCAGAAGCCCACTGGACCTTAGGTGATGAAGAGATTCTACAACATTGATCACAGCTAACATCAGCTCTACATTTATGTGCTTTGCCTTATCTGTTTTAATCCAAAGACTCTGCACTCTTATTCCCACTGAAACTGTACCCCAAGCAAAATCTAATTTTTCAGTTGTAACAGATTGTTCAGGATTTGGCAGACAGAAAGGGAGACCTGGATTCAGGGAAATCAGTTTCTGTCACTAAAGAAGTTCTCTCTTCACAAAATCCAAGATTGGAATTAGAAAGTCCATAGGGTGAGAATGTTGGGATCACATAATTTTAAATAACACTGAATCTTTCTTATGTGTAACCTAATAAAAGGAACCATGAGACTCCGATACCATGATCCTTAAAATTCTGAGATATTCTGTGGCTGAAGACTGAGACTGATTGGAGAAACTTGGGAACTCTTACAGATAGGTCTACTTTTTCTAGGGTTTGCCTTTTGCAGGAAAAAGTCTAGAAGGCATCCTACAAATACTATCCTGTGAGAACAAACTAAAGAGGATTTTTTACTTTACATCTGAAAACCCAGGCAGGGAAGGGAGATTATAACCCAGGCTGAGCCTGTAGGTGATTATTTGATCATTGTTCCTCCCAGGTTAGTTAGTTAGTTAGTTAGTTAGTTAGTTAGTTAGTTAGTTAGTAAAACACACAAGTAATGGACTCCTGATACCTGAAAAGGCACTATAATGATAAGTAAGCCATCTAAGTACGGAAAATGTGAATATCCTGCAGTCTGCAAAGAGCTATTACTGGAGCAAGAAACTTAGAAAAGACACTTAAAGGTGGAGATAAGCTAAATAATAACGCAGAAAAAATACAATTGTGCAAGTAAATATATCATAACAGATGTTCAAATGATTACTGCTGCAGTAACCTTAGCTATATGGCCTATATCCTACCAAGAATATAACAGCCAGCAAGCTTCCAAAGTTTCAGGGCACCTTCCATGCTTTCAAACTGTCGGGCAACTCAAGATGAGTTGACTAAAAGAGAAGTTTGGGTGCCAAGCCTTCAGAGTTTTTCTGCCAACAGAGAGGGGGAGTCTGAGCCCTGAGTGGACAATGCTAGGAAGAACAAAAAATAAATAACCACACTCTGGCATTAACACGACAACAAAAACAAGAGGGATAGAGGAGGGGGCAGCTACCTTGATAGAAGAATAAGAAAGACCATAGGATAGTAAGTTATACAAATATCATAAAACCAGAGAACAACTAGCCCTGAATGGGTGCTGGTTATGTTTCTGACACCAGCTAGAAAACCTTTTCCATTTGCTAATCTAATATATGATAGCAGGCTTTCTTGCCTCCATTAGTACCCGCTGCACTTCCTCAATGAACAGGTTCCTGAATGAATTAAGACCCTATCATCCAGGCAGTCAACTGAAGTGGATTGGTGTTGGGGTGTATCAAACACCCCTATTCTTGTGTGAGTAGATGCAGTCTGTGTGAAAGCCTGTGGTAGTTGTGGTAATTGCCTGTGGTCATTTCCAAAAGAAGGGAGAACCATGGTTGCCTGGGCCAGAAGGGAGTCACCACTATGATCACGAGGAATTCCGTCTAAATTTTCAAAAGTATCCTGGATATTAGTGGAAAGGGTGTAAAAGCATGCAGGAATATTCCTGTTCAAGGAAAATAAAAGGCATCTGTCCTCCAGGCCATCTTGCATGGAGTCCTGGAGCAGAATCTTGCCAGCTAATTGTTCAGAGAGGAGGCAAAGAGGTTTATGTGAGGAACTTCCCACATATGGATCAAATCTTGTTAGACCTCTTGATCTAGTTTCCATTCCAGGTCTGCCCTTGTCCTGCTCAGCTTGTCTCCTCCACAGTTTTGCTCTGACAGAATGTAGGATACCTGTAGAGTGTGATTGTGTTGTGAAGCTATATCCAAAGCTAACATGGCCATACTGGGGGGGGGGGGTACGACCTAGTCACTCATTGCTTGTTGATGTACCACATGACTGTGATATTATCTGTAATGACTTGAAGAGGTCCCTGGGATCAAAGATGATTCCGAGAGCTGAATGCCTTGATCAGGGCAACCATCTCTTATATTTATATACCTGCTTCTGTCCTTGGTGTTCTACACACCTTGCACATTTATCTCTGCTGAAAACTGCTCCCCAAACAACATCTGGGGTGTTTATGGTAACTGACTGCTTTAGAACAGGGAGGGAGAAGGGGAGACCTGGATTTAGGGATATCTGTTGTCTCCACCAACTGATTTCTCCTCTGGCAAACCCCAGCACTGGGATATGAAAAGACAAGTGGTGTTGGTGATGGGACAAAAGAGACTTCAGATCCTATTGGATCTTTCTCTGTTGGAGTCTTGCCAGGGGTATCATGAGAATCACAGAGGCCATGAGGTCCCTTACAGTGACTTAAGTCTGAGTGGAAAACCCTAGGAAGAGATCTAGATATAGATCTGTTTTTTTTTTTCAGTGGAAGAAAGGCTCTTTGAACTCTAGTGTTTAGTTGACAGAGAAACACAATTCCGTGAGAATGAATCAAGAAGGGTTTTCTTTAATGTTCATTTGGAATTCCAGGTTGTGTAAAAGATCTCTCACCCAAGACAGAGAGATTCCTGATACTTTGAAAAAGACCCTGAAAAGATAAGCAAGTCATCTGAATATGGAAAAATGTGGACACCCTGTAGCCTGCAATGAGCTATAACTGGAGCTAGACACTTTGTGAATACCGTTGGTGCAGTGGTTAGTCCAAAGGGTAAGGCAGAGAACTGATAATGTGATCCAGGCACATAAAACCTTAAGAAATGCCTGAAGTCTGTAAGAATAGGAATGCGGTGATAAAAAGAAGTTATGTTCTTACCATAACGTTCCATGTGGAGTGTTCATCTCGCCTTTGTTCTTACACACGGGTTCGGAGCCGATGCTTGGCTCCGAATCGGCCGCATAGCAAAGCTCTGCATCTTAGAGAAGCTCGAGACCAGGCTATATCCCACAATCCTCCCTGCCATTACTCAGATCTAGTTTGCAAGCAAACCAGACCAACCATAAACCTCAGGTGCTAAGGCTACACACAGCCACAAAAATCAGAGACACTATCTCACTGACAAATTAACTAAAGGGTAGCAAAATATACCCCATGAGGGAAGAGACAATATACCCGGAAGAGGTTAAGGCATGTGGACCAGACTCTAGTCCTACTCGTTCTTCCAAACACGTGGGGGAGGGAAGGGAGGGAATGTAAGAACAAAGGCGAGATGAACACTCCACATGGAACGTTATGGTAAGAACATAACTTCTTTATGTGAGAGTGTTCAATCTCGCCGTTTGTTCTTACACACGGGTAGCGTCCCTAGCTCCATCACCCCGAGTGACACATGGAAGAACGTTCCTAAGCACAGTGGAACCAAAAGATGTCCTGTCTTTGGAGGCTTTGTCAACCCTATAATGAGCGATGAAAGTATGTTGTTTAGACCACGTGGCTGCTGCACAAATCATGTCCAAAGGCAGACGAGCTGCATGAGCCAAGGAAGTGGAAACGGATCTGGTAGAATGGCCCTTAGGTTTGGTGGGCAAGGCCTGATTCGACTTAGAATATACAAAGGCTATATAATCAGTAAGCCATTTAGAAAGTGTACGTTTTGTAACTGCCATGCCCTTTTTATTGTCTGCAAACGCGACAAAAAGCTGATCTGTTTTCCTGTAATCTTTAGTCCTGTCCAAATAAAATCTTAGCTGTCTGTGGACATCTAACTTGTGCAGCATATATTCCAACTTGCTGGTATGGTTTTTGAAAAAGGTAGGGAGTTCAATGGACTGATTAATATTTATGACAGAACATACCTTAGGAAGGAAAGACGGGTTTGTTCGTAAGGAGACTCTATCTGGGTGGAAAATTAAGTAAGGTGGTTTGACTGATAGTGCTTGTAGCTATGAAACTCTTCGAGCTGAAGTAACAGCTACAAGAAAAAGTGTCTTCCATGACAAAAACTTCAGGAGACAAGAAGAGGCTGGTTCAAAGGGTGGCAACATTAGTTGCGACAATAACAAATTTCAATTCCATGGGAATAAAGGGTCTCTGACGGGCGGTCGAAGATGGAAGGATCCTTTCATAAAAGCCTTACAAAGCCTGTGGGACATAATAGAAGAACCGTCCTCACCAACATGGTAGTTGGATATGGCCGCCAACTGTACTCTTAGTGTGGAAGTAGAGGCTCCTTTGTGAAAAAGGATGGATAGAAATTCTAGAACTTTATGTAAAGGAGCTATCAGGGGGTCCAAGTGTTGGCTAGATGCCCAGTATACAAAGCGTTTCCATTTACTCCTGTAGAGTTTTGTAGTGGAAGCCTTATGAGAGGCAACCAAAATGCGTTGAACTGCCAGAGAAAGTAGATCAGACCTGGCTAGGCAGGGAAGTGGAGCAGCCAAGCTGCTAGTTTGAGGGAGAGAAGAGATGGGTGAGGAACTCCCGACGAATGAGTCAGTAGATCTGGTACTGGGTCCAGGATCCACAGTTCCTCTGTTTGATGGGCTTGAAGAAAGGAGAACCATATCTGTCGAGGCCAGAATGGGGCTATGAGTATAATTGTCCTTTCCAGGTTCCTGGCTTTCTGTAGAAATTTGGGAATCAAGGGGGTAGGTGGAAATGCATATAGGAGACCCGGGGGCCAATCGTGTATCAGTGCGTCCCTGGGGACATCCCCTGGAGGGGGTAGAAGGGCAAAATAGCTTCTGCATTTGGTATTCATCGAGGAGGCAAATAGATTGCAGCAAGGCTGGCCCCATCTGTGGAAAATTCTTTCTGCCACCTGTAGCTTGAGGGACCACTCGTGAGGTAACAGGATGGCTCTGCTCAACCTGTCCGCAATGACATTGGATGACCCCGGGATGTGCGCTGCTATTAGAAAACGACCCGTGGACTCTGCCTATTGCTAAATTCTCATGGCCTCTCTGCATAATGGGTAAGATCTGGTTCCCCCCTGTTTTTTTATGTACCAGACTACAGACATGCTGTCTGTCTGAACTGCTACTGTTCCTAGAGGTAGGAGGGTTTGAAAGTGTTGCAACGCCAGGAACACTGCCCTCATTTCCAGAACATTTATGTGCAGGTTGTACTCCATGTTGGACCATTCCCCTTGGACTGGTCTTCCCTGAAATAGTCCCCCCCACCCTATCAGAGAAGCGTCCGTGGTTATCGTGGCCGTTGGATTGGGTAGAACAAATGGACGACCCATAGTGAGATCCTGACTGTACACCCACCATGAGAGGTCTCGTTTTCAAGAATCTGTTATCAGAATCTCGTGCGCTAGGGGTAACTGCTGGAATGACCATTGCGTGAACAGCAGCCATTGGAGGAGCCTCATGTGCAATCTTCCCATAGGAACTGCAATCAGGGACGCTGCCATGAGTCCCAAAACCTTCAACACTAGTTTGGCCGGGGCTTTCCTGCTTTGCAGTAGAAGAAGAACCTGTTCCTTGAGGGATGAAGCCCTTATTGGAGGGAGCTTTACCAGTGTTGAACACGTATCTAGGTCTGCTCCGATGAATGAAATATGCTGTGAGGGAAGTAAGACAGATTTTTCGAAGTTTATGGAAATCCCTAGGTGGGAACAAAGGTTGACTGTGTAGTCTCTGGCTTGTATGAGGCGAAGCTCGGTGGTGGCGGTGAGGAGCCAGTCGTCCAGATAGGGAAACACCCAGAATCCTAGACGTCTCAAGTGAGACGCTACCACTGCCATGCATGTGGTGAATACCCTGGGGGCTGAGGTGAGCCCAAAGGGCAGGGCTCGAAATTGAAAGTGACTGGCTCCCAGCCGGAAGCGCAGGTGATCTCTGGATGGTCTGGCCATCTTGATGTGGTAGTACGCGTCCTTGAGATCTATCGAGCACATCCAGTCGTCCTTCTGTAAAAATGGAAGGATCGATTGAAGCGTGACCATCCGGAACTTTTCCTTCTTCACGAAGGTATTGAGATTGCTGAGATCCAAAATCGGTCTCCAGTCCCCTGTCTTTTGGAACTAAAAAGAACCTCGAGTAAGTTCCGGATCCTTTTTGGTCCGCCGGGACTGGCTGAATGACTCTTTTTTCGAGTAGCTTTGAAATTTCTATTGCTGCTGGGCCACGCAGATGGGGTGGCACATCTGGAAACCTTCTTTGTTGGGGTGGAGTTGACATGAAGGGGATTTTGTATCCTCTGGTTACAATGCTTTTTACCCAAGAGTCCGAGGTGAGAGTTAGCCAGGCCTGTGGGTATAAAGCCAAGCGACCCCCGACTGCCTCCAGAGCAGGACAGTCGGGCCCCCATTCAGGAGTGCTGGAAAGGCTTACCAGGGATAGGATCCCTGTCGCCTTGGTTCTGCGGACCCCCTCTGCCACCGGGGCGACGTCTTCCATTTCTGCCCCCCCCTCTGCCTCTGGGGGGGGGGTCACTCTGTGTGGCCTGGAAAGATCCCTGAGTTTTACGGAACCACATTTTTCCACCTCGTTGCCCTTTGGGGTACGGTCTAGATGGAGCGGAAAAACGGACTCCGACAGCAGACAGAGTCTTTCCTTCTTGCTCACACCGAGTTAGTGTCTCTTTCACTTTGGGCCCAAAAAGAGTGGCACCATCAAAGGGGGCGTTGGCGAAGGAAGACTTGAAGGCTTCCACAAATGAGCACAGCCGCATCCAGGATTGTCTTCGTAGAGCAATCGCTGAAGCTGCAGCTCTACTCGATCCTTCAGCCGCATACGAGATGAGCCTCATGATTGAGTTCACTACGGAGGTAAGGATGTTAAGCTGTGCTGTTACCTTATCTGAAACAGCAGCATCTGTGTTACCCTGGAGGGTATCTCCCAGCTCCTTGATGAGATCCCTCTGTAGACATGTAAAATGTGTCAAAAAGTTTAGCGAACGCATGGAAAAAGTCGCTGAACTAAAAACGCGCTTCCCATATCTGTCCATAGCCCTAGAATCCTTATTAGGAGGATGAACAGAAGAGGAAGACTCAGACATCTCCTTTTTAGTGGCTGCAGCCACCACCATAGCATCGACTGGGACTCCCTTGGTGAGATAAGCCTTGTCCTGGGGAGCGGTGATAAACTTGCTTGGTTTTCGAGGGACCAGTTCCACTGTGTCCGGTGTCTCCCACGCCCTTCGAGCAATTAAATCCATTAATTCATCGAAGGGCGGAGTAACCCAGGAGGTAGAAGGTTGAGCACCAAAAGCCTTCAGCAACACCGACTCGTCCTCAGTGGGGGCTAGGGACTGCCAATCACCCCTCTGTTTTAAGATCTCCAAGACTTCTGCAAATGAGACATCCTCAGAGGGGGATTTTGGGGACCCCTCTGCCTCATCCAAGTCAGTGTCAGATGTTAAGAGATTCCTGTGGGGAATCCAAGTGCCTCCTCTTGCACAGTCTTTTCCTCGGAACCTCATCGGAGTGGGCTTCCGGTGAGGCCTCCGAGGAACAGGGGGCACCCTCTGGGGGTGGCTGAGGCAATGGTGCTCTACGCTTTGGATGTGTCGTGGGAACAGAAACAGAGAGCGGCTCCTTAGGGGAGGGAGAAGACGCCTCCGATGAAGTGGTTGTCTGTGTACACAAAACCTTCCTCATAAGGTCAAAAACCCCTGAACCTCGGGCCGAGGACTCCTCGTGTTCCGAAGAACATGGAAGAATCCCAGACACGGGGCACATGGGCCTCGACCCTGAGGACGGAGCCGAGCCAATCTGCGCCGAGGCCCCGAGAGGGAGAGTCAGCACCGAAAGGTTGGTACGACTCTCGGTCCCGGAACCGAGGAGAGATCGTCGACTCCGCGACTCACCTACAGGTTCCGAAGGAGTCAAAGTCAATGGTGTCGATCGTGCAATGGACAGTTTCGGCACCGAGGGCTCCACTATCATCGGCTCATCCTCTCCCGGCTCCGAAGACTGGATTGGTCTTGAATGAGGACCTGTTGGAGATAAAGGGAGGCCTTCTAGTTTCGACACCAATTGGGAGGAAACTGCAATCAACTTGGAAAGGGCCGTGTTCTCCATAAGTTTCTGCACGACACGATCCACATAACGGTCTGGAAGATTGGGTCGAAGGGGCCGAAGATGGCACCGACGAAGAATGGAAGGTGGCGGTAGCTCCGACACCGGTTCCAAGACCTGGGGCTCAGTGAAAGATAAATGTTCGACGCTCGGCCCCGAAGTCTGTGGAACCGGCGAACAAACTTTCGAAGATGAACTCGGAGCCGATGACATGGGCTCCAACATCTTCGACCCCTTCGAGGACTTAGAAGCCTGGTCCGACTTGTCCAAAACCTCCTGGAAGGCAGGCTTAAGTAGTCCCCTATCTATAAGTTTCCTGCGTCTATCTGTCATGACCCTCCCACTGAAGGAATGGCATACAGAGCAATCCTCTTGCAAGTGGAGAGGGCCAAGACAGTAGACGCAGGAAGTGTGGTTGTCAGTGATGGACATTTTCTGCCCACACTGACATCTTTTAAAACCGGATTTGGCTTTTTCAGACATAACCAGCAGTAAGACACTTTACTGTGAAAAGGTTTAAAACACTAGCTATAACTATAAGAAAAAATATATATATATTGCTATAAGTGATTAGAAGAGGTAGGCCCCAAAGGGAAACCTATGAAAAAATGACAGGACTAACTACAATAACACACACACACACTTTAGTACTAATCAAAAACTAAATTCCCAATAACTATAAGAACTTTTTAAAGTAAAAATTTAATAATCTTATCTGAATATAACAAAATTTTCTCTGGTCCGAGCTCTTGTCGATGTGATCCGTTGCAGCGGCAAACTAGATCTGAGTAATGGCAGGGAGGATTGTGGGATATAGCCTGGTTTCAAGCTTCTCTAAGATGCAGAGCTTTGCTATGCGGCCGACTCGGAGCCGAGGATCGGCTCCGAACCCGTGTGTGAGAACAAACGGCGAGATTGAACACTCTCACATGCATCTTTTATTTCTAGTGTTAAGAGGAAACTTGAATGAGGAAGATGAGGTAACAGGTTGTGAAGTGACACCATTCTGAATTTGGGCATTGCCACAAACAAGTTTAGGAAAGAAAGATACAGAGCTGGTCTCCAAGCATTTTTCTTTGACACTAAAATATCCTTGAGTAAAACCCCTTTCCCACCTGGGAAGAAGGAAATGGTTCATTTTATCACTCACTGACACATGTGATGGACAGGAGGAAACAAAAGAGTCTGGTCTGGAGGATGAGGAATTACCCACTGAAAAGGAGGAATTTCTTCCCAGTGCCATCTGTAACCTTGATCTTAAGAACCTATATGCCTGAAACTATCTGTTGCCAAACAGAAAAGAAGACATCCAAAGTTTCTGCATCAAAAAAAGGGTTTGCCAAGATGAGAGGGAGAACAATTTCTCTTAAGTAGTTATTTTGACTTATTGGACTCTCCTTGGTTTTGGGAGTTTCCAGAATTCTTATTGGAACCCCATACACATTTCTTCTTAAATATCTGTTTACCTGCATTTTTGAGACTGTTTTCTTTCCAAAACTTGATGAGGAGTTAGAGAATCCCTTGGAAATTTTGGAAAAGGAGCATTGAAAAATCTTCTTGTACCAGCTTATCCCTTTCATCACACTTTGTGATCATCTTTGCATCAGTGAGGACAAAAACTAAATCTCTAGCCAAAAGACATTTTAAAATCTCATTTTTAACACATGGGAGGTTCTATCAATGCAACAATGCAAACCTCCTCAAAACAGTACCAGTAGCCATAGCCCCTGAAGAAGTATCAAGAGAGTCATACACACTGTACAATGAGAAGTTATGTACCTACCATAACATTCCATGTTAGTTGTCTTCTCTCGCCTCCTTTCTTGCTGGATGGATTCGGAGCCGATCCTCGGCTCTGACTTGGCCACTTACTAAAGCTCGAGAGCTTATTTTACCGGCTCGAGGCAACCCTATATCCCATGATGCTAGGCGATAACTCCCCAGATCTCGTTTTTAAGCTGAAAAACCTAGCATAGGCCAATAAAACAAAATCCTCCAACTGGAAGGAGGAGGAAGAGGGATAAAAACCCCAAAGGATCGTTATCTTCACTATATATATCCTAGGACACCTAGATGGTGAACAAGGGAATATAAGGACCCTTCAAGGAAGGGAAGATCTTCTCGGTCTGTCCAAGCTAGGGGGATGATGGGTGGGATGCAAGAAAGAAGGCGAGAGAAGACAACTAACATGGAACGTTATGGTAGGTACAGAACTTCTCAATGTTAATTTGTCAATCTCGCCTTCATTCTTGCTGGATGGGACCGCGTCCCTAGCACCTTCATCCTGGGTGGCTCATTGGAACAGACTCTTAAGAATGGTGGAACCAAATATTGCTCTGTCCCTGGAGGCCATGTCCAATTTGTAATGCGAAACAAAGGTATGAGGAGAGGCCCATGTGGCTGCCGCACAGATAGTGTCTATTGGTAGTCTAGCTTGAAAAGCTGTAGATGTAGCTAATGCTCTAGTTGAATGGGCTTTTGGCTTAGAAGTTAATTCCCTGCCTCTGAGTTGATAAATAGATGTAATCACTGAAGACAGCCACCTAGATAGGGTTACCTTAGAAACAGGAAGGCCTTTCTTATTTTCTGCGTACGATAAAAACAGTTGATCAGACTTCCTTATTTGTTTGGTTCTATCCAAATAGTATCGGAGCTGGCGGTGAACATCTAGATAACGTAGCTTTTGCTCTGCTCTATTAGTATAGTTTGGGAAAAAACTGGGAGATCAATTGATTGATTTAAATTTGTGTGCGAAGCCATCTTGGGTAAGAAGGATGGATTAGTCCTTAGAGAAACTCTGTCTTTATGGAAGATTAGGTAGGGAGGACGAATGCAGAGGGCGTGAAGCTCAGATACTCTCCTAGCAGAAGTAATGGCGACTAGGAAGAGCGTCTTTCAGGAAAGAAATTTCAATGAACAGGAGACCGCAGGTTCAAAGGGGGGAAGAATCAAGGATGTTAAGACTAAATTAAGATCCCACTGAGGTGGAGGGTCTTTGATTGGAGGCTTAAGTAAGTATACACCTTTAAGGAAAGCTTTGCAAAGCTTATTGGACATGATGTTGTGGTCCAATAAGCCTGTATGAAAATTCGATATGGCTGCCAACTGAACCTTTACTGTAGAGGCAGAAGACCCTGAATGAAAAATTTCGGCTAGGAAGTCTAAGACCGAATGAATTGGGGCAGTAAAGGGATCTATATTCCATGCCTTTGCCCAGAAGGAGAAATGTTTCCATTTACTAGTGTAAATCCTTCTGGTGGAAGATTTAAGGGAAGCTACTATGATATCCCGGACAGAATTAGAAATCATAGGAAGCCTGGCTAAGGACAGAAGTGGAGCAACCAAGCAGTGAGGTTGAGAGAATGTAGGGATTGGTGCAGCTGCCCCGACTGATGGGTCAACAGATCTGGAGCTGGGTCCAGATGCCAAGGCTGTACCAAAAGATAACGATGTAGGAACGGAAACCATATCTGTCGAGGCCAATAAGGGGCAATGAGAATCAACTTGGCACTCAAGGCGGTTGCTTTCTGAATTACTTGTGGGATTAGAGGAAAGGGTGGAAAGGCATAGAGAAGTCCCCGAGGCCAATCTTGGACTAGAGCGTCTCTGAGGGGATGGCCTGGAAGGGGGAAGAGGGTGAAGAAGTTGGGCACTTGCTGTTTTGGGGTGTAGCAAAAAGATCGCAGCAAGGAAGGCCCCACTTCTGAAAAATCTCTTCCGCCACAGATTGTTTGAGAGACCACTCATGTGGCATGAGTATAGCTCTGCTCAACCTGTCCGCTATGATGTTGGACTTCCCGGGGATATGCGTTGCTGTCAGAAACCGCTGAGAGGAGATTGCCCATTGCCAAAGTCTGAGTGCCTCTCGACACAGGGGATAGGACTTGGTTCCGCCTTGCTTGTTGATATACCACACTACGGACATATTGTCCGTTTGGATTGCAATAGTTCCTAGGGGAAGAGAGTCGTGGAGGGCTTGCAACGTTAAAAGCACTGCTTTCATCTCTAGGACATTTATGTCAGGTGGCGTTCGAAAGGTTGCCAAGTGCCGTGGACCATCCTGCCCTGAAAATGCCCCCCCCCCCACCCGATCAGGGAGGCATCCGATGTCACCGTGGCGACCAGGGGAGGAGGAACAAAGGGTCTGCCTTGATGGACTTGAGGGGACAATATCCACCAGGACAGATGACTTTTGCAAGTTGGAGTTATCATGATCTTGTTGTGCATGGGGAGTTGCTGAAAAGACCATTGGGCGAAAAGCATCCACTGTAGAAGATGCATGTAAAAACGTGCAAGGGGAAGAAGTGTTATGGCGGCCGCCATAAGACCCAATTCTTTCAGGACATACCTGGCCTGAATTTTGTCGATCTGAAGAAGAACATGGACATGGTTTTGAATATCTAAGACCCTTTGATCTGTTAACTTTGCTGAAAGTTGTATGGTGTTCAAGTTGGCACCTATAAAGGTAATAGACTGACAAGGCAACAAGGCAGACTTTTCAAAATTTATAGAGATTCCTAGCCCTCTGCAAATGTGAATGGTGTAAGCTCTGGCTTGGAGAAGTTGATGCCTGGTGGTGGCAGTGAGGAGCCAGTCGTCTAGATATGGAAACACCTGGAATCCTTGCCATCTCAGGTGAGCCGTAACCGCTGCCATACATTTGGTGAACACTCTGGGGGCTGTAGTGAGACCAAAGGGCAGGGCTCTGAATTGGTAGTGACTGGCCCCCAGCCGAAAGCGGAGAAACCTTCTGGAGCGCCTGTGAATTTTGATGTGATAGTACGCATCATGAAGGTCCACGGAGCACATCCAATTGTCCTTGCCCAGAAAGGGTAGAATGGACTGTAGCGTGACCATCCAGAATCTTGTTCTCTTTACAAACGTATTTAGTTTGCTGAGATCTAATATTGGTCTCTAGTCCCCTGTCTTTTTCGGTACCAAAAAGAACCTTGAGTAGATTCCGGATCCTAGTTGGTCTGCTGGGACTGGCTGGATGGCTCTTTTTGCTAGCAGTTTTGATATCTCTGATACTGCTAGTTCCCTTAGACTGGGTGGAATGTCTGGAAGGGTTCCCTTTTGCTGAGTTGGGGTTTGGATAAAGGAAATTTTGTAACCCTCGGATATGATCGACTGTACCCATTTGTCTTGAGTAAGGGAAAGCCAGGCTATTGGGTACAGCGACAATCCTCCCCCGACTGCCTCCAAAGGTGGACAATCGGGCAACATCTCAGGGATGCTGGAAGGGTTTGTCAGAGAGAGGCTCCCTGCTACCCTGGTTCTGCGGACCCCCTCTGCCTCTAGGGCGGTGTCTGCTGTTACCCCCTCTGCCTCTGGGGGTAAACTGACCTCTTGCATCAGGCGTGACTCCTTGAGATTTGCGGAACCACATTTTCCCACCCTTCTGACCCTTAGGGTATGGTCTTGAAGGGGTGGAGAAATGGACTCCTACGGCAGAAAGAGTCTTGCCATCTTGTTCACATATGGTCAAGGTGTCTTTCACTTGAGGTCTGAACAAAGCCAAACCATCAAAAGGGGAATTTGTGAAGGATGCCTTGAAAGGGTCCACGAAATTACACAGCCGCATCCAGGCGTGACGCCTTAAGGCCACTCCTGTGCCCGCGGCCCTATTCGCTCCATCGGCTGCATATGAAATTAGACGCATGGAGGAGTTAACAATCGAGTTCAGGGTTCCAAGATGTGAGTTTATTTTATCCTGGGACCCAGCAGCTGATGGATCCTGTAAGACTTCTCCCGACTCTTTGAGAATATCTCTCTGAAGGCGGGTGAAGTGACACAAGTAATTCAGCGACCGCATGGCAAAGGTCGCTGAAGAAAACATCCACTTACCGTACCTATCCATGGTCCTAGAATCCTTATTAGGAGGATGGATAGGTACTGAATGATCAGCTAGTTCCTTCTTGGTGGCTGCAGCCACCACCATGGCATCTGCCGGTACACCTTTTGTTAGGAATTGTTTGTCAACTGGTGCTGTGATGAATTTAGATGGCCTCCGAGGGGTGGGTTCCACCGAATCTGGGGCCGACCACGCCTTCCGAGCCACTACTTCCATAAGGGGGTCGAAAGGCGGAGACACCCAGGAGGTGGAGGGTCGAGAACCAAACGCCTCCAGGTACACCGACTTGTCCTCGGAAGGATTAAGGGAAGACCAGTTCCCCCTCTGCTTTAGGATTTCTAGGATGTCTGAGAAAGAGACATCCTCAGAGGGGGACTTTGGGGGTCCCTCTGACTCATCCAAGTCGGTGTCAGATGTAATGGATTCAGGGGAGTCCATATGCTTCCTCTTACATGTCCTCTTAAGCGGAGGTTCCGCTGACAGGTCAGGAAAAGCATCGGAAGAGGAAGAAAGTCCCAGTGGGGAAACCTGAGGCGTTGGATCTCTGGGTCCGGGAGCAAGAGAGTGGGAAGAGACATCAGCAGGCACTGTAGTGGGAGGAGCTGATGGAGCTGACCGTTGACTATGCCCTGGGGCTAGTACACTCCTCATCACCTCGAAGGCTCCCCTATCAGAAAGGCCAGAGGGCCCCTGCTCCGAAGAGGTAGGAACCCCAGGCCGCACCGACAGGGAAGGCTCCAAGGCCGATGTCGGGGCCGAGCTCACCAGCGCCGATGCTCCAAGAGGGAGAACAGGGTCGGACAATGGTCCGATGCCACTCGCCCCCTCGGAGCCGAGGAGAGAGACCAGGTGCCCGGATCCGTCCAATGAAGGCATCAAGGAGGATATCGGAGCGGAAGACGAAGGAGACGAAGGGGGAGGTATCGGCTCCGACGCCACAACAGTCACGGCTCCGAGGAGCTCTGGCTCCGAACTCTGAGGGAGAGTCGAAGGAGGAAAAATAGGTGGAGTCGTAATAGCTACCGTCTGATGAGACGGGCTACAGATCATCTGGGCCAATGCCTGAGACTTTAACAGCCTACTTACCACTCTCTCAAGGTCGTGATCTGAAAGCCTGGACGACCGAGAAGATCGGCTCCGATGGCTCCGCTCCGAGAGCAGGGGAGATCTCGGAGTCGAATGGATGGACTCCATTGAAGGGGATCTTGACCACTTCTTAGATATGGATGGAGCCAAAGGAGCCGAGGACACGTCAGCTCCAGCCGGAGCCGACAGTGAATGCATGGACTCAGAGGTATCGGCACCGAGTGGTGCCAAGACCGGAACCTGTAACTCAGAGGCATCGGCTCCAGCCGGAGCCGATCTAGGCACAGACAAAGAGCCAGCAGCCAAGGGCTTAGTAGGCCTCCCCAACGCAGACTTAGTCGGGGAGCCCTCGGGCTTTAACAAGCCCCTCAGTATAAGTTTGTTCCTGCGCTCCTGCAGGACTCTTGGACTGAATGCATGACACACAGAACAAGAGTCCTGCAGGTGCAGGGGTCCCAGGCAGTAAACACAAGAAGTGTGACCGTCTGTCAGAGACATTTTCTGACAGCACGAGTCACACTTCTTAAAGCCTGAGACCTTAGTTTCCTTTGGTTCCTTCGACATAACAGTGTCGAGGGATCACAAAAGGAAAGAGAAAACACACACACACACACAAAACACTCAAAAAACAATAAAAATATTAATTAGGATACTGACACACCCAAACACTCCACAGGATCCCTAAGAAAAATTAGGAAAGGGGCAGGCTTAAGGCCTAACTTAAGAGTGGGGGGGGGGATATAAGGGATAAAAAGGGAAGGTATAAACAGGAATAGAATTAAAGGTAGTCGCTAACTACTGAAAAACTACTGGGTGAAAAATTAACCAAAAAGGGTGACTGAACACTATATATTTAAAGACTTACCAGGAGCCGGTAAAAATACGCACCTCGCAAGCGAAAGCGGCAAACGAGATCTGGAGAGTTATCGCCTAGCATCATGGGATATACGGTTGTCTCGAGCCGGTAAAATAAGCTCTCGAGCTTTAGTAAGTGGCCGAGTCGGAGCCGAGGATCGGCTCCGAACCCATCCAGCAAGAATGAAGGTGAGATTGACAACTTAACATCAGGTAGTAACTTGAACCACAGAAGAAATTAAATTATTTAAAGTAGATTTTTTTCTCAGAAAGGAAACTCAGACAAAACATTCCTCATACTCTCACAATTAGTCAGGACAAACCTTAACATATGAGCCTGACAATTCAAGTCCTGAAAATTAAAATCACAGGAGCATACAATTCTTCCCCATACTTATCAATACTTTAATCTAATCTAATCTAATATAATATAATCATGAGTATAAGGAGATGAGGCACATGGCAAAGAGACAGGTGGCGAAGGCTAAGGATAAGGCATATAGAGAGTTGTATGAGAGATTGGACACTAAAGAGGGAGAAAAGGACCTGTACCGATTGGCTAGACAGAGGGACAGAGCTGGAAAAGATGTGCAGCAGGTAAGGGTGATAAAGGACAGTGAGGGAAACATACTCACAAGTGAGGAGAGTGTGTTGAGTAGATGGAAAGAGTACTTTGAAGGACTGATGAATGAAGAGAATGAGAGAGAGAGAAGATTGGATGATGTGGGGATAGTGAATCAGGAAGTGAAGCAGATTAGCAAGAAGGAAGTAAGGACAGCTATGAAGAGGATGAAGAATGGAAAGGCTGCTGGCCCAGATGACATACCAGTGGAAGCATGGAGGTGCTTAGGAGAAATGGCAGTGGAATTTTTAAGCAGATTGTTTAATGAAATTTTGGAAAGTCAGAGGATGCCTGAGGAGTGGAGAAAACATGTTTTGGTACCTATCTTTAAGAATAAGGGTGATGTGCAGAGCTGCAGTAACTACAGAGGGATACAATTGATCAGTCACAGCTTGAAGTTATGGGAAAGAGTAGTGGAAGCTAGGTTAAGAAGGGAGGTGATGATTAGTGATCAGCAGTATGGTTTCATGCCAGGAAAAAGCACTACAGATGCAATATTTGCTCTGAGAATGTTGTTAGAGAAATACAGAGAAGGTCAGAAGGAGTTGCATTGTGTCTTTGTGGACTTAGAGAAAGCATATGACAGGGTGCCTAGAGAGGAGTTGTGGTATTGTATGAGGAAGTCGGGAGTGGCAGAGAAGTATGTAAGAGTGGTACAGGATATGTACAAGGGTAGTGTGACATTGGTGAGGACTGCAGTGGGAGTGACAGATACGTTTAAGGTGGAGGTGGGGTTACATCAAGGATCAGCTCTGAGCCCTTTCTTATTTGCAGTGGTGATGGACAGGTTGACAGATGAGATTAGACAGGAGGCCCCGTGGACTATGATGTTTGCAGATGACTTTGTGATATATAGTGAGAGTAGGGACCAGGTTGAGGAGACCCTGGAGAGGTGGAGATTTGCTTTAGAGAGGAGAGGAATTAAGGTCAGCAGGGCTAAAACAGAATATATGTGTGTAAATGAGAGGGTGGGTAGAGGAATGATGAGAATGCAGGGAGCAGAGTTGGTAAAGGTGGATGAGTTTAAGTACTTAGGATCAGCAGTTCAGAGTAATGGTGAGTGTGGAAGAGAGGTGAAGAAGAGAGTACATGCAGGGTGGAATGGGTGGAGAAGAGTGTCAGGAGTGATTTGTAACAGATGGGTACCAGTAAGAGTGAAAGGGAAGGTCTACACGAGGGTAGTGAGACCAGCTATGTTACATGGGTTGGAGACGGTAGCATTGACGAAAAGGCAGAAGTCAGAGATGGATGTGGCAGAGTTAAAGATGTTAAGATTTGCACTGGGTGTGACTAGGATGGACAGGATTAGGAATCAGTATATTAGAGGGTCAGCTCAGGTTGGACAGTTTGGAGACAAAGCAAGAGAGGTGAGATTGCGTTGGTTTGGACATGTGCTGAAGAGGGATGCTGGGTATATTGGGCTAAGGATGGAGCTGCCAGGTAAGAGGAAAAGAGGAAGGACTAAGATAAGGTTTATGGATGTGGTGAGAGAGGACATGCAGGCGGTTGGTGTGAAAGAGCATGATGCAGAGGACAGGAAGAAATGGAAACAGATGATCCGCTGTGGCGACCCCTAACGGGAACAGCTGAAAGAAGAAGATGATGATGATGAATTATCAATAATCTCCCCATCCTTATCAGAAACAGAAGGATTGGAATTAACTGTGTTTAACAGCAGAAAGGTAAACTAAAGCTATAGCTGTTGTATCAGGCTTGGGAAGAGTGTATGAAAAATTAAAAGACTGAGGAACTTTATACATCTTATCTGGCTTTTTAGGGGCAGGTGGCTGACTGTCAGGAAACTACAGCCAGTGACACACACATCCTACAAAGCTGACAGAACTGGAGAAATGAGTGCAGGTTCTGGAAATTTCTCCTGTTACAGTTCACAGTATTTTCCTATGGATTGAGAAACCTCCGTATTCTCCCACTGAAAACACTAGCGCATTCTACTAAGAGTCTCAGAGGAAGAGACACCCCCCCCCCCCGGAGAGTCATAAACTGAGCTGTTCTCTGAGTCTCAAACGAAAATCTGAGGAGAAATCCCTGTATCTGTCTCTTCATTCTCATGTTCAGATTCAGAATCTTGAATCTCTTCAGGAATGGAGGTATCTCTCTTTCTTTTACCAAAAACTACTTTACAAGAAGGATCAATAGCTTGAATTAAACCCTGTGCCAGACCCAGTAAACTACTCTTGTCAAAGGAAGTTTAGGGAGGAGTAGATACATATTTAGTTTTCGGTTTCTTTTTGACAGGAAAAATGGGATGAAAAGTATTGTTAATGGCAACAGCAACTTCCCTATGGATTGGCACAACATTGGCAAAACAGGGAATCCTTCCCTGTTCCCTCTCTCAGGACCAAAAAGTGTGGCTCTCTCTTGCCCACTGAGGGGAACCGCAACAGCCGTAGAGGACATGGCTAACCCCTGGTCCAGTGTGGCTGTAGGTGCTACATCAGAGTGATCCAGGGTAAAAGATTAATTATGGTCACAGCAGAGTCAGCCACCTGTGGCTGAGGCAAACTGCTAGCCTGCTGTGATGGCAAAGTCTATTTGCTTACCTTTTTTTCTTTTCGTGTCTGGAAGAAGGACTTACCACGGGCCAGACAAATTGTTTCATGTTCATGCCGAGAATGGTGCCTCTTTCCCATGGAAAACATGCATCATTTACCAGTAAAAACAAAAAGTCTTTAAAAGCCACTTTTTTCACAAATACAGTAAAAAACACTTTCAGTCCCACAAAGTAAAATAAACACAATTTCTCCACAGAAAAAATGTTTTTGTTGCTTTAAACATCTTTTAAACTAGCAGGAAAAGGAGCTATGCCATTTAAAAGCATAGTACAGTCTCATCATGACAGTCCATTATAACACCAACTCCTAGTTTTTAAAATAACTTTCCTGAAGAGGAATGTTTCAATAGCAAACATAATTATTAAATGGAAGGTTTTCTTCTCAAAGAGAACTTATCTGCCCAGCAAGGGAACAGTATAAGCTGACAGTCAAACCTTGAAAGCCTCAGAGGAGTGTACTCTTTGGCGGCAGTAAAGCTCTGAAGGGCTTGATGTCCAAACTTGTCTTTGTCAGCTCAGCCTGAGCTGCCAGACAGTTTGGGTGTGTAGAAGGTGCCCTGAAACTTTGGAAGCTGTCAAGCTGTTACATTCTTGGCAGGATATAACCCATATAACTAAGGCTACTGCAGCAGCAATCAATATGATGAACATCTGATAATGTGACCCAGACAGAAAACCTGAGGAAACCTCGGAACTCTGTGGCAATGTGAAAGTGGTAATAGGCATATTTCAAGTCTTGTATTATCAAGAAACAGTGAAGAGGAAAGAGAGGTGGTAGACTTTGTAAAGTCAACAGCTTGAATTTTGGTACTTTCACAAATAAGTTGAGAAAGGACAGATCTGAGAGGCTGGTCAGCAGGAATCAGCCCCATTTGAATTGTGGGCACTGGTTATGTATTACCTCTCAAAGAAAGCATATAATTAAGAACCAGAGGAAGAACTACTGTCTGTAACCCTCCAGGACTACCCTCAGAACCCATTTGTCTGAAACAAATTTTTGCCAAAGGGGAAGCAGGTTTTGGGGCAGATTTAAAGGGGAAGAGGCACGGAGGGAGGGAGGGGAGAAAAATGCTGGAATAGTTATTCTGAAGCAGAAGTCTCTCATTTTGAAAGGATCCCTGCTTTTTATGAGATCCCGCCTGATGCATTTTCTTAGATCCCGGTTTGCCAAGAGCTTGTTGGGTTGTTTATTTTGCTTTCATCCCACTGTTTGAGTATGTAAGCAGCACAAGGACCAAACAAAACCTCCTTATCCAAAGGAGAATTATAAATCTCAGATTTAATATCTTTAGAAGCCTTCTAATTATGTACCCAGGCAAAAGGCTTCATCACAGTAGCAGTAGTTGTAGCCCTGAACACAGATTCATCACAGTTATACACACTCTTTAAGGAATGTTTAGACACTTGAGAAAGAGTAGTAATAACAGGATTCAGGAAGAACCTACCTTCTGAAGACAAAGCAGCAGCAAATTTCATCAAACTCTCAATACAAACTAGTATGTATTGCAACTTATAAACCTGGAAATTTAGATTCTGAAGGCTAGAGATTAAAAGGAAAAAATATCTTCCCAACTGTCAAATGATTTACAATCATTGTCTAAAGGTGAAGGATTAACATTGACCAAAACTTCATTAGCAGCTGGAGAAGAGAAGGAAATAGCTGCTGTATCAGACTGGATGTGCGAAAACAAAGATATTTTAGACTAAGAAACTTTATAAAGTCTGTCTGCATTTTAGAGACTGAAGACTGACTACCAGAATTATTGCAAGCTAAGAGAAATTCATCCTTCAAGGCTGGCATTGAAGGAGAAATGGGAGTAGAGTATGGCATGTCAACTTTTAACATGTCATTATATCTCCTTAAAGAAGATAGAACATCCACTTTTTCCCACTAAAATCATTTATTCATTCTGCACACAGTTTCGGTACAAGAAAATTCTTCTACAGGAGGAACTGGGTAATCACTCACCTCAGACTCAGAATCAGTGGCTCGTGAAGAAAACAGACATGAAGCCCTGTCTCTGTCAATATCAGACTCGTCCGATAAAATATCATCAGTAGATGGGGAACAAAGTTTTATGTCCCAAACTCCCTGTTGTTCAACAGGGTTTAAAGCCTGCATTTTAATTAACAGAAACAATGTCATCAGAAGAACTATGGCTATTTTTTTTTTTTAAGGAGCAACCCTAGAAGGACACTGATAGAAGATTTGCACTTTAACCCAGTAAACAGGTCTCTTACCCCAACAATCCTGGGAAGGTTCCCAGAGAAATTCCCATGACTAAAGAAGATAGTTCTACCATGCTCAGAATGGACACTGGAACAGCCACAGAGGATGTGGCTAACCACCTGTCTATGTTGGTTGAAGGGGCTGCACCAGAGGGCCTTGCAGAAACCAGTGAGTGGTCTGTAGAACAAGCTGTGGCCACTGTAGAGTCATCCACCAGCAGATGAGGCATACACTGAGCCTGCAGTGTAGGCAAGGACTCTTAATTTGCTTTCGAGGTACAGCATGAGAAGGAACCGCACAACCGCTAAGGGGATCTATGTTCCTGCTAAGGGAAAAACCTGTTTGCTGGTATATGCTGTGGGAGGGAGTCATTTGGAAGGTAAGTTGCCACTCTAGTGTTCACAAGCAATTCATACAATTTCACTTCCTAAAAGCAGTTCCACAAATATCACAGAGTAAATGCATAAGCAATGTACTTAATCCCAAACAATTCAGGGATCCTTTTTTGTAGAAAGTGTTAGCTGAACTAAGTAAAAGATAAGGTAAATTATCAAGAAATGTATCACAAGTATTCAGATACATTTACTTCCACAAAAAATATACAAAAGTAGCACCTTTTCCCTCACAAAAAGTACTTTAGACATAGATAATTAACCTCTGTACAAAAAAATATCAAATCTGAAGTTTCTGATAAATAGTGAACAGAGAAAATTGCCAGTGTTTTTAAAGAGACCTAGACTTAATTTCAGTCAAGAAATAGAGAAAAAATAATTTAGTGACTATCTATTACTTCTACATCTACAAACTTTGGAGCTCCATCCTCCTTGCCCATAATGATTTCACCTGAGATATTTGTTTAAGTAAGTCAACACGAACATGTCGAACAACCACGAACAGTTGACACACCATACACTTTATTATAAAGCTTTCGGGTCTACACCCTTCATCAGTACATAGTAACTGTGTTTTCTCAACATTTAAAAAGGAGATACAATTAAATCACATGCTTTAGCCAGCCTATCACTCTAAACACCAATTAATTTTTACAGAGGAACTAAATTTTGCTCCTAGTTCCTCTTTAAAAATTAATTGGTGTTTAGAGTGACAGGCTGGCTGAAGCATGTAATTTAATTGTATCTCCTTTTTAAATGTTGAGAAAACACAGTTACTATGTACTGATGAAGGGTGTAGACCCGAAAGCTTTATAATAAAGTGTTTGGTGTGTCAAGTGTTCGTGGATATTTGTTTAAGTCTCAGTTAACGCAAAACCTAATGAATACACATGGCTGTGCTCTTGCTCAGCTCCTGGCTAGAAAAAAAAATCCTATCCATCCACAATGTATATTCTAAGCTTTGTTATCCCTCACCTTATCTATGTACACTATACTGATGTATTATATCCACAGCTTGTTTCTCTATCATCCTTTCTCCCTAAACCACTTACTCTCCTCTCCACTTTCATTACCACTTCCTACTCTTCTCCTCACACATCCACTTATTTTTATTGCACCCTGTAATTTCACTTCCAGCATCTTCTGGCTCACTGACAGGATTTTTAAATCCTTTCATCTTTCTTCCCCTTTCACATTACATTCTTTCTGTTATCTGCCTCTACCCAGCCACAAACCATATGCTGGCATCTTAGAGCCTTTCACCCCCCCCCAAAAAAAAATCCTTCATCTTCTTACTCAACATTTGCAAACTTTCCTCTCACTCAGTTTATCTACTAATCATCATCCAGTGCCTGATACAGTGACTCAATGTGCTGGTATATTTATCAATTTCCCTGGTGCTATTTGCCTCTCAAACTTGTCTTTTTACCTTGTTCCTCTTGCACACTGCTGTATAAGGTTTACTATCATTAGCGCAAATCACAATCTTCCAGCACGTATTCTGTGAAATGTACAGGATAGTCGAACACACTTATGCGAATGCAGTAGTGCATTCGCATAAGTGCATTCGACTAACTGTACGGAGCTCGTGGTACAGTGGGGATTAGAATTTCATCCAAATCCCCACTGTGGTGCGTTCTTGGAGTTGTAATATATTATTAGCAGAGGGTGTGGGGGGTGCAGGGGGGCTTGCCCCCCCCCCGCAAAAATGTGATATTTCGTATAATAGTTTGATGCACATCAGCTCCTGTACGGATATCATGGGATGTTTTCGATGACAATGTCGACCCAAATGTGTCAATCATTTGGGTCGACATTGTGAAGTTGTCAAGATTTTGGGTTTGGTGGTTTATTTCAATAGTGCAAATGGAATGTGTTTTGCTTTTCACATTAATTATAGTAAACCGCTATATAAATATCACTTCCACCAATACTTTTTTCCTCACATCTCACTTTTTAAATACATCCTCTCACAAATGACTTTTTCTTTCCTTAAACTACTGTAAAGAGCAGACACAGTTGATGATTTGATTTGATTACGAAAATGAGAATATAATTTCAGACATTTCACTGTAGAAGTTCTAAGTTTTGGTAACATTTCCCTGCTGAACTGGGAAGACAATTGGGAACTGGAGTAGGGCAACAACCTTGCAGTACTAGACCAGTGAAATTCTCAATTCACTTCAGTGAGATGATCAAATGGGTTGCAGAGGACCACACTCCACAGACATACCTCTCAACTGTCCAGAATTATTTTTAGAATTGCTAGATCTTTTCCTCATATTTTTGTTCTGTTACTCATACAATTTGTAGTTTTCTGGCAAATCTTTGAGGACTGAAGTTACTAAAGAATGAAAAACATTTGAGTTTCAGATTTCGTATCTTTATGAAAATGCATGCTAATGCAAAATTAGTAATTCTATCAACTCTCCAAGTTTGTTAATAGCAATATTTAAAATGTGACCCTGATTTTGGGCTTTTCACAGGTTCATAGGTGATTACTAGGCAAATGGTGCAAGAGCCTAACAGGCTAATGTCACTAAGAGCCTTTACAAGCTTAGCCAATAATCCCCAGGATATGACAATTTTGTATCTTAATTCTCCAAATATGGGATGGGGTAGTGGGTCTTTAGGGATTGGAGCCCTGAGCCATTTTACAGACTGCCTCTTTCCATAAGGGACATGAGCAGTATCCTGGGAGTAAATTTAAGGTTCCCCATCCATTTATCCAAATGCTTTTTGAAGTGAGTGAGGGAAGGCCTTTGTTTTATGAAGATGGGAAGTTTATTCCATAGACGAGGTAGCCCTTGGGCTATGAATCTGTCTCTCTAGCAAGTTCTGTTAGACTCACAAATAAGGTTCTGGTCCATGGAATGCATAACCCTCACATAGTTTTTTTTTTTTTTTGCAAATATGCAACATTTTCATCAGGGCAAGATCAGAAAATGCCTGTCAGGCATGACTCACCTCTCAATAAACAATATGAAATTGAATAAAGGGATAGCACCCCTCAGACTAGTCAGTCTGCATAAGATGTATGTCTTACTCTTTGTATTTTTTAGAGAGAAACCTCTGGGGCCACTCCATTTGGTGTAACTGCCTGGTTTGGTACATGCATAAGGGAGCATTGTACTCGATTATGGGCCTGATAAGGGACAAGCAAAATGGCACTATGGCTTCTCTGACCTTGATGTCATGCGTTTACTTATAAGATGAGCCACACGGAAGAATTTCCTCACTATTGTGGCTACCTGATGATCAACGTTCAGGTTACTATCTGTGTTCCTAGGTCCCTCATCAGCAGGTTTACATTTGGGGGTGTGCTATCAATATTATAATTTGCAGGAATATCTAATTTACAGAAGGGTATAAATATACATTTTTAGCATTTAGTCTCAGACCATGATTTTGGCACCAGTCATTTGTCATTTTTAGGCCTGTTGGTAGAATATCAACATCATGTGATGATTCAGTGATTGCTCCCAGCTTACAGTTGTTGGCAAACTTGGTGAGCCAAAGGTCCCCATCATTGGCTTTCACTTCAGAGAATTCTATACTAAACAGGCAGGGGTCCCAACACTGAGTCTTGTGTGACATCACTAGTAACAGATTTGCCTGTCTTTCTTCATATAGTCCAGTGAAGTGTGTCTTAGGTCATTTACACCCACATGGACTATGGATTAAAGACCTAAGTGCATGCATGATCTGACATATCCTAGCTCCAGAGAGACAGCTCACCGTGATCTTCTTGTTTAGCCTGGTAAGGGGACAGCAGTATGACTTACAATGAAATCCCAATTACTAGAATGTTAGGTTGTGTGGTGTGTTGCCTGGTACACTGAAAATAATCTCAAGCTAAATTAATAAAAGTGTAGAGTAATAGAATTCGGCAAAAAAGCTGTTCCCACCTCATATGTTATAAATGGTACTCCTCCTCAGACAGATACAGCCATAAGAGACCTGGGTACTTATAGGTTATAGGTTCATAGGCAACAACCATCAAGGCCTTTATAAGCCTAGCCACACAACCCAATCCAGTTATGTTTCATAGTAACATGTGTGTCTAAATTCTAGGGGTATGTTAGTTAAGGGCTTGCTAGAAAGTTATATGGGAGAGGTTAGGGAATATTTACTGCTGGACTATGTTTATGGGAGATATGAGGGCCAGCCTGGGAGTGAATTTACAACTTCCCATCCAGTTTAACATCCCTGTCAACACTAGTGTCCCACAAGGATCAGTCCTTGGTCCTCTCCTCTTTAATATCCTTACAAATTCTCTACACACTTGTACACAACATGCTTCTCTCATACAGTATGCTGATGACTCAACACTTATATGTACTTTCAACAACCATACACACCTCGACCAAATTACACAAGAATCTCTCACTGCCACTGAAAAATGGTTACAAAACTCCCAACTCCTGCTTAACCCAAAGAAAACCAAACGTTTCCTTTTCTATCTTAAATCTCTGTCTCATGAAAAACACAACTGTAAAATATACTTCCTCAATAATACCACTATAGAAGTGATAATCAATGCAAAACTATTAGGCATGACCATACAACCTTACATTTGATTTACACATAAAAATGCCATCAAAAAACACACCAAAAACTAGGCTTACTCCACAGAGCTAGAAACATCCTCACCTCCACATCCAGATACATCCATGCAAATATTTATCTTCTGTCTTCTCTTCTTTATGCAGCCCACATCTTCACTAATCTTCGTATCTCACTTACTCAAAAACTTGCACAATATTATAATAAAATAGTCAGATTTGCAACAAATTCTCACTGCTGTACCCACCACTGCAGTGCACTGAAAACTACCTACAATATATTCAGCTAATCACCACACAAAATCATTCATTAGCCAACCACCAGCCCAGTCTTAAATTCTATACTACAAGAACACTTCCTTAAATGGCCCCTGAGATCAAATAACTAAGTTTAACTCACTGTTCATAAACCAACAAAATCAGCAGGGTATTCTCTGTATTCTCACTTCATAGCTAAAATATGGAACACTGTCTGCATCTGTAAGGACAGACACACTCCTCAAATCCTTCACACACTCTCTTAAAAAAAACTATCTAAAAATACATGGCGGTGCTCATGTTGTACACCAGGTTAATCAAATAGCTCCTTAATTTGTAACTGTAACAGCATTACCCTCCATCTTGCTATTATATTTTATACAACAGATAATTTCTTGCTTCTTTTACCTATACCTTACACTACTATTATCACTATACAGTGTTCTAACTTTTATTTCTCCCTTTTGCTTCTTCCCTATCCATACCCCACACTTTACTAATAAAAACATATGTTTTCTGTCTTCTGCTTTCCCTCTCCTGTAATTCCCCTTCTCTCTCAACTGTGTACTAAAAGATATGTATGTCAAGTACACTATAATAAACACAATTATTTAACTATCAAGCAAAATCATACTGATCTCAATTGTATAATTTTAAAGACCACTTGTCTCATGTATAGCGTCTCCTTAGTAATATCTAATGTCTGTAATTAATGTGCACATATGTTTCAGCTAATATATGTAAAAATGATGTGCTATCCATTATTGCATATTCTTTGTTGTATATGAAAATATTCATTGTCTGTAGTAAGTTAATGTAAGCTAATGTAATATGCTAATTGTCTTTGGATCGTTTCTCCCTGGTTCGCCGCTGAAAATGGGCATCCACCCAGTCGGACTTTCCTCGTAAACACATGTTAAATACATAAATAAATCCCTGGATCTAGTGTTTCTGGTACTGTTCATGTTGCAGATGTGAAAAGCTCCATCAGGGTTGAATCTCAGGATGCTTTATATGCTAAGCACAGATCACCTCTCAACAACCTATAAGAGAACAAATATAGATACAAAGCTGTAAGGTAATCTGTGTACAACAATGTGTTAATACCTTGGATTCTCTTGGTGAGAAACCTCAGAGGGCATTTCAACTGTTGCATATACCTAGTCAGGTACATGCTGAAGGGGGCATTGTACTCAGCAATGACTCTGATAAAGGCCAAGCAGAGTGGTACTTTAATTTTCTTGAACCTGGATGTCAGACCGTTACTTAAAGACTGGGCAATATAGAATGATTTTCTTACCACCTTGGCTACATGTGAGTCAAAGGCCAGATTACCATCTACATATGTTCCTAGATCTCTAACTAGCAGGTCAACTCTTAAGGGTGTCTCATCAATGGAGTAATTTGCCTGGGTGGACATTTTCTCAAAAGGCACTATAATGCATTTCTTTCCATTGAGTTTTAATCTGTGGCTATGGCACCAGTCATTTGTCTATGTTGATGCAGGATGTTAGTGTCATGGGGAGGAATTTATGATATCTCCCAGTTTGCAGTTGTCTGCAAACTTGGTGAGCCAGAGGTCCTTGATATTAGCTTTGATCTCAGCCTTAACCTCCGAGAAGTAGATGTCGAACAGGAGTGGGTCCAGCACAAGCCCTGTGGTATTCTGCTGGTGACCTGCCTCTTGGAGGAGGTGGTTTCGCCAGTCCTGACTTATTTGGTCCCATCTGTGAGCCAGCTGGCAATCCAGTGAGTTATGAGTGGATTTATGCCTAGTTTGGTGAGTTTGTCCATAATATCCGAGTAAGATAATGTATTGAGTGTCTTAGCCAGATCTAGGCAAGTGGTAATGTACCATTTTCCCTTCATCCATTGCCTTGGATACCTTCTCAAAAAAAATTTACCAGGCTGAGTAGGCATGACTTCCCTTGATAAAAAACAAACTGGTATGTGGCCAGTGTCTAGAGGTTGCCAATGTCTTTGATGATCATTTTCAGGATAATTCATTCCATGGCTTTGCATATTAGACTAGTCAGACTAATGGGTCTATAGTTTCCAGAGTTAATGGATAGCCCACTCCTGTGCCATTGCCATCCTCATTCACCTGGGACATAGCCTGCTTTGAGACTTTAGTTGAAAAGCTACTCAAGTGATCCTGATAGGTCCTGTTTCAGGCAATTTAGGACACAATCCGGGATATTGTTGGGTCCCACTGAGGCTGTGTTTTTGGCCTTAGGGAGTGCTGCTATGACCTGTCCCTGCTAATAGTTTGAGGACGGGATGCTAACAGAGATTTTCCAGGGTGTGGGGGGGGGGGTGGAAGGTGAAGTTTGAGATGAATTTGTCAGCCAGCAGGTCTGCTCAGAGAACGTGGCACCATTTATACCAGTTCAGTACATTGCTACATGTTACCTTTAAGGTTTTGGACATAGCTGTAGAAGGCTTTGTGGTTGTCTTTAGCCTGATAGGCTATCTTGAACTTGTAATTGGTCCACTTTAAGTTTAATTAGTGAGCTCTTGTCATTATGAGAGCTGCTATTTCTGATTTTGGCTATGACTTTATTCCTTTTGTTATGTACCCTGTTAAGTTTTGGGGATTTGATTTGAGCTTACTTTTGGTAGGTACGGCAGTCTCTATGCAGCCATTTACATGTTTGTACAGTGCTTCTGTGAACAATTCTGCATAGACTATTGTAAACTTGGGGTTAGGTGGGGCACTGAATTTTGACAAACTGTCACTTAATAGGATGTAGTTTGCTTTAGAATAGTCCCTAACTGTAACGGGTTTTGATGGGTTTTCCAAGCTGATTTTATTTTGAAGGAGACAGCTTTGTGATCCAACCTCACCAATGCGTATGAGGCACAGGGGGTGCAGCTCTCTCCTATATTGGTGAGGACTAGGTCCAGTATGTTTAAACCTTTAGTTGGACTATACAGTAACTGATCAGGAGCAATTGTGTTAATAAAGCCCAGGAAATGCTGTGCCTGCGAGTTGGAGGCAGTGTACGTTTCCCAGTCTATGGAAGGGTAAAGTCTCCCATGAATATAGTATTTGGTTGGATGGACAGTGCCTCCAGTAGGTCTAGATAGAGATGTGGGATTCTTGTTACACGATTGATAACCTATAGCTTGCTAAGATGAGGTAAGGGACTCTATGTTGGGTGATTTGCATGTGGATGAACTCTATGGTATCATCCTGTAAATAACTCTCATTTAATTATTATGTCTCCAACACAGATAAGAAATCTGTCGATCTGGTCCAGTTAATTTCCAGGGGAATATGTTCAAGCTCAAAAGTCATCCTATCACTATACTCTTCCCTTATCAGACACATCACTGAATTCAGTGCCCCCTCCCCCTTTGATATATGCAAATCCAAGCATATTGCTCAAATGGAAAGGCCCCAAAGATTTCTAACCAGTAAAACGAAGGACCTTAAATCTTTTGGCTATCCTGACTGATTAATATACAGAAATACACACACACAAACACACACACACACACACACACACACACACACACACACACACACACACACACACACACACACACACACGCACACACACGCACACACACGCACACACATTCACACACACACACACATACACATATACATACATAAAGACAAGCAGTAATACAACCAATTACCATCATCAAATAAATTTAATTAGAAATAATAATTCTCATTTCAATCTCCTCGCCTTCAGAAAGGGGTTGGATTATAATTATTCCATTTAAGTAAGCAAAATGCAGGCAGTTCCAGCTGCCAATCTATTTCTTTGTTGTCCAGTGTTAATTCAACATCCCCCATTGTACATCCTAGGAACCTTATCCAAAAAAAATCTATTAAAATTATTACACTTGGTGCCTATGTAGGCCATCATATTGTTCTTTCCTTTTTGTTGAGTAGAAGTGATAGGGCAACTGTTTTCTAAGTTGTCTTTCTGTTTTTTCAACATAAAACTTAGAACATAAGAAACATGAGAAATGTAGCCACATACACAACAGGTGGAGCTTTCTTTACCCCATAACTATACCGTCACTGAGTGTAAACAATATGTATTGTCTGTTATGTACTTACACTGCATACAACCCACTTATTTAAAAAGTACCTCTGCTTCTGTGAACTCATTTTACCATCAAAACATCTTTTACCTTCCAATAGACTTTTTATATAATGCCCTATTTCATTAAAAACAGGGGTTCATTCCCAAGCAAACTGATCAACACAGGGGTGACATTCAAATAAATTTCAATTATTCCTTAAAATAATTTTAATAATCTCTGCCCCAAATTTAAACTCAACTCCCACATTCTAATTCTGTCAATTCTGTCATCCATGTATTTCATACAAGGCAGGCAGAAACTTATTTACCTTATTTTTCTTAACCAGCAACCTCTGTTTAGAAAAAAGTTGTTATGTACTTACCATAATGTTCCATCTGTGTAGAAAAAAGTTGTTATGTACTTACCATAACGTTCCATCTGTGCTGCCATTTTCATTCTTCCTCAACCTGTGGGTTTTGGATCTGACTCCGACACTTTAGAAGATTTGAATCTGAAGCTCAAGCTCCTTATCTCCATCCCATAATGCCTCATTCCCCCCAGATTACCTCAGATTGACTTTGCTGCTAATGTATATGCAGGATGTCTATATAATAATAGAGGAAATAATCCTATGTCCACTGTGTATTACAAGATGATACAGCATACAAAGTTCATGGGCCCAAAAAAAACATGGACTGTTGTTCCTACTAGCATCTACATCAGGTCTTCCATAATTATGGATGGGGAAAATGGGTGGAGAGCTTGAGGAAGAATAAAAATGGACAACACAGATGGAACATTATGGTAAGTACGCAACTTCTTTATCTGATGTTGTCATTTTCATTTATTCCTCAACTTGTGGGACAGAGTTCACAGCTACAACAACCTAGGGTGGCCCTCATGGATGGATATTCCGGAGCACTGCAGAGACAAAGGCAGCCATATTCCTAGAAATAACGTCTACTTTATAATGTGAAATAAAGGTATGCGAATTTGATCAAGAGGCCACTGCATAAATGTCATCAATTGACATTCTTGAGTAAAAGGCTTGAGATGTGGCCATGCATCTTGTAGAATGATCTTTCGTACGTCCACACAAAGGAATACTTTTTGAGGAATAAACAAAGGAAATGCAATCTCATAGCCATTTAGCCAGTGTGGTTTGACAACTGCTGCCCCTTTTCTAACATCTGTACCATCTGAGAAAGATATGAACAGTTGATCAGATTTCCTGAAAGATTTTGTCCTGTCCAGATAAAAATATAACTGCTTGTGAACATCAAGGAGATGCTGCATGTATTCTCCCTGGTTTTGAAAAATGGGAAAGAAAACCAGTAGGTTAATTGACTGATTGGTATAGTTTTCCATAGCAACTTTAGGTAAAAATGATGGATTGGTCCGCAAAGATAGTCTGTATTTGTAGAAAATTAAATAAGGAGGTTTAGAAGAGAGGGCTTGTAGTTCAGGAAATCTTTTTGCTGAAGTAATGTCTACTAAAAAGCTGTTTTCCAGGGAAGAAACTTTAAATCTACCTTAGCTGCAAGTTCAAAAGGGGCATTACTTCAGCAAAAAGATTTTCTGAACTGCAAGCCCTCTCTTCTAATGCCTATAAAATAAAAGTTAGGTCCCAAGAAGGAGTTGGATCTTTGAGGGACAAAATAAAGGTACTTCTGAGAAAAGCCTTGCATAGTTTTCACAAAGCTAGAGAGAAAAACTTTTCTCCAATGTGAAAATTTGAAATGGCTGCCAGTTGAACTTTTATAGTGAAATAGCTGGCTCCATTTTGGAAGAGGAAGGCCAGGAAATCCAATACTACAGGGTTAGGACCCATAAAGGGATCTATTAGCTTCTGTTGAGCCCAGATGGAGAATATTTTCCATTTACTCTTGTAGATTTTCCTGGTAGATATTTTGTGGGAAGAAATCAGAATCTTTTGGACTAGGGATGAAACCTGGAATGTCTAGCCATCATTGGAACTGGAGAAACTATGAGGTCAGTTTTAGGCTTTGAAGATCCGGGTGAGTCTGCCCTGAGGGACGGGACAATAGATCTGAAAGTGGTTCCAGTGTCCAGGGAGGGCAAATCAGGTGAGACCAAAGAAAGGTGAACCAGACTCGGCGAGACCAAAAGGGAGCAATGAGGATTACTTTCTCTTTAACCAGTGTGCTTTCTGAAGAAATTTGGGAATCAGGGGTAAAGGGGGAAATACATAAAGTAGACTGGAAACCAAGCATGGATTAGAGCATCTCTTGGTGACTGTCCCTGATGGTGGATCAATGCAAAGAACCTGCTGCACTTGTTTCTGAGGAGGGAAGCAAAGAGATTGCAGCACGGTTGACCCCATTTGAGGAAGATCATGTTTGCCACTGACTGACTTAGAGACCACTCGTGAGGCATCAGTAAAACTTTGCAGAGCCTGTCTGGCATTGTACTCCCTGGAATGTGCTTTGCAGTTAGAAAGTGGTTGGTATATATCACCCATTGCCACACTTTCATTGCTTCCTGACACAGTGGGCCATATCTCTTTCCTCCCTGCATGTTGATGTACCACACTACAGACATATTGTCCATCTGGATCACAACAGTCCCTAGAGGGAGAAAGCTGTGTAGTGCTTGCAGTGCTAGAAGGCCCACTGTCATGTCCAGGATGCTGATATGCAAGTTGGTCTCCTGAGAAGTCCACGTGCCTTGGACTAACCGTCCCAGAAAATGTCCCCCCACCCTCTCTGGAATGCATCTGTGGTCAGCATGGCACTTGGTGGGAGAAGAACAAAGGAGCATTCTTGGTTAACTTCTGAGGAATGAAGCCACCAAAGGAGAGAGAGAGCTTGATTGATTGGTTCAGTGGGTGATGGTGTAAAGACCAGTAGACTGATAATGTCCACTGTAGAATTCTCATGGGCAAACATGCTGTAGGTAATAGAGTTATCATGGCAGCCATCAAGCCTAATGCTCTGAGCACCAATTTTGCTGGCAGGTGCAGAATTGCTAGGATCTGCAAGATATGCAGCCTCAGGGTCAACACTCTGTCTGGAGGTAGGTAGGCTATAGTTTTTGTTATGTCCAAACATGCTCTAATAAAGTCTATCAGTTGAACAGGTAGTAACTGTGATTTTTGCATGTTGATGGTTATGCCAAGAGTGGGAGCTGGTGGTAACAGGTAGTCCCTGGCTTGGATGAGTAGATGCCTGGTCAAAGCGGTTAGGAGCCAGTCACCCAGGGAAGGAAATGCATGGAATCCCCACTGCCTGAGATGAGATACAACTACTGCCATGCATTTGGTGAACACCCTGGAAGCTGTGACGAGACCAAATCAGAGCACCCGGAATAGGTAATGACTGGCTCCCAGGCTGAAGTGAAGATACCATCTGGAGTGCCTTTCCATTTTGATATGGTAGTACGCATCCTTCAGGTCTATCAAGCACATAGAGTTGTCCATCTTCAAAAGAGGTAAGATGGACTGGATCATGACCATCCTAAATTTTGGGTTCTTTACTGATTTGTTCAGAGATGTTAGATCCAAAATAGGCCTTAGGTCCCCTGTCTTCTTTGGAACTAAAAAGAACCTTGAGTAAATGCCCAATCTGACTTGGTCAAGAGGGACCTCCTGGATGACTTTTTTGGAGCAGCATTGAAATTTCTACAGCTGCTGCCTCCCTTTGATTGGGTGGCACATCAGAGAGGTTAAGTCTTTGGCTTGGGGAGATTTAAAAACTGAATGAGGTATCCTCTGGATACAATCCTTTGCACCCATCCGTCATTTATAATGGCCCTCCAGACTTCTGGGTGCAAGGATGAGAAGGGCAGTCGGGCAACATTTCAGGGGCGCTGGAAGAGTCTGTATGAAAAAGAATCTCGAGACCCTTGATTTTGTGGCCCTCCTCTGCTCTGGGGGTGACATCTACCACTATTACTGTTCCCCCCTGTGCCCCTGGGGAAAAGTCTCCCTGAGCTTCCTGAAAAGGACCTTGAGACTTTCTGAACCACAATTTTTTTCCCCACCACACTGATTCCTGGAGAAGGATCTTTGTGGTGTGGAAAAACGGATCCTGATGGCAGACAATGTCTTTCCATCTTTCTCACTATGTAAGAGTGTGTCTCTGACTGTGGGGCCAAAGAATGATGAACCATCAAAGGGTGCATTGACAAATGGTGCCTTGAAAAGGTTCAAAAAAGTCACATGACCGCATCCAGGCATGGTGCCTAATGGCAATGCCAGAACCAGCCGCCCTTGAGGTGCCCTCTGTAGGGTGGGAAATCAATCTCATGGATGAGTTGGATATTGATCGAAGAGTGGCCATTCTGGAGGAAAAGGTCTTCTGTTCTCCATCAGACATGGACTTAGGGATCAAGCTAGTAGCCTGGTAAAGTGAGATAAGGAGTTTAGCACTCATAAAGCAAATGTAGCCATAGCATAAACCCTCTTTACAAATTTGTCCAAAGCCCTAGAATCCCTGTTAGGGGGATGGACAGTAGAACTTTCATGAGCCAGCTCCTTTTTGGTAGCTGCCGCAACAACCATGGCATCTACCGAGATCCCTTTGGTCGAGTGAAATTTGTCTATGGGGTCACTGAGTATCTTATCCACCCATTTGGGTATGGGCTGTACAGTGTCTGGTTCCTTCCATGCCCTGGTAAATACCAAAAACAGTGACACAACAATTAAAATTGGTAGAGACAATAAGTGGATCCGCAAATGGGAGCTCCCAGGATGTAGATGGGCCTCCAAAAAGCACTGTTTCTTCTGGGTTAGGGTTTTGGGAGGACCATCCACCTTTCTGATGGAGGATCTCTAATATTTCTGCAAAGAAGTCATCATCAGGTGGAGATCTGAAGGACTCCTCCCCTTTCTCAAAGTCAGTGTCAGTAGTGACAGATCCTGAGGGGAATCCAAGTGTCTCCTTTTACACTTTTACACTTTTTTCTGAGGGACCTCCCCAGTGAGGTGCTTCAAGGAGGTATCAGAAGAAATGTGGAGTTCCACAGCTGGAAAAGGTTGGAGGCTTTCCAGGACCAGCTGCCCCAGTGGTAGATGTGAGGTCCCAGTCAGATTCCATGGAGGTGGGGATCAGATCCGATAGAGGGAGAGCAGGAAGTCCCCTAGGGTGGGAGAGGACCCTCTCTACCACCTTGAAGGCAGATGATTTACTAGGAACCAATAGTTGTCCCTCTGGAGCTGAAGCTGTTGGAGCAGACTTCTTCAGAGCCCCAGCAATCCCCTGCTCCAAACAGAGAGTTGGTACAAAGCTGTCAACCACCGAGGCTCCAATGGGAAGCCACAGCTCCAAAAACGTCGTAGTCGAAGTAAGCCCCCTAGATTTGATGTTTAAGCTTCAGCTTCAAGATGCACTAGGTCCTGTCACTGTCAGATCCGAGTGTGTCAGGGGGTAGGAAGGATGCGAAGTAATAACTACTACAGGATCCAACATCTTGGTTCTCGGGGCCATTGGATATGATAACACCAAAGCAGGAGGTCAAATTGGAGAAGGAGCTACAGGATGGAAGGAGAATGTCTTCTCATGTATCTGGAAGGGGACAGAGCTGGCAAAACCCCCACTGGATCCATGTGTTGAGAAATTGTCTCAGTCTATCCACCTCATGCTTAGACAAGCTCCGGCAAAATCTGACAGAAGAGGGTGCTGATGGTGGCCAGAACACTCTTTTGGGAGAGGCCTCCTTGACAGGAGACCTCTGCACCTAAACACCCGGCTCCAAAGTGACACGGGAAGCATGGAGGGGGGACTTTTCAACCATGATAAACCAATAAAGAACAAACCTACCTACTTAAGAGAAGAAGGAAAGGACCATACAGAAGGACATGTGGGAAAGTCTAGCTAGACCAAAAAACCTTTTTTTTTTTTTTTTTATATTTAAGAGCTAAGAGGTAAAAAGAGAGGAGAGGATAGTAAAATGAGTAAAAAAAAAAAAAAAAAACATAGCTCAAGGCCGACTTATGGTTTTACCAAAAAACTTTTACAAGAGCTCTAGAGCAGTGGAACCTCAATGCTTTTCAGATGGGCGGCAAATGAGATCTGAGGTAATCTGGGGGGAATGAGGGATTATGGAATGGAGAGGAGGAGCTCAAGCTTCAGATCCTAAGCTTGTAAAGCTGACGAGTTAGATCCGAGGGTCAGAACTGAAATCCACACATTGAGTAACAAATGAAAATATCATCAGATTATACCATATAAAATACTCACTCATTTGACTGTCAAGCTCATTTTTCTTTGTGGGCAGGCAACGTATCTTTATAACCTGACTTTTAACAATATTACATTTCATACATCCAAGGTGATCACTCCTGTATTGTACAAAACTATTACTGTAACATGAGTTCCTTAACAGTCTGGTATCAAACCCACCAAATGAATGATGTTTAAAACTGTCCATGTCCAAAACCTGAATGCTCGTATTAAGCACATTACATTTAAAAGACAAAACAATCAGTTCTTCCCTCTAAATCATGCATAAACAAACAAATGTACATCATTGACAATTCCCCTTCACAAACAAAAATATTATCAATATAATTAACATATACAACAGTATTATCCATATATCCATACCTCTCAACCTCTAAGTGCAAGAAATCTGTGCAAAGCCAAAATTAATGGGAGGGGGGACAATGGGTCAATATCAGGGACAGATTTTAAATATTGCTCTTATAAATGTAGAAAGTTTCTAAAGTAACATATCTTGTGTTAGCATTAATTTTCTGAAGAATATGAAGTCTGAAACTCAAATGTATGTCATTATTTAGTCGCTTTAATCTTCAGTGACTTGCTAGAAAAACACTAATTTAATGAGGATCAGATCAAAAATAGGCAAAAATCTAGACATTCTGTGAAAATCTGTATAGTTAAGAGAGAGGCCTTTATCTAGATAGCAATACATACTTCTCTTCCCAGCATGCCATAAATGCATTTGCAAAAGTCCAGGCCATAACAGCCCCCATTGCTTCCCTGGCTGCCTTCTAAAAAAAAATTCATTATATAAGAAATACTTATTTCTAAAAATCAAAGTTAAAAAGTGAAACATCATATCTAGATATCTCCCACACAGTACTTTTTAACTTTCCAAATAGGATACTATATCCAGTACCTCTCTTTTCTGGGATGTAACAGTGTTTAATGATTTCACATCCAAAGTAAAGAACATCAGATCATTACCATATTCATCCTTTTTCAATTTAGCAACAAAATCAAATGAGTCCGGAACATGAAATGGTATTAACTAAAATGAGTCCCTCCCATAAGATTGTATAAAAATCAAATAAATCCTAAATATAAGATGTATTAACTACAAACATGCTTTTAAAAATGTTCAACCATTAAGGCAATAGGCTCAGTATTAGACTCTGTTATCCTAATACTTGGTCTAAAAGGGCAGTTTAACATATTGGCATGAATTTTCAGTATTCCAAACATAGACTGAAAGATGGGGAGGTAAACTTTACAATATTTATAAGCATCAGCAGTAATAATGCCCTTATGCAATAATTCAGACAAACGTTCATCCAAATGTTCTTAAAACATCACAGTTATGTACACTTCTAAACCATGAATCAGAGTAACATAAGCATATTTCAGAGTAACATATTAAGCATGTTTTATACACATTTAGCAGGAAACATGCATACTTTGTCAACATGCAGTTTATTACCAAGTCATTAAATCAGAATTCATTAATCTGATGTCTATATAACAATGTTGTAAAGTTGTGTAAGTAGTGAATGACAATGGAGAGTTGTATTCCGTTCACTCACACTGCACAGGCAGTGTATACTGTGTCTTTGTAAGATCAGGAGACAGTGGGGGGTAAGGGATTTAGTCCTTTTCTCCACTGTTATGCAGTGTCGGAGTTAGTACGTTTACAGACATGGGGGAATGGTGGATTCAGACGGCTTATTCTCCTGTAAAAGACATCTTAACGTTTTTAGTAAGTTGATCAGTTTGATCAGGAGAGTTTCATTCATGTACATATACATACACACACACACACACACACACACACACACACACACACACACACACACACACATCTATCTCTCTCTCTCTATACATATATATATATATATATGTGTGTGTGTGTGTGTGTGCATGTATATGTATGTGTGTGTTTGTGTGTGTGTCTGTCTGTCTAATTCGAAAACAAACTAATGAAATATAAAAATTGATGCAAAATGGTAAACCACACACACAAAATTAAATTTAATGTTAGCGCTTTCGTACACCAATATATAATACACTTCTTCAGACATCATTTCCCAAAATGCAAAGGCTTAAAAAGCATCATTGTCTTACCAATTAGTTAAATAAATTACTTAATCACAAGAAAATTCAGTGTTACTTAAAGGAACATATCAGAATCGCTCTTAAAATTCTAATTCATAGTGCAAAAATATATTTTTACTAAAATAATAATATCTAAACTATTAAAAAACTCGTACATACTAATATTGGTAATAATAATAGACATAATTTAAAATACTTTGTTCAAATTTGTGTATTCCTATACATACGTATACTGGAACTTGATTCATTACTAAATCAAACATCACCTATCTAGTGCTTTTAACTTTAAGAGACATTTAGTAGAGCATGCCTCATTCAGTCCAGGATAGGTGTGTGCATTGGTCTGGAGCTGCCACATTAATTCTCTTTCATCAAGCTTAAGCTTCCATGGACCACCTCTAATGTTTCTTTCAACATAGTCAACCACCATAAATTGAAAACTATGGGACTGAAACTCAGCTATATATGTCTAGCTAGGGTATTAGTACTAATATTGCTAGAAATACTATATAGATGTTCATATACACGCTGTTTAAAAGGGCATTCTGTCTTGCCCAAATAAAAAACTGGACACTGACATGTAGCCAAATAAACTATACCTTTGCTTTCACAGGAAAATTTACCCTTGATGATATATTTATTCCCACGAATTAGTACATGTGT